>NW_006799284.1:317853-351731 GCF_000442215.2 Lipotes vexillifer
AAAAAAAAAAAAAAAAAAAAAAAGAATCCAAGTCAGTGAAAATGCAAGACTGCCAATGTTAACCAGAAGTGGTAAGGGAAGAAGAAAAGCCAAAATGCTTCAAATGGAAACAAAAACTATAGCAACAGCACAATTCCACTAAAGACGTGATTAGATATTCTTAATACTGAGAAGCACAAATTCTTCCAATAAAAAAATAAAGTGAAAACTTGAAAATTCAGATTTTGCTAATGTATTATGTATCCAATGGACTGGATTAGGAGTAATTCTACCACCAAATAGGAGATTATAATCTACTTTGATGATATTATAGAACTTAAAATACGATACAAATGTTCTCACTAAGGCTGGCTGAGAGGAAAAAAAAAAAAAAAAATCTAGGTGTTACTTATTACGATGTAGTTTAAGGGAAAACCAACTAGCTTGTCCATACAAGCAAGCCCCACATTACAGGAACAGGGGCAGCGAAAGCCAAAATTCTGTGCATGGAATAAAATCTTCCTGCAGGGTATCTGTTACCATAGAAGTTAATATTCCCAACCGAGGCCTCACTTTTGTTTTTTTCTTTCTTCAGTGACCACAGCACTATATTTAATGAACTGGAAGTTACATGCCTGTAGGTTTAAATAAATCAAAGACAACATGAATTTATATTAGCATGAATCAGCATCACGATCAACTATAAAAGCCTCCCTCCTTCTTGCTTCTTCCTAACTCATGACTTCCTTTTACATCAATAAATCAGAAAGCAAAGACAACCTTTATCATGGTAACGAAACCCAAGTGCTATTTGGGGAAAACTGAGAGGCGGCTAGGGAGAGAAGCTTCTGGAGAGACCTCAAGGCCACTGCAGAGCAGGAGAAACAGATTCAGGAACATCCTCTGGGCAAGAACAGCTGAGGACTGTGCTGTGGATCCACAACAGAAAGTCCTTTTGGTTCGCACACAGCCCCCCTTGCCCCTGTCACATGCCAGAGAGCGTGCCGGCCCCGAGCGGACAAAAGCTGCCACACTTCGTGTTGGACTTTTTAAAAATCACCCCTCTTACAAAAACAAAAAGTCACAGCAGCATAGTGCTTGGGCTGGATCCTAAACTCACAAAACCAAGCCCCTCCTGCCTGCCACTATCCACGGCCACCTGCGAGGCTGCAGCATTTCCCCTTGGTCGACCTGAAGGGTGTCCCTGGTGTCTAATTATTACAACAGACAAAATGAGACGTCACCCTAACCTGAAGCTGTTTTACTGTCCGAAGCCACAAAACCTTTATTGCTGCCACCCTTCTAAGCCGTCACCTCACTGTATTCTGTGTGAAAGTGCTCTGCCACCACCCTTCCCCCCTCCCCACACACTTTCTCTCCCCAACTCTGTTGAAAATCTGTTTACCAGCATGCACAAGAACATCAGCCTGGACACTTCAGTCACAAGACACAATCCCTTGGCCGACTACCTTTTCTTTCCTCCCTCCGCCCCACTTGCCCACCCCCTCCCCGGCCCCCTGCTTCCTCTTTCTTCCCTGCTGGATCATTTACTTGCCCTCCTGGCCCGAAAGCCCCATGCTGTGCGGGTACCGAGCCAGAGACCCTGGGGAGAGAGTTTTTCAGGGTCACATGAACACAAGCACGCCTTTGAGAGAAAGGCTTCTGAGGGGCAAAGCCAGAGGCAGAAGCGAAGCCAGTTCCTTCTTGCACGGCCTGCCTACTAGGGCCGAGGCCCACTCACCCATCAGTGGAAATAGCAGGAGGCAGCTCGTGCTCGAAAGAACACAGGCTTTGTGTGAAGCAAGACACGCCCTGCCTGGCCACCGCCACTTCCTGGCCATGTGACCAGTAGCTACAGACCCACCAAATGACTGCTTCCTCAATTTTAACACGACGCCTGCGTTAATTATTCTGAGGATAAAAAGGAGATGAGGTATGTAGACCATAATGAGAGAACCCATAACAGATATGCTATGGTGCATCTCAGAAATCTGCCCAAGGTTTTTTTAAAAAGGTTTTTTAGAGTTAAGTTACTTTTTGGTTCCAGAAAACCACCAGCTGATGCTGTTTTAAAATTGCAAGCTAAGACTCAGTTGTGATAGCACTGATCGTTTCTGGTGTTTTTGGACAACACGTGACCACTCTCTGTTTACAAGATTTTCATATGCTAGAAGGGAATGTATTCAGGGATACGTTAAATACAGCAGAAACAGAGGTAGCTGAGAACACGTACTCACCAGGTGATATCGGCCGGCTAGAACTGGGAGAAGGTGTGTAAGGAATCGGGCTGGACACAGTGCGAGGTCTTAATCCTTGTGCAGACATCTCGTTAAAGTACCTAAGAGGAGTGCAGGAGATGGTTAGAGCCGCCTGTGTTCCAGTAGTTCCTAAGAAAGCTCCTATGAGAAAATGTTTGGGGTTCACATCTTGAGGTCAAACTCCTGAATGTTTAGAAATCAAAGCTGCAGTGAGGAGACATGTATAATATGGACCCCAGAGCCATGCTGTTCCACTGCTTGGCAAAGCTCTCTCCCCAGGGGCACAGGTGAGGGAATCCGGGGTGTTTTCGCTCAGGATGGAGGCCTGGTGACAGAGCTGCGTCATGCAACAGAGAGGACCAGGCTTTTCTCCATCACACTATAGCTATGTAGACATTCACCACCACTGTCCCAAGAATGAGACAAATCCACGTTCTAGTGGCTACCTGTAAACTGTTACTTGAAAGGCAAAACCAAACAAGCCCTCTGAGACGCATATCATCGAATTGGAGATAATGTGATCCCGTGAAATGGATGTCAATTGTCTACAAGGCAGGCCTTGCTTAACAGTCACGTGTTCAAATGCAGAACGTGGAATATAATAAATGACACATGGGCTGAGCACCTCTGCAGGTCATGCCGTGCCGGGTCTGACTTATTACTGGATTCGGAAGTCACATCAGGCCGCACTTTGTGAACAAGCACAGAGAGCTGATGAGGAGGAATCTCTGCTTGAGAGACTCCCTAATAAGCGATCCTTCCCAGGCCTTCTGGCCAAAGGAAGGAACGGCCACATGTGCAGGCGTTTCTATCCCAGGAAACATCTCAGCCCTGATATGCAACCAGTTCACGTGAGGAACTTTTAACACAGGTATTCCTATGCTAGTTTATTCAACTCGAAGAAAACCAGACTCCCAAGGTTTTTTTTTTTCTTTCTTTCTTTGCTGTACGCGGGCCTCTCACTGTTGTGGCCTCTCTCCCATTGCGGAGCACAGGCTCCAGACGCGCAGGCTCAGCGGCCACGGCTCACGGGCCCAGCTGCTCCGCGGCATGTGGGATCTTCCCGGAGCAGGGCACGAACCCGCGTCCCCTGCATCGGCAGGCGGACTCTCAACCACTGCGCCACCAGGGAAGCCCTAGACTCCCAAGTTTGGCATGCACCTCTCAACGAGCTACCTACCACCAATTCTTCCTACTCTCTTTAGCATGGCCCACCACAGTGCCACCAGACTGGACCTCTTGTATTCTGCAGCCAGTGGGGTGGCTAAGACCGCCTCTTGGTCTTTAAGGAATGAAACACACTTGTAGATGTCTCAAGTGTCTGACTATTTTCTTCCTCCCAAATCTGACATCATCATTCCCAGTAGAGAGAGCAGATGTCTTTATTCAACAGCTGTACTCTACCTGGGATAATCTGACCTAGAAAGGTAAGGCAAACCTTCTGGAGTGAATACCAGTTCTGGAAAAAAAAAAAAAAAATCTGGAAAGCCTGAAGTACCACAGTCAGAGAAACTGTCCCTCAGAGTATGTCGTAATCAAAATCAAGCACAGGGTTGTGTGTGTGTTAATACATGCTCTGCTCCATGTCTTAAGGTAGTTAAAAAAGTAGTTAATAAGTTATCTACTATTGTAGCTTATGTTTTCAATGAAATGGTTTTAGGAGGATAAGAGTTTCAGAAAGAACGAGACACTGTCAGAAGCAGATCAGTGAAATTCAGAGTTAAGGGTGACAGTTTTATGATATAAACTTCTGAGAAAGAATCCTCTTCATTCTTTTCAAAGGAGGAAGATATTTTTTTAAAAAACAGATCTAAGTCTGTTTTTTATAAAGTTTTTTAAATTATAAAAGTAGATCAGGAATTCTCTGGTGGTCCAATGGTTAGGACTCTGTGCTCTCACTGCTGAGGGCCTGGGTTCCATCCCTGATCGGTGAACTAAGACCTTGCAAGCTGTGCGGCGCAGCCAAAAAAAAAAAAGACTAGATCTTCATTATAGAAAAATTTGCATTTTTCATGAAACGATAAGACCACAGCAAATACTGTCCACAGCAAATTAATCAAAAGCCCCTCCCTGGTGGCACAGTGGTTGAGAGTCCGCCTGCCGATGCAGGGGACACAGGTTCATGCCCCAGTCCGGGAAGATCCCACGGGCCGCGGAGCGGCGGGGCCCGTGAGCCATGGCCGCTGAGCCTGCGCATCCGGAGCCTGTGCTCCGCGATGGGAGAGGCCACAGCAGTGAGAGGAAGACTCCAGAGGCTGGAATAAAAAAAAAAAAAAAAAAAAAGCCTTGTTAGCCCTCTGGATCTATTCAATAAGAGAAACAGAGTGCTGATCTGCTAACACTGCCCACATGCGTTCAAACAACATGCTCTGGCCTCGACAGCCTGTACTAGTCCTCACAGCCGTTGGCAGACCCTCGTCTGAGGCACTGGCTGCCCAGCCCAGGTGGATGTTGCTTATCTTAACGATCACCTCACTCCCAAGCACAGAGGAGGAGGGCAGGTGGGGAACGAAAGGAAAATCTGGGTGAGCAAGGAGAACTGAGCCGTGTCCTCTAGTTAACCCAAGGATGCCTCTCTTATGCCGGCCCATTTCCCAGAGGGACAGTGAGGGGACTTGATATTGAGACCTGAGCAGACAAATGCACTGCGTGAGTTCTATTTTTGAAAAGCAGCTGCAAAAAGGTTGAAAAGTTACCAAGTGTGGTAAACCAAAGCCTCTGGCTTTCAACAACTTCCACCCACCCCGCCGTGGACTCTTTCGCCCCCTGGATGTATTTGCTTCCTCAGGCTGTACCGCGCACCACCTGCTCACCTGTACCTAGGGATTGAGATATGCGCCCACGGTCCAGGATGGGACGATTCAACGACACCTGCAAACGCTGCCTCCGGACACAAAACCCGCCTCCATGTCTGTCCCACTGAGTAATTTGGGAAAGGCCATTTTTTGTGTGTCTTTTTGTGTTTAAGGAGGACAGTCTAACTTCCTCATTTATCCCATTCTCAGCATCCACACTGAGGCCACAGTATTCATCATCACAATAAATAAACGTCCCTGCCATCTGCTGCCTCATCTTACAGGAGGTGAAGAGGGGCTGGAGCCTGGGCTGCTGTTGTTTTCCCGAGGCTCGTGAGACATGCACGCACCTTTCATCATCCATCTCTAAGCTGGACTCGCTCTCGGAGAGCTGCCGACAGAGGGCCTCTCTTCTCTCCATCTCCCTCTGCAGCTTCCTCTGCAGCCTCAGATTCTCTTCCCTCATGTGGCGTTCCTCCTCCAGATACTGCGCCATTTTCTCGGAATCTGAAAAGCCAGAGTTCTCAATTAAACCACGGTCCGTGGTCAAAAAGATGGTGGTCCAGCTCCTGTGCCACAGACCAAGAAGTGCTGAAAGACAGCCATTCTCACTCTCCCACACACAGATGAGATCTGGATTTCAAGTTTATCCCAGGTACCAAGGGTGACCCACGATTTGCATTTAGAAGAACATACGAAAAGCAGTGCTGTCAGGTTAGGCATCTTCCATCCTGCTTCCCTGCCTTCTAAAGTGCTTTATTTAGAGGAAGGAATGCTGGAGCTACGTGTGGCCTCAGCAGCTCCCAGAGCTCCCTCTATACTGCTGGAGCGGAGAGGGAAAGGGGTCCAGCTGGGGAAACAGACTCAGCCCACGGGCTCCCCTCCAGGCACTAGTTCTGCTGCCTGTCAACTCCAGACACAGCGAGGTAGGTCACCTATGGGAGCACACCCATGGGTCACACTTGTTAGCACACCCCCCAGTGCACCGGGAGGTGCGGCGGGAGGGAGCGGTTTGCACACAGAGAACCAGTGTACTCAACGTGCTAGGTAACAGTTATAAATCTTTTTATAAAACTAGAAACTGACATAACAAGCAACTTTAGATCAATATTTCACATCAGTCTAGTTTTTGGTGTCTGTGTTACTGTTTCCTGACTTACGCACAGTCTTTCGGAGTCAAACAGCAGGTAAAGACATACATGCAGCCAGGATCACCATGCTTATGACAAATACCCCTTCCTTGGGAGCTGCCCCATATGCGGAGAGGTCTCTGCTACAGCGCCGGCCAGAGCTAACCAGCCCCAGGGCGAGACGCTGGACCCAGGCTAAACCAGCCAGATCATCCTTCCTGCGAATCTGAAATGGGGAACTGATACCTTCCGGGGACTCTGGAATCTCGTTCTGCTGAGTTGCCTGGACCCACTGTAACCCCTGCCCTTCTGAGTGACTCTGTGCAGGACTCTGTGGCGCCCTCTAGCGTCCTTCCAGGCAAAGGGAAAACATGACCCTCCCAGCTGTCCCGGTTCACCTCAGACACAACGTGTTGTCACTAAGTATCTTGAATACTTATCTTGGTATCTTGAATATCCTTATTTCAGAAATTCAAATGAAAATACCAAAATTATTAAACACTATATTCCTGGACCGTTTTCAATCTAACCAGAAACCCTGCTGTCTAATCCAGATGCAAAAATCACTTTAATGGAAGGCATGCTGGGAAAATACTTACAAAGTACACTTTTAATATAAATGATTTAAGTTATTTCATCCCAAATATGTCAGCAGAAGGAATTTTTCACTTGCTCTACAGGCATTGCTACATTGGCCTCTTGGAGTATCTACTGTTTCTAGACGAGAGGGACAGTTGTCGGAGGAGGCTGCCTTTCTTTTCCATAAATAGGAACGCTTCGCAGAACTGAGGATTCATGAGGCTTTGAGAATAATTACTTAAGAGGAAACACTGTCTTTCAAAGAAAATGGCAATCCTCTAGCATCTGGGGAAACCAGCAGGGGGATCCTTCAACAATAAGCTACCGACAAGAACATCAGTCACCAGGGGTGATGGCTGAAAAGACCTCCTGGCAGTCTGGCAATTAACCCAGAAGCTGGAGGCACCGAGAAGGCACCAGGCCCACAGCCTCTGGGAGTGAGAGACCCAGGCACAGATGGCTGACGCCGTAGCATTCCTTGGGTGCCCTCTGCTGGCTACCGACTTCAAAGGACCATAGATTTACTCTCAGGAGTCTTCCTCTTTCTCCCACAGAGAGCTCCCTAGGACTCAGGGTCCAGAGGTTATGTTGCCCCCATCTTCAGCCATCTCACAGCAGTTAGTCAAAGATAGTGTCAACTGAGGGTGACTTACAGACAGTCTCCCAAGAGACGAGTCCTACCTGATCCCAAGGTGGCCTGTACCTTTTAAATTCCCTTTCAGGTTTATGGCTAGAAAATACTAGCCATATTGGATGGGGTGCCCAGACTCCATCCGAACCACTTAAATCAGAATCCCCGAGGATGAAGCCTCTCCACTGTCTACCAAAAACTCCCCAGGGGACTCTAATGTCAGTCGAGAGCTACTGGGAGAGCGATTCAAGTTCAGACACAGCTGGACTTGGGGGAGAGGGACCAAGTGCCCCAGGAGCTTTCAAAGTGCACAAGGTGATCCAACCGAAGGAGGCAGAGGCAGGTGGATGAGGAAAGCCATTAACTCATACTCTACACCCAACCCAAAGCTACTGTGTGCAGCTAAGTGCCACGGCTTTCCCTGTCCTCACAGAATCCAAACAGCACTTTGCAGAAGCCTCTGTTGACATCCGCAGTCTCTCCTGAGACCAAACAGTACAGTAGGAAGGAAGTAGAGGAAATAAGATATTCTTCCCAAATTTCTTCTAAAAATGTTGTCTGGGGAACAACAAGGCAAGTATATACAAGAAAGAAAAATATAAACTGACAGCAGTGGAAAGAGTTCAGAAAGGTGCTACGAGACCTGTGTCTGTCCAACACGGCAAAAACTCAAAAAGTATCCTAACCTAAAGCAACTAATATTTGAGAACTCCTTGATTTGTTTTCACAGAATACACATCCATTATGGTTCTCAAGCCGGGGTACATACCAGAATCACCTCTATTTAAAAAAATACAGAGGACCAGGATCCACCCCTAGAGTAAAAGCCCAGAACCCTGGATGGGGTTAGACAGGACAGTATACTCCCGAAGATGTCTGCATCCTAATCCCTGGAGCCCGTGTCCAGGTTGCCTTCCATGGCAAAAGAGACTTGCAGGTGTGATTAAATTAAGGACCTTGAGATGGGAACTCATCCTGGATTATCTGGCTGGGCCCGATGCAATCAGAGTCCTTACACAGGGAAGGCAGGAGGGTCAGAGGGAAAAGATGTGACAAGAAGCAGAGGTGGGAGTGGTACCAATGCAAAGCAGTCATGAGCCAGAGAATGCAGACAACCTCCAGAAGCTGGAACAAGCAAGGACACGGATTCTCCCTTAGAGCCTTTTACAGGGAACCAGCCCTGCTGACACCTTGATTTTAGCCCAGTGAGACCTACTTTGAACGCAGGCCTCCAAAAAACGTGATATAATAAATTTGTGTTGTTTTAAATCACTAAGTTTGTGCTCATTTGTTAACAGCAGCAACAGGAAACTGAACACACTGTGTACTTCTTAAAGGCTCCCAGGAGAACCTTGATGCACCCATCCCAGATGCACTACTGCACTAGAACTTGAAATCAACTTCGGAGAAGAAAACATAAAGATAAAAAGCACTGAAATTTTAAATGCACATTTCATCTGACTCAGCAAATCCACGCCGTGGAATTTACCCTGAAGGTGTTCGTGCACAGGTATCAAACGTTTGTACACAGATGTTCGCTATGGTTGTAGCATCACCACCCAAAGGGGTCTGTTGGTAAGGGATGAGTTAAATAAGTTACAGTGTATCCATACACTCAAATACTACAGAGCCTTTAACAGGGGGAGTGGACTCCCCTGGCAGTCCAGTGGTTAAGACTCCGTGCTTCCAAAGCACAGGGCGCGGGTTCAATTCCTGGTCAGGGAACTAGGATCCCACGTGCCGGACGGTGCGGCCAAAAGATTCAAAAAAAAAGGGGGGCAGTGGGGAGTAAGGCAGCTCCGTATATACTGGCAGGGAAAAAACTGTAAGACATAGTGAGTGAAAAGAAAAATGCAAAAGGGTATGTTCATTGTGCTACTATTTGTATAAAAGAAGTCTATACAGGGCTTCCCTGGTGGTGCAGTGGTTGAGAGTCCGCCTGCCGATGCAGGGGACACGGGTTCGTGCCCCGGTCCGGGAAGATCCCACATGCCGCAGAGCGGCTGGGCCCGTGAGCCATGGTCCCTGAGCCTGCGCGTTCGGAGCCTGTGCGCCACAATGGGAGAGGCCACAACAGTGAGAGGCCCGTGTACCGCAAAAAAAAAAAGTCTATACACACACACCTGAAGAATATATTAAAAATATGTTAATTGTGAGAACTGGGCAGCTGGGGATCAGGGATGAAAGGGAGACGTATTTTGCCCCTGCATACCTTTCACTGTATTATCTATTCAAATAAGTTGAACGGCCTAAGAACAAAAACAGAAGAAACCCAAGTGAATGCAGAGTGACATAATCAAGTGTCCAGAAATTAGTTCCTTTGATTTCCAAAAATAAAAAGGAGAAATTTCAAAAGCATTTATTCCTCAACCACCATGAACAATCGTTAGCTGAGGCCAAATTTCAGTAGTAAAGAAGATAAATACTATTCTCTGCCTAATGCCCCCAAAGTACACTGAGGTCTCCTGCATTGCTTCTGTTAGCACCATCCGAGAGGTGAACACCAGGGAGAAGGTTAGAAATGGTACCTGATATAAAACAGATAACTAATGGGGACCTACTGTATAGCACAGGGAACTCTACTCAGTATTATGTAACCACCTTATACAGAAAAAGAATCCAAAAAAAAAGAGTGGATATATGTATATGAATAACTGATTCACTTTGCTGTACCACAGAAACTAACACAACACTGTAAATCAACTATACGCCAATAAAAATTTATTAAAAAAAAAAAAAAAAAAAGAAAGAAAGAGTACCTCTGATTCTGGACCATCCAGAAATTATGTGATTTTCTAGAAGTATTCTTAACTATTTGCCCTGCCCTACTGTAATTTTTTAAAAAATAATCTATTCCAGGATGACAGACATATAAATATGTACTAGCAATGAAACACAATATGAATTTGATTTATACAAATTCAACAGTAAACATAGGTAAAACTCTATACTTGGTAAGTGGATTAATTCTGTGGACAGATGACCAGTGACACCAAGGCTACGTACGCTGTAACTGGGCAGCTCTCAGTTGCTTCTTCAGCCTCTCCACCTCATTCTTTAAAAACCTGATGTGTCGCATCATGTTTTCTGGAGAGTCGATCTCCATGGAGATGTCTCTAGGCGATGGGGGAGCGGACACCGGCTGGTCTAATTTCTCCTGCAGGATTCTTCATTGAAAAGAAAATTCCAACAATGAAAAACAGTTTGCCTTTAAAACATAAAACGTTGATTTGATGCTCACCATCGTCTATTTAAAAAATACATGAATAAGTTCTCAGCAATCAGAAAAATAAATAAAAGACAAAAACAACAAATTCTAGCCGGGGGGTTTAACAGCATGCCCATGTTAATCGCCAAAATTCATTGAATTGTTTGACTCCTGTGCCCATTTTCCATCAACTTCTGGTCGCCCTTACCTGACAATCAAGTCAAAGGGCAGAGCTGAAGGAGCCACCTTCCTTTTTCTCCTTTCAAACGGCCACTGGTAATAAAGCCTTACTGAAGAAAAAGTCTGTAACACTGGCTTCTGATTATCATGCCGGAATACACGGGGCAATCAGAATGATCCACTGACTAAATGGTCCACGTGCTTGGGTTGGAGGGAACGGCGACACTGGAGGAATCTCCTCTCAAGGCTTTCAGTTGAACCTTACAGACTATGACTCTCCTTGGAGAGTGACATCATGTAAAGAGACTGACTTCTCAACTCCCCTCCTGAAAAACCAATCTGGAAGGTATGGCAAACTGGACTGAAGGCCCTTTGCTTCTGGCCACAGCAAAGGTAAAAAGAGTTTAAAAAAAAAAAAAAAAATGTACTGGGTTAATAACTGGTGGTGCCACCTTCTCTACCAATTATCATTATTTTGAAGCACATAAAACATGAATATTCTACAAAGTGACAATTTCATAATGTTCGATGCAATAATTTGGTACTTATATATATAAAACCTCCCACTGCTTTTTAAAAAGGAAGACAGAGTGGCAACAGACCTCTCTGCCCCTTTTATAAGCTGCTGGGAAGTTTCTGGTTTAGTTTGGTTTTCACCTTTTTACCTTTGAGTTTACCCAAGTGCAAACTGTGAATTACCTTCAGGCCTTGTTGAGAAAACGAGTAGGTTAAATATTGTAATGGTCCCTCCATCTATTATATGAAATAATTTTTCAAGCTTCCATTTATCAGCACTACTGTAATAAGGCAAAACACAGCTGATTCAACTACTGCTTGCATAATTCCGTAGAGATATACCTCAGATTGTCAGTTTTCTTAAGCCTGTGGTATGGCTCTATGTTGCAAATCTTGAGATGAACTCAATTAATGGATGTTTATCCAAACCAAGTACTTATGGCAAATGTCTCTGGTTAGCAAACAGAAGATCGTGGTGAAATAGATGAATGAATATTTTCAAGGAGCTCCCTTTCTACACCCAGACACACATCCCACCCACAGAACCTCCTGCCATTATTCAAGCTCCGCCCCACCCACCCCAAAGCACACAGTACTTACATCTAAGGGCCCAACCGGATCTTGCACACAGGGGTTCAAGAAATATGTGTGCTGAGTATTCCATATCCATGTATATACATTTAACACCAAGAACCCTAACCTTAAATATGTACCAGTATTTCTTTATAGCAAGTCTTAAAACACACAGATGATCATTCTTCTATCAAAATCCCAGCCTTTCTAATGAAGTACCTTCTAGAGATGTGTGATAATTCACAGTACCCAGCACATATCCTAAGCACTTCAGAAAATGAATGGGGAAGCCAGTTCAATTAGGTAAAAGGAAGTGACCAACAGGAGGACAGGCTATCAACATTTTTTTCCACTTGTCAAATTAAAACGACGTGCATCAGTCAAGGAATTAAAATGTCCCATTGTCATTCCTCGGTCACACCCAGCAAGCTACCCCACTCCTCCAACACACACGTACGTACAGAACCCCGAACAGCAAGACTAAACGAACCGCTTTTCAGCTTCAAGTTTATCCATCCTTTTCCAGAGACGATTCACTAGTGCTTCTTGCTCTTGTTCCAAAGTATTTTCAAGGTCAATCTTCTCTCGTCTCAGCTGGAGGAAGGAAAACAGTTTTGCTGAGAATTGTAGACCACTTAAACTTGGTTAATTAGATTCTTTTTGATTGGACCATTAGGACCTCTTTTCATGGAGAAAACTGCAAAGGAATGGCCAGTTTTCTGGCACAGATACATTAAGCGCATCTAGCTCTTAAACTTTAATTGAGAACATCGAGACAGGTTCATTCTTTGATGTTAAAGCTTAATTGCTATCTGGTACGTGAATCACAGTGGTTGCTTCAGCATTTATTCAAGGCACATGGCAAGTCTTCCTTAAAGAGGGTTTGAGGAGTTCTGCTTACTAGTTGTCCCAGGACTTAACTGGGTTTGTCCCCCGAGCCCTGCATGTAGTTCAACATTAAACCAGAAAGATTATATTACTATATATATAAATAACTCAAATACCTGAAGACAATTCTACGTAGTGGTTAACTGGTACACATAAATATGTCCTAAGATATAAAAAGCATATGCAAAACGGATAAACGCCGAATTCACGGTACAGGTTACCTATGGTGAGGTAAGGAAGGAAGATTGGATTTGGTGGGGTGCGGTGGGCAGTTGCAGAGGGAACCCCGAACTGCATTCTACTTCATAAAGAGAACCAATACGCGGAAGCAATTAATTTAATCCACTAATGTAAAGCAATATGCAAATATAGAGAACAGTGTCAGGCACTGGTTAATAGGGATGATATAACAGGAAACTAAGGAGTCAGAAATGTCTGCCCTCAGGGCCCTTACATTGTAGTGGGGGCCAAGACAGTAAGCGAAACAAATTACAGGCTTTGGTAGAGGGTGAGAGAGAGAGGAAGAATAAGAGGGCTAGTGAGGGGGGTAGAAAGTGCCACAACGAACAGACTTCACAGAGCCGGGTAGAGGGAATGTGTGATATCATTCTTTGTATTTGTCTATATGCTTGAGATATTAAGTAATTTTAACAGGAACCTTTTTTAAAAGGGGGAAAAGGTTGTGTTACTGCCCCATGCTGTCTCTTCAACCAATAGCAATTTACCTTCTCAATCACAGGCTCAACAAATTACTTTTGATTGCACAGCTGTAAAGACGTCGAAGCAACAGAGTTCGTATCTTTTCGGCAGGTTAGAGGCAAGCTTCTCTTTGATCAAAGATCCCTATATATACAGTAAAGTGAGACCAATTCCATGGACAAAAGGTAGTCTTTTAAAGCAACCAAAGCAGACAGACCTTACTCCACAAGTGAATGAACCAAGATCACACAGAGTCAACTGGAAACATAGCCTCGGTACACTTTCTTTGCCTGGGAAAAGGCAGAGGAGTCACACTGAGTCGGAAGCATTCTGTGCTGAAGCTTGGAGCCGCCTAATGCACAAACGTTCTTCAAGATATTAAACAGTTCCTACCTGCAGTGAGGAGGAGAAACCCAGGAACACCTCGCAGAACTCCTAAGAACCTTGGCGATCCTCTGACCACATTTGGGGCCAAGCTTTGAAGTACAATTCACAGTCATTTATTTAAAGAAACAAAATGCCAAGGCATTTACCCTTTAAGGACTCTATTCCCAGGTTTAACTAAAACAGGATAGTGGGTACTTGGTAGGCGAGAAAAAAGTTCAAGCAAGGCATCATTTCGTAGTAGAGATGCCTGGTAGAAACTTATGCCCAACGACTTTTAATTTTGGAGTAATCATGCACCATGCTAATCAGTAACTCTGAAAAGCCAAGTCAAGACAAAGCTCTCTTTGCCCACGTATAACTGACCTGGCGTGTGGCTTTGAGCAGGTACTCACCTGCCCTCATCTACGCTGGCCTTGATGATGGCCGAGGTCCCTTCCAGGGCCACCCACTCTATCATTCTCTGTCAGTCTCAAGAGGGCAGCTGTCTTCAGTCTGAACTAGCTCCGTAAGAGATTTTTAGAGCCAGAAGCAGCAAGAGAAATCATCTAAATTCACCCTTTCATTTAAGAGCTGAGGAAACCACTGGCCTGGGAGATGGTGTGACTCAGGAAAAGTGATGGATGCTGCCAGGAGAGGAATGGGTATCAGTCACCATGGTGACCAAAAGAGTTGGGTCCCACCCAACCAGCGAGTTCAGAGCATCTTGAGGGACAAGTAGGATTTGGGGTAAATTATCCAATGATACTTGGGAGTAGCCGAGTAGGGGTAGCTTAGTGAGTCTGAGAGTACACAGAAGCAAATAAGAGAGCAGGAAAAACAGGAGTTGAAAACAAACACGAATCTCAGCTTCTTTTTGGTACCTATTGGTAGAGCTACCAGCTATCAATTTGCTGCCCACTTCAGCGAACCAAGGCCTCCTGGGGGTGCAACTTGGGTTTGCTGTGCCAGTTTGCTCTACTAATTGGTTTCCATGAAGCAGGCGACACAGGAAGCCCAGCGCAGCAGCTTGGATTTGGGTGTTTCATTACACAGGCTGGCAGTGCTATGGGGGTCCATATTCTCTCTGGCCTTAGAAAGAACCGGGCTTCCAGTCTTGTTTTTTCAGCTAAAAAAATCTTAACTTTTCAGCATCGCCGAGGAGCTCTTACACTAAAGACCAGAGAAGTTAGAGGAAACGGTACTAACTGTGATCATGATTAATTCCCCCTGAAGTTCTTTATCAGAGCTGCCCTTCCATCTCCTGTCCATCTAATCCCACAGCCTAAAAAGGGTCCACACCAGTACTGTCAATTCGGACAGAAGTAGATTTTCAGTGCTTGCATCGCCCTGAGATCAAACAACCCTCAAATCTGATGGTATACGTTAAAGTCACAGCGTGCAAAGTCAGAAATCCTTGCTGGGATGGCAACAGCAGCCCAGCGCTGCATTCCCTGCCTGTGCAGACGATCTTTTCTGTGCTGGTCTCCATCTGTAACGCTCTCCCCCATCTCCTTCCTCATGATAGCTAAGGGCCTTTTTAATTCAGTGTTCGCGCAACAGGCACCTACTCTCTTCCGTTGCCACACATCAAGTTCTCAGGCTAACCCAAGCCCCTTCTGACTGCATAGTCCGTGAGCATGTGGCAGCAACGGATACAGCCGATTCGCAGAATATTTATTTGAAAGGCTGCTTTGTAATCAAGTCAGGTCCGTGGCCTCCCAGCCAAACGCTTTACTTCTCTTCAGTAGCCCTTCTTCCCACTGAAAGTTAATTAACGTGGCACCAAGAGTTGTTATTATCTTCCCCCAATAAATACACAACTTCTTTAATGGATAAACTTAGAGTGTAAAAAGAGAGCTGGCTTGTCTGAATTCACAGCCCACCCTAGCCGTGTCTTTGCAGTGGGCAGACACTCACCACTAAAAAAGCAGAAAAAGGGGGCAGCCAAGAGACGGCTCCCAACACCATCGCACTTCTCTCTCAGCGTAGCATTTTCCCATTTAAAGAGAGCCATGATGCTGGGCTGGGGGGAGAGGCGGCGGAAAGGAGTACATCAGGCCAAAAAAAAAGCCTGATGAGAACTTTAGCATGACCACTGCGCTCAACGACAGAATTTTGAAAGGTTTTAGTGCCCCTTTTCAAGCTACTTTGTTTTAGCCTAACCGCCATATTATGATCATTTCTATGGGAAAAAATATTTTGAACCCCAAACATCTGACTGAAAAAACCAATTCTGGAAGGCAGCCCACGACAACTAATCCATGTAAGGGCTACCACATACACGGAACGCAGACACAAAGTTTGTTACAACGTACGGCAAAAAGTACTTAGAATGATGGTGACACAAGAGGTGTGTACACCAGATGTAAGAAATAGCAGAGTACTCTAAGACCTACGTTGACCAAACTCTTATTAGTTGGCTAATTGTTTTTTTGTTTTTTTAAAGACATAGGGGTAAATCCTAAGAAAACAAATGGGTGTGGGGATTAACACAATCCCCCCAAACCTTCCAAGTTAGGTAGCATCTGAGAGCCATTAACAGTTCAGCCCGATTTCCCATCAATTTACTACATAATACCATAGATGTTCAAAGTGGGGACCTTGGAGGTATATCAGAAATCACCTGGGAAAATAAAACGTACAATATTCAAAACATGACTAAACCAAAGTCAGAAAAATGAATGCAGTTTCTGTAATGGACTGAATGTTTGTGCCCAAAATTCACATGGTGAAGCCTAAATCCCCAGCGTGATGGTATCTGGAGGTGAGGCCTTTGGGAGGTGATTATGTTTAGCTGAGGTCAGGAGGGTGGGACTCCCATGATGGGATTAGTGTCCTTTCTAGTCATGAGCGACCTTGCAGCTTGCTGCTCTCTGCTCTCTACCAGTTGAGGACACACACAGTCAGCAGAACTCCATCAAGCTAGCACCCTGATCCTCGACCTCCAGCCTCCAGAACTGTGAGAAATAAATTTCTGTTGTTTATAAGCCAGTCTGTGTTGTTATAACAGCCCAAATGGGCTCAGACAGTTTTGTTTATACTGCAAGAGTAGAGACAGTAAAAGATATTACCTCATTCCATCCTACTTTGCCAATACATTTGAGTTAATCATAGTTTTACTTACATATAGGAAAGAAGTGACTAATAGGATTCATGAAGGGGCTATTAAAACATACCACATGCAAATGATGTGAAAAGCAGTGAAATCATGCACAATGGTCCTTGCTCTGTGGCAAAGGTCCCTCACAAATTAAAGCAACAGAGACAAGTAAAGTAAAACTTAAACACTGCCTCTGCTGGTGTAGCAATCAGCGGAATTTTACTTAGTCCTGGCAGTTTTCCTAGGCTGGAAGACATCTGACCTTTGCCTTCTGGAAAACATATATGTATCTTTAAGAAATCAAGCAGCCAATTTGTGTTATAGATGAGACAGATGTTCATAGACTACAGAGCTCCCAAGGTACCTATTTGATCAATCAAGCTGCATATGGTTTCAGAATTAAAAACAAGTTCTAGTTCATCACCACTGGCCTGTGTGATGCTGAGCCCAGAAAGAGCCAATGGAAGTTCATCAGTAAGGAGCAAGAGAAAAGGAGAGAAAGGATGATCACTTTCAAGTCTAGGTGGTCCAAAATTACAGTTGAAAAGAAATGTACCTATGTGCATCAGAAATATACTGACAGGGGGACTTCCCTGGTGGCACAGCAGATAAGATTCTGAGCTCCCAGTGCAGGGGCCCGGGTTCAAGCCCTGGTCAGGGAACTAGATCCCACATGCATGCCGCAACTAAGAGTTCACATGCCACAACTAAGAGTTCACATGCCACAACTAAGGAGCCCTCCCGTCGTGGAGCATAGGCTCCGGACGCGCAGGCTCAGAGGCCATGGCTCACGGGCCCAGCCGCTCCGTGGCCGTGTGGTATCTTCCCAGATCAGGGCACGAACCCGTGTCCCCTGCATCGGCAGGCGGACTCTCAACCACTGCGCCACCAGGGAAGCCCATAAATATTTTTTAAAAAGAAAAAGAAATATATACTGATAGAAGGAATTCCCTGGTGGTCCAGTGCTTAGGACTCTGCACTTTCACTGCTGAGGGCCCAGGTTCCATCCCTGCTCTGGGAACTAAGATCCCACAAGCCACACGGCACGGTCAAAAAATGAAAAAAAAAAAAAAATACTGACAGAGAACAGAAAAAGATGCAAAAAAAAAAAAAATCATGAAGAACTATATAGCAAGATAAATAAGGTTGGCCCTTGGGTGAAAGTAATGGTGGTGGTAATTTATCTTCCTACCTTTTCCACCTCCCACCCAATTTTTTTTTCTTTTCTTTTTTTTTTTTTTTTTTGCGGTACGTGGGCCTCTCACTGTTGTGGCCTCTCCCGTTGCGGAGCAAAGGCTCCGGACGCGCAGGCTCAGCAGCCATGGCTCACGGGCCCAGCCGCTCCGCGGCATGTGGGATCCTCCCAGACCGGGGCACGAACCCATGTCCCCTGCATCGGCAGGCGGACTCTCAACCACTGCGCCACCAGGGAAGCCCTGCCACCCAGTTTTTTAATGAAAATTTACTATTTTTTTGCGGTACACGGGCCTCTCACTGCTGTGGCCTCTCCCGTTGCGGAGCACAGGCTCCGGACGCGCAGGCTCAGCGGCCATGGCTCACGGGCCCAGCCGCTCCGCGGCATGTGGGATCCTCCCGGACTGGGGCATGAACCCGCGTCCGCTGCATCGGCAGGCAGACTCTCAACCACTGCGCCACCAGGGAAGCCCGAACATTTACTATTTTTACAACAAAAAAATTTAAAGACATCTAATCTTAAAACTTAACAATTTCCTAATAGTACATCCATTAATATAGGATATTAATTCACATATCTAAAATACAGAGTGAACCAATAAACTCTCAGAGGAGAAATGATAGTGAAGGCTTAGCTATCTGGAAGACAGAATTTTCCAGATAGCCAAGAGTTAACTTTCTTTACCATAGCTTATAACTTTTTTCTTCTCAAACACTGTGTTCCTATAAAAATTAGATTTGTTCTTTGAAATGGACAGCACTTCAGGAAAAAATTAATACCCCATTAATATTTAATACGTGAAAATAACACTTTCATAGTTTACCAGCTCAATAAATTTTGCTTTTGTTCAATGATAATGAAAATGAAGGTCTTTCATGAAATAGATACATATATAATTAGTCAGATTTATATGGTTTCTGAGCTTAAGTTTTTATCACTTTGACATCAGCACAGTATTATACAAATGGGCATAATGGGTTCATAATTCCAGGGGACTCTTTTACCAAATAATTACCATTGGTGGAAAGCAGGTTTCAAAGTCTGGGGTGTAAACTCTTTTGCTACATCAAGAGCACAGTGGAGAAATCCTGGGGAAAGAACACATACCATAGTGCATGTTGCAAATACACTATTACATCAAGAAAAAATATCAATAGCAGTTGTTTGGGGAGGATTGTAGTCTAGGTAATTTTTTTCATGTTTGTACTTCTGTGTTTACATGTACCACATTTTCTTCAAAGAGCAATGGATTACTTTTACAATGCAAATGCTTGATTAAAAAAGTTTTCAAGGGCTTCCCTGGTGGCACAGTGGTTGAGAGTCTGCCTGCCGATGCAGGGGACGCGGGTTCGCGCCCCGGTCCGGGAAGATCCCACACGCCGCGGAGCGGCTGGGCCCGTGAGCCACGGCCGCTGAGCATGCGCGTCCGGAGCCTGTGCTCCGCAACGGGAGAGGCCGCAACAGTGAGAGGCCCGCGTACCGCAAAAAAAAAAAAAGACTAGCTTATGTCCTCAAGGACACCGCACATGCAGACTGCCAAAACCCCTACTGTTCCCCTTCCCAGTAACAAAGAAGAGGGATTCCACTTCACGTCTTCTGCAGGAACTCTCTTCTGTGTTCTCGGCATCTCTCGGCATGTATGTAGATACATGCAACCTGTACCTACATTTTACTGCATTATCTTCCCTCCCATTTCTGTTTCCTCTCACATCCCTGCTTCCCTGCAACAAGGCTCGATTTAGATTTATCCAGCCCATGTGTGTTAATTAACAAACAATTAAACCAAGTGCCAAGGAGCTTCAGGTCCTTCTCAGTTGGTTATGCGGGAGCGGGGAATCCTGCTGCAGTAGTAATGCTGTTCCCCTAAGCACGGCACAGAGCATCCCTCGTCACTGTCCACAGGTCCATTGGCCTCCCTGGACCAGGCTCCACAAGGCCAGGGACCTGACGTCATCTTTCTTAGTAGAGTTTGTGGCAGACAGCAGGCATCTTAATAAAGGTGTGTTGAATTAACGCAGAATGTGTGCCACACAAGTGCAGCATGGACAAAAGACAGTCACACAGATCCGTGGATTAAAGAGATGGATAACCAGATCAAGGAAGGTGGTGAGACGTTTGAGGCTCAAATAATATGTATGCTCATTTTCCTGGAAAATGGGGAGGGCAAAGTACCACAGAAATTAGATGAACACTTTGATTATTAATGGCAGCACATACAATTTTTGGAGTGCTTACTATATGTGAGTCACCAGGGATACAGGAGTGAGGTTAACATTGTACCTTCCCTCATTTACCTTATGAGGAGCTCACAGAAAAGAAATGATTTAATTGTTAATTGCTGTTTGTGTACCAAGTGGTATAGGAAAAGGACTGAACGTCATGGAAACACTTTGGAGCACAGACCCCAAAGTGACTAGAGGAGCAAACTGGGTAACAGTTAAATAGGGATGGGGCAGGGGAGGGAGAAAATGGGCCAGGCAGAGGACACAGATCCATGGAAACCTGGGGGCAGGAAAGCACTGGGCACATCAGAGCATGATTTTTAAACTGCAGGTTGTGACCCACTATCGGATTAGGAAATTAGTTCAAGTCAGTTGTCACCTACATTTTGCTAAAAACAAAATAGGACTGAACAGAAAATCAGTGCAAAGCACATAAGCAAGTGTTTCACAGAACTTGTCCCAGTCATAAACACAGTTACAAAAACATCCGTGTACTGGATCGCCGTGTAAACTTATTTACTGCTGTGCAATCCACGTGGGAACAATTCTGTGCAGGGGAACAAAACTTGCCACCCCAAAATAGGTCTATTTGGCACAAGGATTAATTTAGGCTGACTGTGACACAGAGAACAGACCGGGGGTTGCCAAGGTGGGGGAGGGGTGGAGAGGGATGGGCTGGGAGTCTGGGATGAGCAGATGCAAACTGGTATATACAGCACAGATAAACAACCAGGTCCTACTGCACAGCACAGGGAACTGTATTCAATATCCTGTGACAAACTATAAGGGAAAAGAACATGAAAAAGAGTGTATATATACGTATAACTGAGTCACTTTGCTGCACAGAAGTAATTAATACAACATTGTAAATCAACTATACTTCAATTTTTAAATAAATAAACAAATAAATGATTTAGGCTGATTCTTTTTAAGGCCCCAAAGCATCAGGAGGAACCTTTGACCTTCCCCGTAACTGCCTAAAGGAATGTAGGTAGAGGACCTGTTCCAGAAAGGGAGCTATCACCATGCTAACGGTAGCATGACCTAGGTGTGTAGAGTGGAAGGAATCCAGCAAAGCCTGTTTGCTGAAATTACTCTCTGTGTCCCACTGTCTCTGCCTAGCAAACATTTGTTTGCCCAATGTTTGCTTTTCCCTCTGCCTGTCAATTGCCTTCCTCCCCACCTCTGAAGTTCTAAACCTCTGCCCACAACATCCTCTTTTGTCTTTAGCGCTGAAGACAGTGCTGAAGTGAGGGCTTCGACAATTCTGGCGAATTTTCTCTCCCACGTATACACGTCATTAAACTTCTGTTGATTGTCTCTGTCTCATGTCAATATCATTCTTCAACCAGCCAGAAAAACCGAGAAGGGAAGAGGATAATTTCTCCTTCCCCGACAAGAGAAATGAAAGAACTTCAAAAGGGATGGAGCGTGAGGAGAGGCAGAATGGAAGATTTATCCCCCCAACAAACCTACAAGTCAGAGAGTACGTCTGTTCACAGAAGAGATCAAATCGCTGGCGTGAAGTCACACAGCTTATTCAGGTGAAAGGGAGATATGAACCCAAGAGCGTCCCGAAACTACAGCGGCTAAGATACTGTCATTACACATAGATGCTAATAAATAAAATGACCATTCCAATCCTAAAGCCAACCTTTAGAAATGCGTGTCTGTGCTTTGGGAAGAAAGGGCATCTCCGATAAGAAAATACACCCCAAATTCTAGAAATAACTGAGAAAACTTTACTGGGCCAACCACAGGAGAAAAGAGGAAGAGGTCTAGTACATGACAGGCATCCCTATTCGTCATTAAGTGTTAGCTGAATGACATGACTAATTCTCCAACTAATTTATTCCAGATTTTTCTACTGTACTAGCTAATAACAGTTAAGTATCAAATCCACCTGTTTATGGCTGCTGTTTTCTTCTTTCCTATAATTTTCTGTGCAAAGTGCACAGAAGGTCCTCACATCTGCTGAGCTGAACTTCACTTAATAAATAAGCTAATTTGTGCCCTTTCATGCTAGCTATCCTCCGGAGAAGGAAAATCCTTCCTAGTTGACAGAACACATTCTGATGAAGAATTCTTGACACTTAGAGAATATTTTAAGTTCGAAATTTTCTTATCACCTAAATGTAACAGTGACGGAACAGGCAGTGCCCACCAGTGTGTGTTAAAAAGAGCCCTGGGCTTCCCTGGTGGCGCAGTGGTTGAGAGTCCACCTGCCGATACAGGGGACACGGGTTCGTGCCCCGGTCCGGGAAGATCCCACATGCCGCGGAGCGGCTGGGCCCATGAGCCATGGCCGCTGGGCCTGCGCGTCTGGAGCCTCTGCTCCCGTAACGGGAGAGGCCACAGCAGTGAGAGGTAAAAAAAAAAAAGGAGCCCTTAAGAGTACTGAAGTCATACTGACTAAAGTAATCCAGTTTATTAGACTAATACTAATTATTAAGGTGCTGCAAAGACCTCCTAATGTTACATTTTTCTGAACATGCTTTTTTACATCTGCTTATAAAGTATCTTTTGGAGTTAAACATTCAGAATGCTAAGTTGTGTGACTTGAAGAAAGCCTCTTGATCTCCCTCTGGGTTTCCTTCTCTGAAAAAGTATGAGCAGGTATGAGCAGGCTGGGCCACCTACAGGCCAAGCTGGTCCATTTTCCTCGCAAGCCTGCTTCCTAGGCAGCAAGTTCTGGAGGAAGAGGAAACAGGTGCAGGTAGCTGTGGTTCCAAAGCCTGGGCAGATCTGATGCCCCTGCCCCCGGATTTCCTCGTGATTTCCCCACTTTCTCACATCCCCAGGAGGGGCTGGGGACAAAGTAACGACAGAGGTAGTCTTCCCACCGCAATGTGGCCTTCCAGCTCTACAATTCTATGAATTCTCATCCTGCAAAACACCGACAGAACCATTGATAGCCCAGAGCCCTTGATGATCAAGCTGGTAACATTCTCTTCTTAAAGAATGAAAAGATCTCAGATTCTAAGAGAAGAACAAATGCTAACTGACTAATTCGAGGGTCCATGCTGAAGGCCTGACTTTTGGTGAGATTAACTTAAAATTAGGCCTCCAGCACGTGAGTTAATTGGAGCTCCCCACCTTGCAAGGAGTCTAAGACTTAGTCCCAAACCCAGATAAGTTCTGCTTTACAGAGAATAGGCAGGTGCCTTCTTTTTCTTTCTTTCTTTTCTTTTTAAATTCATTCATTCATTTATTTTTGGCTGCATTGGGTCTTCGTTGCTGTGTGCAGGCTTTCTCTAGTTGCAGCGAGCAGGGGCTACTCTTCGTAGCAGTGTGCGGGCTTCTCATTGCGGTGGCTTCTCTTGTCGCGGAGCATGGGCTCTAGGCATGCAGGCTTCAGTAGTTGTGGCACACGGGCTCAGGAGTTGTGGCTCATGGGCTTAGTTGCTCCGTGGCACGTAGGATGTTCCCAGACCAGGGCTCGAACCCGCGTCCCTTGCATTGGCAGGCAGAGTCTTAACCACTGTGCCACCAGGGAAGTCCCCAGGTGCCCTCTTTTTTTTTTTTTTTTTTTTTTTTTTTGCCCCCAGGTGCCCTCTTAAAAACCGTTACAACCTAAGCTACACCTTCAAAACAAACATGTTATGGCCAACACGAATCCCTGGCAGAGGCCTTCCAATACCCCTTCTGCAGGTTCAACCCATGAGGTTCAAAATATAGATGATCTTTTTTTTAGTTTCTTTTTATTTTGAATTGAAGTATGGTTAATTAAAGATGTGTTTGTTTCAAGTGTACAGCAAAGTGATTCAGTTACACACACATATATATATGCTTATTTAAAAATTAACAGCAGCAGCTACCTTATGTTGAGGGCTTATGTAGCAGGCATTATGCAAATCACCTTACACTCTCATTCATTGTACCTAACACAGGTTTGCTATTACAGATAAGGAAACCGAGGCTCAGAAATGGACTGGTTGAGACAACCAGATGCAAAAAGAATGAATTTGGACCCTATTTTACACCACATATAAAAATTAACTCAAAAGGAATCAAAGACCTAAATGTAAGCACCCAAAAAAGACAACAGGGGTAAATCTTCCTGACTTTGCATTCTAAGATATGATACCAAAACACAGCAACCTAAGAAAAAAATTAATAATTGGACTTCACCAGAATTAAAAAACCTCTGTGCTTCAAAGGACACACTCAAGAAAGTGCAAAGAACACCCACAGAAAATGAGAAAATATTTGCAATGATGTATCTCATGAGGGACTTGTATCTTATAAAATATATATATTATATGTATAAGAATATATAAGGAACTCTTATAATTCCATAATAAAAAGACCTTGAATAGACATTTCTCCAGAGAAGATATACAAATGGCCAAGAAGCACCTGAAAATATACTCGACATCATTAGCCTCAGGGAAATACAAAACCACAATGCGATGCCACTTCACATCCACCAGGATGGCTGCAATAACATGGCGCAGCCACTTTGAAAACTGTCTGGCATTTCCTCCAAAAGATAAACAGAGAGTTGGCATGTGACCCTGCAATTCCATTCTAATTTCCAAGAAAAATTCAAACACATGTCCACACAAAAAATCGTACATGAATGTTCACAGCAGCATTACTCATAATAACCAAAAGGCTGAAACAACCTAAATGTCCAGCAAATGATGAATGGATAAACAAAACGTGGTACATCCATATAATGGATTATTACTTAGCCAGGAAAAGGAATTAAGTACTGATATATGCTACACCGTGGATAAAAATATCATGCTAAGTGAAAGAAGGCAGTCACACAAGACCACACACTATATGATTCCGTTTATAGGAAGTGTCCAGAATAAGCAACTACATAGAGACAGAAAGTACAGTAGTGGTTGCTTAAGGGGATTAGGGGATTGAGTGACAAGGTTTCTTTTGAGGTGATGAAAATGTTCTAAAATTGATTTTGGTTATGCTTACACAACACTAAATATACTAAAAACCATTGCACTGTACGCTTTAAATGGATGATTTGTAATGGTATGTGAATTATAACTCAACAAAGCTGCTACCAAAAAAAAAAATAAATTAAGATATTCAGCAGAGGAATGAGGTTCACATCTGGTTCCATTCAAGTCCAGTACCCAGGCCCTGAACCTACCCTACACCGCCTTTCAAAGTACAAATGACAGCTCTTCAGGCACCTGTCTAAATCCACACTTTATTTAAACTCTTCCAACAAAGCAGTGGCAAGGCACGGGACACATAGGATAATTGCCTTCAAATAGCTTTTAGTTTTAAAAATATGTTTATTGTCAGATAGAAGAGCAAAGGCATGTACTACACACATATATTGTTATAATGCATAGTACAGCACATGCCTTGGCTCTTCTGATAATAACTTCAGTATAGGATATGTTATATTATACAGACTACAACATATTGTAAATATCATAATACAGATGATAATCCCAAGAGATGGCCACAAGAGAGGATCAGATCACATCCATGGAAACATGAAAGACATTTATTTCTACAGTAGAAAAAAACAAACATTACCCCCTAAACAACGACTAAAATTACTTGTAGTTAAAACAAATAAATTCCCCAACATATAATCATCCTAGACATACCCAAAAGAAAGCGGGGAAAGTTTTAGGATGGTGTTACTTTTCTCCATCTTAATTAAAATGAGGACTTGTAATGGTCTATACGGGAAAAGAATCCAAAAAAGAGTGGATATATGTACATGTATAACTGATTCACTTCACTGCCCACCTGCAACTAACACAACATTGTAAATCAACTATACTCCAATAAATTTTTTTTAAATTAAAATTTAAAATATGAAATAAAATAAGGACTTGATATCCCAGATCTGAGGATAATTTCTAGTTTAGAGCTTTGCGGTGCACACATTCCATTGTGGAAATCCATTTCTTTGGTGCTGAGGTCTGAAAGAAGCCTTACAGCGGACTAAATCATTAACTTTGGGAGAATGTATGCCTTTGGGCCTCATTTTAAAAGCATTTAGTCACTAAAGTTTCCAAAGAGCCTTAAGACTGTGCAGCCATCCATCCTCTCTCCCAGGGACGGTAGGATCAGTCAACGCTTCTCTTTCTGACTCTAGGCCACTACCTCCACCTTGTGGCCACAACTAAACTGTGGAGGTCACAGCTCCAAAGTCTCCTCAAGGAGCCTGTAAACAAATACAAGATAGAAGCTACTTCCGTTATTGACAGTCAGCACAGGGAAGGTGTTGACCAAGTGAAGTTCTCACAGTACCAACCACTGTGAAAATTTCACCTGGCCACTTGGTTGACTCTTGATTAACAGGTACCAGTAACGAGTTCTTGGTATGTCAGGGACTTAAACAAGACTCTTCAAAACTTTAATTTGAAAAGAACTGGCTATTGCCTACCCTGGAAATTAAACAGGTGAACTTGGGAACAAAATGCTTTAAGCTGGAGGCAGGGTCCCGGGGACGTTGCGGGAGTTTTCTAAATCTAGAAATTGCATCTGAATTCCAAAGAGGGCGGGTAAGAATAGATTACTCTGGATATGTGTAAAACAGCCAACCCTTGGAAATGAAACTTTTTTGTTCTTTAACCTAGAAGGAATGGAAAAATTTCCAAGGCCATTATTCATAGTCTTAGAAAACCCAGTGATGTTCCACCCTTTGATATAGGTAGATACAAGAATAACACAAAAACCAAAAGTCAGTCCAATTAGTTTAAAACAAACCCTGGCTTCCTCTCAAGCCTGACATTCCCGTCACGGTTTCAGTCTCAAGTACAATGATGAAATGAGAATGGTCCTGAGGGTGATTCAAGAACCACTCAGCATGGAGTAAGATGCACAGAAAGATCCTAAAAGTGGGATAAATCAGACAACTCTGCATGAAGAGCTTGGCCAAATCATCAAAGTGGTAACTGGGATCTGCATCGCAAAGAACTAGAAAATGTGAATACACTGAATTTGACACGGAAACCAGGTGGCAGTAGACTACGGTCAGCCTCTTCTAACTCTGGGAAAAGAGCGTGGGGAAAAGCACTAGGAGCTTCTGTCTGACACCCCAACTTGGAAGGACTGATAACGGTGGCCCACGATTCTGTGAGTTGGCAAATAAGGACCAGCCTGGCCTCCTAAGGCAAGACCTGTGCTCAAATACCAACGTCTACCAAGGGCAATGGCCAAAGAAACTGTGCGCTATCACCTCCGCCTTCTTACCTTTTTAAGCTTGCCACACTTGACTTTAGTTTGTGCTTCTCTGTTTGCAAATGGAAAACCTGGGCCCAGAGAAGTTAATGCAAGGTCACAAAATTCATTAGTGGCTGAACCAGGACGTGCAACTAAGTCTAGGGCTCCATACCCGTATCAACCAATCCAGGTGGGAAAAGACAGGGTTCATATAAGGTTGCTAATAATTCAAAGACAGAAAATGCTAATTGTTCTGAAGAACGCTTGAAAGAAAAGTTTTAGTTCCATGGCCACACTGTCTCAGGAAATTTCACAGAAACGATCCTGTGGTTAAAAACATATTCTTCCCCCCTTTGCAAAAGGAACCTAACATTTCCTGCCTATAAATCAGTACATCACAACGTATCTCCTGAAACTTTATTAACTGTGGTTAAGAAAAGCACAAGTGTGTGAAAGAGTGAGCAGGTGCTATGCAGATCTGCCAATGTGTACTGCAGAGAGGAAGCCGCCACTGTGGGAAGAAAAAGTTGAAAAACATTTTTCACTGACATTCCTCAGGACCTCTTAAAGCTTGAAAGAACCGTTGATGATATGAGAAATATATATATATAAAACGATCCTAAAAAGGGTACAGAGAGAACTATACATTTTTACCTGTTCTAACGTAAGCTGCTTAGAAATGGTATCGTTCTCCAGTTTCTTAATTTTCTTCATCAGTTTGTTGACCTGGAATTCCTGTTCCTGCTCGAGGTGCTGTTCTAGCTCAGCTTTCTCATGCTGCAACTGGAAAATGAAAAAACACAGATGTGGAAAGCAAGACACTCAAAAGCCATGGGAACAACAGCTCCGAAAGCTAGTTAAACCGAGTATATCATAAAAGTTACATTAGTCATTTCTGCTCATATGTCCAAGTGTACACCTAGTAACTTGCTCCTGATTCCTCTAACTTATAACCAAAAATTATAGTGCAT
This sequence comes from Lipotes vexillifer, assembly GCF_000442215.2. NCBI lineage: Eukaryota > Metazoa > Chordata > Mammalia > Artiodactyla > Lipotidae > Lipotes > Lipotes vexillifer. The sequence goes on from NW_006799284.1 coordinate 346,305, forward strand.
ACTCAGAGGCACTTGATCTTAGTCAAAAGGCCAAGAAATTACAGGGCAAATATATCAGAGCATCACACCATGATTAAACACCGATTTCCATTTTTAAGAACATGTAAGTGGTTATCTCTGTAGGGAACAATTGGGGATGAGGAAAGGAAGAAAACTTACTTTCCAGCATATATATAACCCTTTGGTACTCTTAAATTTTTATACCATGAGCATAAAAATTATTAAAAAATAGAAATTTTGCAACTGTCGGTTTTTATTGAATGAATTACGGTTTACTTGCATTTATACAATGTGTGGAGAGAGGGAAGAGATGCTACAATCACAAAAAATACTTAGTAAATTATTCTGAATGCTGTTTCCCAATGTACTAAGTAAGCATGCTTGGCAAAAATAAGTACAAATAATTAACTTCCTGTAATGAGACCAAACGTCACACCGCCTACAACCTTCAAAACCAAAAGAGAATAAAAGAAATCCAGTGGACACACAATGACTGGGGTTCTCATGAATCATTGTGCATTATTTCTAATGTTCTCAGCTGGGAGGGGCTGTTGATTCATGGTAGGGGGTGAAGGGAACGAGAGCCACAGGGACTGGTATTTTCAGAACCATGGGCAGATTAAGCAAAAACTACTAAAAACAACGAAGCACACCTAGTTTGACTGCGGGGTCTAAGATGACACCACTCCCTAATTCTACCTTCAAAACCATTTCCTCAGGCAGGCAGTGCGTACCAGGCTCATCACATGCGTTAGGCAGGCATGATCACCCCCATTTCATATGTGACGAAACAGGTTACTGGACCAAGGTAATTCATCTGGAAGGCGGCAGAGCTTGGGGCCCAAACCCTGCTCTGAACTCTAAACCAGAGTTCTCCCACCGGATCCTGAGCAAACCTCAGAGCGGCTGGCTTCACACTCCTCCATCCACAAGTGCCTAGTGCACCCTTGCCATTTGGAAGGTCAAATGACTAAACGTAGAAAACGGTGAGACATATACACTCGCCCAGTGGATGCTATGTCTCTTTGTAAATCCTGCACAGGGTGAGATGTACAACAGAGAGCTCAGTGGGCCTGACGGACCTCAAAAGGCTACACCTAACCATCTCCACATTTGAAACAATTTCCATTGCTCTGAAAGCACCATACTTGGTGTTTAAAAAGAAAACAAAAAAAGTTTAAAATCTGACATCTTCTTCCAACACTGGAAATGTTGACTAAACAGATGCTGTTTTCCCTCCAACTGTTTTTGATGCACAACTCCAAAAAAAACTGGTCAACCTTGCAGAGACCGAGAAAGAAAGCAGATGTGAGGAGGTGCTTACAGCAATGAGTCTATTTTTAGCTAACCCTTTAAAACTCAGTTTCTGCAAGACCAAGCAGTAATTAAAAGAACTAAGAGGAACGCACAGAGAATGAGAAGAGCTTCCAGCATTTCGGACACAAAGACCTCAGTGGGAAAAGCATCACTTACGAGGAAAAAATAGCAAACATGCACCTCTTCAACTAACACCTGTATTCTATAAACATTACCTGTGTGGCATGTCTTCTACCTGAATGTATTATGTTAGAGGGAGTACAATCTATGGTTAAGACATTCTCCTTGCCCTAAAATAGTTTATGAACACTAAGCTTAAGTGATATCTACTGGTTTTAGAAAAATGAACTGTAGTCTTAAAACCTTTAAACCATTTGCATAGCTTTTTAAAAATATTAGCTGTGTTTTCCTCTAATATGTTTTCAATTGCTGTCTTCTTTATTTGAAAGAGCCCCCTTCTGCCTTTTTTTTAGCATTATGCTCCTGCCTTGAAGTAAATTAAAACAATAAAGGATGCAATCTAATGTTGAAAAATCTCTTGCCCCACAAGCAGCAGTTGTCGCAGAATATCAATCTGAGCAAAGGTAAGGTTCTCATTGGCTTAGAGGAAAATACTCATATACAGACAGATGGCCTAACACCGTCAATATCTGACTAGGTAGTTGCTATAAGAATACAGATTCAACTAGTAATGAAATCTATAAAAAGCTCTCAATTTGAAAAGGCTTTTTCCTCTCAAGAGCCATACCCTAAGGAAAATTTGATGGTTAAGCTGTCGTTACCGGAACTCAAGCGAGGTCCCTGGGTTATGCTAACCCACTGGGAAAATGTCAAGCCATCCTGAGCTCTAACTCTGCCAAAGACTCACAGTTTTCATCATCCCCCAAAGACAGACCTGGAACAAATGGCTCTGCTGCTTGCTTTGTTCTGCCATCTCTCGGGCGACAGGCAATCTAGGGGCAGGGCATGGAGTTTCTGAACAGAATACTAGAAATAGAAAATCTGGTTCTTCCTTGGAACAAAGAAACCACCAATAAAAAGAAAAACACAGAGAAAAATGCAGAAACAACCCCCACCAAAGCAATTATGAGATGAGAATTAAGATGGGCAAGAAGGGGGCAGAGCAGGGCAAAAGAACTTGAGGAACTAATAGCCATAGAGTTTGCCTCATAACAGTTTGCCTGAGAAAAATTCAGAAACCGTTTCTGTTTTAAATAGATACCATGTATATTCAAGCCATGTGGCCCCAATAGGACTGGAACCAACACCCTGAATCCACCTGCCTATTTTATTTTATTATTTTCTGCATCTGGCCACGCCTTACAGCATGCAGGATCTTAGTTCCCTGACCAGGGATCCAACCGTGCCCCCGTCAGTGGAAGCACGGCATCCTAACCACTGGACGAACAGGGAATTCCCTCCACCTGCCTATTTTAAAGCTGTAGCCCATGACACCATAAACAAAAACCCTAAAAGGGAGCCTGGTTTAGGCTGACCCAGGACCTATCAAAAGAACTAAACTCCGGTTTCATCTCTGAGTAGCATCTTCAATGTGGGCATAAAATTCAAGCCATGATTTAAAATTTCTAACCAAAGGTCTTAACACTTTATGAACAATTTTTAATCTTTCAATTAGGTCACAGATCCTGAGCTAGAACAAAGGTCATTCAACCTAAGAAGTAAATAGTCAAGCAAATTCTATTAACGTGTTTGAAAAAAATTCATGTGTTTGCCTTCAAAATATCTAAAGCAAAATGCTTAAGTAGATTAAAATTTGTTTCCAAAATCAGAATTTTCTGTAAATATACTTCTTATAAAGTCAATCTCAAAGATTATGGAAGGGGCTTCCCTGGTGGCGCAGTGGTTGAGAGTCCGCCTGCCGATGCAGGGGACACGGGTTCGTGCCCCGGTCCGGGAGGATCCCACATGCCGCAGAGCAGCTGGGCCCGTGAGCCATGGCCGCTGAGCCTGCGCGTCCGGAGCCTGTGCTCTGCAACAGGAGAGGCCACAACAGTGAGAGGCCCGTGTACCGCAAAAAAAAAAAAAAAAAAAAAAAAAAAAAAAAAGATTATGGAAGAGTTTTGGAACTCTTACCTGTGCAATATACTTTTAACAACAAAAAACCTTATAGAATGGAAATTATATTATATAACCGACGATCCACTGGCAGCACATTTTCAATGGAATTAGGGTTATATAAATAAAGATTTGTTCCTTAGGATTCAGCATGAAAAATATATTAACATAAGTGAAAAAGCTATAAGCAAAAATACAACTACAAACCTGTAAAATTCTAAGTACTCAAACATGAGCATTTTTTGACTGTATCCACTCACATATGGAGTCCCAAAGCCAATTTCCAGCCCATTAAAAAGCACAAGTATAGCATTAAGTTGATCTAAAAACAGGCAAGCCTTAAGCATCAGTGAATTACCAATAATTGTTGTCTTTCTCATAATTTACAAAAGCTTTCTAGAGCCACTTCAGTAAACCAGGCTTCTTATATCGGAGATTCAAGAACTCTTCACCGAATGGCTTTTCTTCTGGGCAAAAATTCTCTCCAGCACGTAAAGGCACCACCGCAGGTGCACATGGATGAGTCAGGCCACCCACTCAGCACACAGCAGGTGTGCGAAATCCCAGGCTGGGCGAAGTGTGTTTGCAAGTGTGTCTGGGCTTGCTGTCAATCCAGCCAGTGCCAAATGAGGCATGCCTTCTGGCCACCAGCCCCGGGACCCAGCTTTCTCAGTGCAACTTGAGGATAAACCCAAGATGCCCCCACCTCTGTTTTCACTAGTCAACACTAATCATTCTCTCTGTGTACGACCCACAGTTCTGCAACCAACGTGCCTGGTTTATTGACAACCACCAAGGACTAGAGCCACTTGCACTGGACCAAGTAAAGCCCACCATAGGACAGTGACCACATTAAGTCAATGGACTGTCAAAAACAATTACAGTAAATCCCCTACACACGAACCTTCAAGTTGCAAGCTTTCAAAGGTGCGAACGTGCATTCGACACATCCAATCACGTAAGTTAGTTCACGTGTCTGGCGTACATTGTCATGTACGTGCATCCTCTGCGAGTGGTTGTGCTTTTGTGTACTTTATTGTAAGTAGTGTATAGAGTACAGTAGTACAGTATCTTTATTTCAAGCCCAGGATGTCCAAAAGCAACTGTAAAAGCAGCAGTGATATAGCTAGTACTACTGTACTTTTCAAGGTACTGAAGTGTAAGATTAAAAATGTTTTCTTTTTTGTTTGTTTGTTTTTTGTGTATTAATACTATTTATGTGACAGTACTATATAGATGATTGTGTTAGTTGGGTACCTAGGCTAACTCTGTTGGACTAATGAACAAATTGGACTTACAGACGCGCTCTCGGAACAGAACTCGTTTGCATGTAGAGGACCTACTGTAACATGCAGTTAACATGGCCTTTGAGAAGAAAGTTCAGAACTCTCTCTCACAACACTGAGTCTCTTAACCAACTCTGAACCGTTCTGCTGAGCAGAAAGCCTGCCTCCCACCTCAAACTCAGTGCCTCACCACTAAATGCCTCCTGGGCCCACACTTATGCCCACCTCCTTCCTCCTTCTGTCACTGGTACTATTATTCTCATTTCAACACACACCTCATCAGTTACCAAATGGCATTAAGTCAGCCCCCAGAACAGCTGTCAAATATACCCTGTGCTTTCTGTGCTCTAGTTCAAGTCTTTTATTCCCTTTCACCGGGCCACCGCCAAAGCCTCCTAATGGAGGCCCCCAGGTCCAGGGTAGACCATGCTAGACGAAACTAATAGAGTTTTCTATTCATTCAACACCCTGCTCAAAACCTTGCAATGGCTCCCTACTACCTGCAGAGTAAATCCAAACTCACTGGTATGACGTTCAACTCCTCCCATGATCCACTCCCCATGCAAGTGGCCCGTGGTTTCCTCATGCTACTTTCACACTCAACCCAAGTGATAGTCTAAGGTTTATAAACATTAATGCCTTCAGGGTCCAGGCATCTGGCAAACAAAGAATGATGGGTCTCAGCACAGACAGTGGTAGTAACTGCGGTTAGAGGCACAGCTCGTGTCTTCTTCTAAAGACTCTTTCC
>NW_006799284.1:351921-352784 GCF_000442215.2 Lipotes vexillifer
CACAACAGTGAGAGGCCCGTGTACCGCAAAAAAATTAAAAAAAAAAAAATAAACATAGTGTCACAAAATAAAAAAAAAAAAAAAGAAAAAAAAAAGAAGCCTATCATCACAGGCAAACGTGTCTACAGACCACTCCAACCCAGGGGCTTCCAGACCACAAGCCCCGCCGGTCACACAGGACTACAGTAACACAAGCTGCTGCACCCCGAGCCCACAGCCCTGGTCACACTGCCCTCTGCCTAGGGTACCTGGACCCCTCCCTCCAACTTTCTGAAACTCCCACAGCTCCTTCCCATACGCCCTCAGCATCATGTATACTCCCCGCTCTTCAGGCTGGGATGAGCGCAGTGTGCTTCCGGTGCATCTCCACATCTTGTTCATGGTGTTTTCATATCCTTTCTATGAGTTACATTCATGCTGGTTTCATATGCTTTCTCTGAGTTACTTCAAAAAGCAGCTAATACTTCAAGGCACTAGTTACTATGGAGCAAGCACTTTATGCACATCAATGCACTTAATATTCCTAACTCTGTGGTAGATATTACGATCTGCATTTTGCACATTATGAAGCCACAGCTTCGAGAAATGAGGTAAGCTGCCCAGAGTCACACAGCTGGTAACAGGTAGATCCTGGCTTAAAATACAGGCTTCTGGCTTCAAAGCCTTTATTCTTATCCCTGACGTGTGCTGCCACCCTTGAGCACCTGGGTGCACTCTCAATCACCCTGACAGCACTGTGAGCTCTATGAACAGCAGTGACCAGGATTTGCTCAACTCTACCCCAGAGCATCTAGAAAAATGTCTTATCTATGCAAATACTGACTGGATGAATGGTAATGACCTCACTTCCTACAGACTCTTTC
>NW_006799284.1:352936-369517 GCF_000442215.2 Lipotes vexillifer
GGCCCCAAATAAATATAACATCGCCAGCACCCCAAAGCCCAGTGCATCCCTTCCAGATCACATCCTCTATCCCCTAGAGGTAACTGCTCTCCTGAGACTTATCGTATTCACTTCTTTGCACCTTTTATCTTAAAAGATTTTACTATTATTTCTAAACATTAGTTTTTGCTTGATTTTATATTCTTTTTTGTCTAGCACCTTCTGCTAAATGAAATTGTGATTTCATTCACCCCTGTTATTGAGTATAGCTGAGGTGTGTATTTTTATTGCCTGATAATATCCCATTGGATGAGTATATCAAAATTTATCCACTCTGCATATGATGGGTATTTAGGTCATTTCTAGTTTTTCACTATTATGAACAATGTCACAAAGAACATCTGGTGCACATGTGCAAACATTATAAAATATACCTAGGGGTGGAACTGCTGGGTTAAAGACAATGAATATTTCCAACTTCATTAGGTAATGCCAAATTATTTTTAAAATGGTTGAAACTATTTCCATTCTCTGACAGTAGGCATGGGGATTCTCTAGTAATATCTTTCTTCCTGTGGTTTATTTCACCTTTCCTGATTACTAATTGGGTTGTGGACCCTTCCATATGGTTACTGGCCGTTCAGCTACCTGTTTATATGAAGAGCCAGGTCAAGTCTCTAGCCGTTTTTCTTTGGGGTTGTCTGTTTTTCTTGCTGATTTGTAGTTTTGTGTTGGTTACATATGTTGAAAATACCTTGCTCCACTCTGTGGCTTGTCCTTGCAGTCTCTCTACGTGATCTCCTGTGTCTTTGGTCTTATTCTCCAGGCATTAATTAATTAATAACAACACTCCCAAATTTATATCTTTAGCCCAGACTTCTCTTGTTGAGAGAACCTGCCTATTTGTTACTTACATTTGGATGTCCAGACATCTCAACAGCACTTCTGACCTTGCCACTCCAAGGCTACTCCACTTGCCATCTTTTCCACCTTAAATGGTGGGAAAGAACTCTATTCGTCCAGTCACTGAGGCCAAAACCAAAGTCTTCCATGATCCTGTCTTTGACTCACACCCACTTCTAATCTCTCCTAAAGTCCTGTAAGGACAGTCCCTCAAAATGCACCCAAAATTCAATAAAATTTTATTTGTAGGTGAAACTTGTGGCCTAGGGTGATGGTACCTTCCTCCAGAAAATTCCATTTTCTTCTGCCAGGCACCAGAAGTCTGGGTCTACCTTAAGCCAAAACCAAACCTAGCTCTCTAGCTCACCCAGATGATGCAAAACTGGTTCACTCTTGTCCTGAGGGTGTAGGTCTTCATGATTCCAGCTTAAAGTGGGGGTGACTTTTCTTTGTCCTCACCTGTGGCCAGCCCCGAGCTCTGACTTATGTAACCCCAGCTCCACACAACTGTCAAAAGCACAATTCAGTTTCTTGGCTGTTCTGTAACGAATAAATAGCAAATGTGCTCAGGACAAAAGGAGCCTTGGGTGCTGGGTCTCCTTCTCAGTTCCTACCCTTCCCAGATCTCCAACAGTTCTTGACGAACTTGTTAGTTCTTTCATTTATCCTCGGTGAGGTTTGCCTGAACTGTCGAACCTGTCATTTTCTAAAGGGAAAGGCGTATATAACTTCTGCAAGGGAAAAAAAAAAAAAGCCCTTCCAGAAAATTAATTATTTTTTAAATGTTGCTTTCTTGTCAGCATCCTCAACACCAAGGACAAGCTCTCACCTCTGAGCGGAGGTCTCCAGTACATGGGGCTTCCCATGCACTCACAATACCTAAGGGGCTAATTCTGAGTTTCCTAGATTCCCAGTAGCATCATGCTGCTTAAAGCACTAACACCTTTAGGGCTTCCCTGGTGGCGCAGTGGTTGAGAGTCCGCCTGCCGATGCAGGGGACGTGGGTTCGTGCCCCGGTCTGGGAACATCCCACATGCCGCAGAGCGGCTAGGCCTGTGAGTCATGGCCACTGAGCCTGCGCGTCCGGAGCCTGTGCCCCGCAACGGGAGAGGCCACAACAGTGAGGCCCGTGTACCGCAAAAAAAAAAAAAAAAAAAAAAAAAAAAAAAAAAAGCATTAACACCTTTAAAGAAATCTGGTTAGGAGGGAGGTTTAAAAAAGATGCTCCACAAATATAAGATAAAGAAGTCCTTTAGGCTCTAGAGTTAACCTGCAAAAAAAAATCCATTTCATAAAAACTAGCCTTTTCTTCTTTGAGAAATAGAGAGTATTTAGCCCAAAGAAAGAATTCATTCTAAGCTGAGACCTTCCTGTAAATTAAAATAAAAAGCCCCATCTTTCTTATCCAGTTCATGAATAAAGATGAAAAAGGAAAGTAAAGATAATTAGCAGCAGGATATAACTCTGTATTTTAAGGTAATCACTAACTGGGTTGAGTGTAAACTGTTTTGAAAATGAAAAAAAAAATTACCCAATAAATGAAAAACGTTGCAACATTTATAATTGTAGTTTTGAAATCATTTCAAAAGTGTTTCCAGTGATAGCTCAAGTCCGTCTACAGTGGAGCCAAGTATCCTTCAAACACCAAGATTCACCTTTTCAATTAGAAATAACAATGCTTACCCCTATCCTGGTGAAGAAAGCAACCTCTCACTCCAGCTTCACCTCATTATTTATTTATTTATTTAAATTTATTTACTTTTGGCTGCTTTGGGTCTTTGTTGCTGCGCGGGGTCTTTCTCTAGTTGCGGCGAGCGGGGCCTACTCTTTGTTGCGGTGCGCGGGCTTCTCATTGCGGTGGCTTCTCTCATTGCGGAGCATGGGCTTCTCATTGCGGTGGCTTCTCTCATTGCGGAGCACGGGCTTCTCATTGCGGTGGCTTCTCTCATTGCGGAGCACGGGCTCTAGGCGCGCAGGCTTCAGCAGTTGTGGCTCGCAGGCTCTAGAGCGCAGGCCCAGTAGTCGTGGCGCACGGGCTTAGGTGCTCCACGGCATGTGGGATCTTCCCGGACCAGGGACTGAACCCGTGTCCCCTGCGTTGGCAGGCGGATTCTTAACCACTGCGCCACCAGGGAAGCCCACCTCATTATTTTTAATTTCCTTTTCCTTCTACCTTTATTTCCTACCCGCACTTTCCCGTATTTCGTCAAAGAAGTCAGCCTGGGAGGCTTCTAAGCCCTTGCCCTTGCCCTTGCCCTTACACTTGGGGGAGGCTGGCACGTTAACTCCGGCCGTAACGACAACACACATGCACACGCTTTGAAAAAAAAACTCAAGTGATTTCTGAAGACTAAAGAACTGCATCAAATTTAGTGTATTTTCTAATCACAATGCAAATTATGTTAGACTGAGAGATTTCTGGCATGCTGCTAACAGGAAAGTTTTGGCTTATAATTTGCCCTCTGGTGGCTGCAGCATTTAAAATGCAATGAAAACATCCCAGAAGCCTTTTGCAGATGTACTGTGAACACAATGTATAAGCCCCTTGCTCCGTGAAAAGAAACAAAGAACACACAAAGCTGAGGTTCAGATAATTTGGAATGAAAAACAACAACAACAAGAAAACCCAACTTTGCCCCAAATGTTCTGTTAGCTATTAGGTGATAGCCAATTTTTCTGCTCAGCATTAATAGCCCTGACAAACTAAAAGCCAAGAGGGCCACTGGTCGAGCCAGCTTAATGAAGAACATATTTCAAGGTCTCTTCCCCCCTGCCATCAGGGAACAAGTTTTCACCTGAATGGATGCAATGGCAGTGTTAGCCTTGGTGCCTTTAAAGTGAACTAAACAGAGTTTCATACATATTTATCACCCTGACATGTGATTTTGCTGCCTGAACAAACAAAATCACTGCACTGCCGTCTTAGTGACTTGGAGAACTTGAAGTAAAAAAAGGGAGCCTCACGGATGGACCTAGAGTCTGTCATATAGAGTGAAGTAAGTCAGAAAGAGAAAAACAAATACCGTATGCTAACACATATATATGGAATCTAAGAAACAAAAATGTCATGAAGAACCTAGGGGTAAGATGGGAATAAAGACACAGACCTACTGGAGAATGGACTTGAGGACACAGGGAGGGGGAGGGGTAAGCTGGGACGAAGTGAGAGGGTGGCATGGACATATATCCACTACCAAACGTAAAACAGATAGCTAGTGGGAAGCAGCCGCATAGCACAGGGAGATCAGCTCGGTGCTTTGTGACCACCTAGAGAGGTGGGATAGGGAGGGTGGGAGGGAGGGAGACGCAAGTGGGAAGAGATATGGGGATATATGTATATGTATACCTGATTCACTTTGTTACAGTGCAGAAACTAACATACCACTCTAAAGCAATTATACTCCAATAAAGATGTTAAAAAAAAAAAAAAAGGCAGCTTCAGATTCTGGTGTACAGGCTTGAGAAGGGAACTGGGGGTCTACACTCACTTCTAATGCATGAGGACACTCCAGCTGCCCAGAGACACAGCCTTGCAGGGGCTAGGGAAGTGCACGCTGCAGAAAAATCCTGCATCCATTCACTTGGTATTGGAAGAAGCAGCTAGTGCTCCAGACTGAGGGGAGGAGAGGGAGACGGAAAATGAAGGTAAGCCTTTGCCTAGATGAACAGGCAGATCTGGGGACTTACTGAAATCCTCCCTCTCAGTTTCACTCCGAACTGCTCGGCAATACATCATTTGGTATTGGCAGCTTCAGCAGTGGTTTCTGCCCACAACTTCCTTCCTTCCCTCCATATATATCATCTTTCCACAGATGCTAGGAAACTGCAACTGCTTTAATTCCAGGAGGCATTTTCACCTCAGGGGGCAAGTCAATAATGGTAAAAATAAGCCATGCCACTTAACAAGAAATCCAGGAAACCTTTATTCGTAAGTGCTTTCAACGATCAATAAGAACGTGCCTCCCCCATAAGAAAATGAGTACAATAATTTCTATTATAGCTATAGTGGCATTATTTTCTGAGGACCAGATCCAGTTTCAAGTGTGAATCAAAAGAACAAAACTACAAACCTATCTGTTACTTTAAGGTCTAAAATTTGAATACTGGATTAGAGTGAAAAGATTCAGAAATACATATAATACCTAGTACTCTTATCTCACTCCTGTTCCAGCCTTTTAAAGAAAGATAAAAAAAAAATATTCATTACCTTTTGGCAGTGGTATTGGTTGAGAAGAGTGTAGGCCACAACTGAACAGGGCTTCCCAAGAGCAGGAAGTGAACCTGATGCCTTGGGCTTACAAAAAACTGAGGAGAAAATCCACGAGTGCTAAAACCACTATCAATCTCAGCAACAACAGATCTTCCAGTTGCCACTGGTGATGGGTGGTTGGTGGTTAACAGTTAGGCGGCGGAATTAAGGATTTTTTTTTCTAAGTTTTAAGACTGAGGGGCCAATGGAATGAATCATTATCAAGAGTGACAAGACAGTTAAGCCAATCATTAGAGCATTCTGTTTATGCTAGCTCTTAATGATTTGGGCAGTCCAGAATCTTCCATCACTGCAAAATGAGCCCTGACTTTGCAAGGAGCTCCCGTGCATTGCTGTCCATGACAAACAGATGCAACTATGATAGTGAAACCAAGTAGGACCCTTCAGGGCCTTACCAGGGAGAGATCTCCATCCTACGCCCGTCCCTGCTGCAGCCCCTGCCTCTTGGTTTGTAGCAAAGCTTTAGCCTCCTTGGCCTTCTCTGAGTTCCAAAGAGCAAATTTAATCACAGAAGTGAGAAAACAGTCAAGCAAGACAGAATAATAATAGTTTAGCCATAAAACAAAGTCAAGGACCTTTAGTTCCTCTTCAAGGGCTATAAATAATATCCTAAGCCATATCCTTGAGTTGTTTTGCAGATACTAAAACCCCCACCAGGTAGAAGAAGTTAGCTGCATGCTGACCACCAGCACACACAGACCCCAGACCGACTGGAACCAGAAGGTTGATGAATGAGATTCCTGAAATATCACCATTACCTCGCCATCAACCAACGAGAGAATTGTGCACGAGCTGATCATGCACCTTGTAACCCTCTCCCCCTCACACTGTCTTTAAAAACCCTTCCCTAAAAGCCATCGGGGAGTTCAGGTCTTTTGAGCATAAGCTGCCTGTTCTCCTTGCTTGGTGCCCTGCAATAAACGCTGTACTTTCCTTCACCACAACCCGGTATCAGTGGACTAGCTTTTTCGCGCATCAGGTAAGCAGACTAAAGTTTGCTTCAGTAGCATCTGCAGGACTGTGAGCTGTAAAAGTCAGTGACACAGAAGGAGGTTTCAAAAGGTAAGGACAAAACAGGCATCAGAATTTTTAAATTTCCTTTTAAGGAAGTAAGAGATTTTCCGATTACAAAAGTAACGCACATTGCTTTCTACAAAATGAGAAGGAGCATAAGAAAATTAACATGGGGTGGTGGTGGTGGTGGGATGAACTGGGAGACTGGGATTGACACCTATACACTAATATGTATAAAACAGATAACTAATAAAAACCTGCTGTATAAAAAAAGTTTTATAGACCAAAAAAAAAAAAAAAGAAAATTAACATAACCTATAAGCTCAGCACCCAAGTATAATTACAGCTAACGTTTCAGAGAATAGTCTTTTAGACTTCTTTTCTAACATAAATATTATATATCAAATTCTTCTGAAGAGTTTGCTCATAAAACATTTCTTATAAATTTTAATTACAAATCATGATTAAACTAAAACCTCTCTTCAAGGCATTCCAGGGCTGAATTTAGTTCTAACGTAGGCATGGCATTAGACTAAAAGGCTCTTTTTCAGACAATTTTCACCAATCAGGTCAATCAACCCCATGGTCTGGGCTCAGAAGGATGCGGATCTTTCAGACAAGAGTGTTCACAAAATCAAGGTAACTATCTTGCAGATACATACAAAAACAAGGGAGGAAAGCTGCATGTTTTTGTCTGTGCGTGTGTTTTTGTTTCAGACGGGCTTAACATATTTGGAGACATTGAAGCTATCTTCCAAACTTGACCTTCTAAAAGGGCAAAGGGATTTCCACTCATCTACACTTAAATAAACTTGATTCAGTTTTTAAAGGTATCAGATACCACCTCTATCATAGCAGATGGGAAGGGAGGTATCTCCTCTATAGTAATAATCTCGTTTTGTTCTCAGGACCAAAGAATTCCTTTGAAACGCACATAAAAGCACTGCTCAATCACTATCGGAGACAACAGCCATAGAACAAATGACAAAACCAAAATTGTTTCATAAATAGCCTCTAAGCAGCCTTTGGGTGAAAAATGCTGAACACTTCCCTGGTGAACAGGTCAATTTACTTCTTTATCCATCAGTGTCACCTGCAACACAGGTTCTCTTAGTAGGCTATCATAACAAAGTCTTATCCAGAAGCAAGCATCCTAGAGAGTCTTTTTTTTTTTTCTCCCCCGGTACGCAGGCCTCTCACCGCTGTGGCCTCTCCCATTGCAGAGCACAGGCTCCGGACGCGCAGGCTCAGCGGCCGTGGCTCACGGGCCCAGCCGCTCCGCGGCATGTGGGATCTTCCCGGACCGGGGCACGAACCCGTGTCCCCTGCATCGGCAGGCGGACTCTCAACCACTGCGCCACCAGGGAAGCCCCCTAGAGAGTCTTAATGAAGTAATTACACAGCTGGAAACTGATACCAATTACTCTAAAAGTCTTCCAGATGGAGATTAGTTCTACCATGCTGGGTGGCAGAAGATGTGAGCCTTCAACAAAGGACTGCCTGAAATCCTTCAGGAAAGCCTGGGGGATGCGTACAGTAGGCCTACAGCTCTTCTTCCCTGCATCTATACAAGATCCTTCCAACTGGCCAACGGTAAGAGGGATTCTCGGGTATTTACCACAAAATGGCATGCTGTGATATCTGGTGTCTAAAGTGAGAGATCACCTACCATGCCACAGAACAGACGTAGCTCCAGAACTTGCCAGAGACCTCAACCTCAAACTACCTGCCAACCGTGTCCTTTCAAAAGGAAGAACCAGGTGTGCGGAATGAGGAGTTATTTTTTAATGGGTTCAGAGTTTCAGTTTGAAAAAGTTCTGGGGATGGATGGTGGTGATCGTTGCACAACAATGTGAATGTACAATCCTTAATGCCACTGAATTATATGCTCAAAAATGGCTGAGAAGGCAAATTTTGTTTTGTTTGTTTATGTTACTTATATTTTACTACAAAAACAAAAAATATATATGGCGTAAGAACCAAGCTGAGATTCATGAGAGATTGTCTCAGAGACATGCTGACCATCCATTTGTCCAGATTCGACAGGTGAGACCACTGACGAGCTACAGACCCATCTAGAGCTCCCGAAACAATAGACTCACCCCCTCGTTTTGACTGAGGGCAAACATAAGACCCGGCCATGTGAAGACAAGCGCTCCACATGACAGACTACTTTGCGCAAGAACAGTTTCTTGTGTTGTTCAGTTTGTTTGTTTATTATTCAGTATCTTTAGAAAGATCCATGCCCCTCAAAAAAATTTAAGTTTTTAATATATGAAAATTTTTTTCTCTTGACCAAGTAAAACTAGTTCTTTTAATGTAAGAATTGTGAAAAAAAATCACTATGTTTTTCCAAGTTATAGCTTTATTCATAGGATGCTCAGAGCTTAAATTTTAAGTTCAAACCTCCTAATGCCAAGTATATTTCTATAACTAACCTCCTTTTCGTTGCACACGTCTCTTGTGCTTTCACTCTATTCAGCAGCTTATTTTAAGGGACATCCGTGTCCTTGGAAAGTAGGTGGGTCATGAAAATAAGTGAATGAGAGATTAGTTATAAACGACACGCTACAGACCACTCACAATGAAAATAAGTCTTTCCAGAGAAAAGGAGTATAATCTGGCTAGGTTTTGACTGCTTTATAATGTACTTTAATCAGACTCCAAATACCAACGACTGTGCAAGCTGAAAACCAAAAAATGTTTCTTAAAGTGTTAAAAATTAGGACACCTGGTTACACACTGAACTCAGAAAAGCAAAAAAAAGCAAACGAAAATCGATCGCATCCTTATATTTCTAGAAGCAACATGCAGGATAATTCGTCTAATGCCGCCAAGGTGAGGTAGAGCCAAAGGTCAAACTAACCTTCTTCCTCGTTTTCTGTCTAAGTCAGAATACACAGGAATAAAGAAAAAGTTTCCATGCAGAAATTTCACCATAAACCTCTGCTAGACAATAATGCCTGGGTACCTCTGTCCTTCACATTCCATCAGCTACCATATAAATCAAATTCTGTACAAGACTGCAATGGTATCTTTACTCAGTAATTAGGTAGGAAAATGAGAAGAAAAGAAAGATGGGGTAAAAGTTGCCTGGACCATTGCATGGTCTTAACACTAAGGTTTCTGGTCTTCTCTTCTAATATTTTATATGTCAGAAGGTAAGAGAAGAATTTAGGAAGTTTTTGAAAAGCCCCAAATATCCTTTTGTTGTAATCTCACTAAAATATGTATTTCAACCAAATTAATGAGTGAACTTGTCAGTAATACCAGTGAACAGAAAATACAAGGAAGTGTTCCTACCTTTCACAGCCAGCTGACAAAATGGTAATTGTGGTCCTCCTCGGAAAATTTTATACCTGCCCACTATTTTGGACATGCTCTGTTAAGTAATGAAAAGTCAGTGTCCTACTTATTCTCAAGTTCATATTAAATACACGCCGCAAAATATCTGCCCTAAACAAATTCTACTTTTGTACTTGACTAGTAAGCTTCGAGCCAAAAAACCAAACCAAACGGGAAGGGGAGGAGGAGAATCTCTGAACCAGAAAAGCCAGAACTTCTACATGTTTCGTGTGTTGCCTTCTATACGCCGTTAGTGACCAACGTTAAGTTTCAACGTTTGTTATTTGTTCAGTAACATATTACTCACCCGTCTGAACACGATGGTGTAAAATTTTAACTACCACAGACACATATCTTTTTCTCCCCCCAAACTGACATCTCCCTTTGTGTCCTCATATATTCGTGCAAAAGACCCACTTCTGCTTGCCAGAAATGTTTATGCATTCATTACAGATTCAACATTACAGGAAAAGAAATCTCGTATTTGGTGTTAATCCTCATAACTCCAAAACACTGCATACAGCATTTACTCCGGCGCTAAGGCCTCAGGCTTATCAGCAATTTCTTGACATGCTCAGGGTATAAAATATCTTACCTTACCTAAGCAGATGAGCTAGGAACCACAGAAGCACAGTCTTGAGTATTACACTGCTGCCATCTTTACTAGGTTTTTTTTTTTTTTTTTTTTTTTTTTTTTTGTTCGGGCCCTTCGGATTAAATTAGCTTAAAGGGATCTAGTTTGGATGAATACCAAACTAATTGCAATAGTATAAAAGTCTCTCCTTTAAGTCTCTCCTGCAAATCTTATAACCCCATCAAGATGTTTTACCTTTATAAGCGGTCATTTTTTTTTTATGTTCAAATTACTTTCTAGTGTCCATTTTGCACTTTTAGTATTCTTTGCAGGCATCGGCAGGCGGACTCTCAACCACTGCGCCACCAGGGAAGCCCCTTTACTAGGTATTTTTAATCTCTGAAGAATTTTAGCTACAACCTCATCAGCAAACGTTTCAAGCGAAGTGCTGTATCAAAGTCATTTTTTTTCCTAGAGAAGAAAACAGGCAGGGAAGATGAGAGGGGAGAAAAGGTAATTTACCTGCATCAATTTTCTCGAGAGCTCATTAGTGAGGAACTCTTCTTCCTTCTCATAATTTACAGCAAGGGTTTCTTTCTCCTTCTGCAAAGCCTGAATTTTCTTGAATAAAGTGTTACTGATGAATTCTTCTTCCTGCTCAGCCCGGGCTTGCTGTTAAAATAAAAAAAGAGAACAAAAAAAATATGTTAAGGAAACAGGAATTTACTAATTGAAATATAGTTCTTATTTCCAGAGAGGGCACCCATTTTAATTAGAGCTCTGTTTACAACTCTCCGCATCCCAAAGGTTCAGAGTTGAAATATCTAGGCAACATTTTTACTGAAGCAGAAAAGTATCTCTCGCTTAAAAGTGAAATCGTGAAATCATGTCATCTCTTTAAGATGTTACTGAAAGGGTTTCGATACGCAATTTAAAAAGCGATACAGATAGACATAGATTAATTTACATGTTCGTTGAATAGTTGCTGGAAGGAAACACAGCAAATGGCTAAAAAGTAGTTAACTGCAAAGCAGCAAGAATCCAGGGAGTGAAGGGTAAGGATGGATGAGAGTGTCATTTTTCACTTATTTATTTCCCTACTGGGAATTTTCTGGAGCTGAGGGCACAGACAGGCATTACTGAGCATTAAAAACAGAAGAAAAGGGGATCAGGCATAATTCAATGGAGATGAAAATATTTTTCCGCAGATCCCTTCCACCACCTATGTTCTAACAGAATAAACAGAAAAACCAGCCATCCTTGAAGGAAATTAATCTTTTCAGAAAAAGGGTACTTCTTTCAAATGGACTCAACTCTATTCAAAGTACTTTTTAAACTGCAACATTTTGATGTGTTAATCCCCAATAATGCATTCCTGTTTCATCTGCCAAGTCCAGGAAGGGAGAACTGCAATCAATTCCAAGCCTCCAGTACCTGTCACTTATAATAATACAAGAGAGCTAGAGGGCAGGAGACAAAAGGGCACCTACATTAAACAGTTACCACCTTTTATTGTAAAAGGTCCGCCAACCACTCCCAACTCAGCTGGTTTGGATTTCTGTACATACGCACTGACTTCCCCGACACCCAGGCCCCCCTAGAGCCCTGATTTCTGGGGAGCCCATCCTCCCTGCTCCCCATGATAGCAGCAGAGAGAAGGACGCCAGGGCCTGGAACTGCCTGCCAAGCAAATCTACCAAAGAAAGCCACGTGTATGTAGTACTTAGACTGAAAAACAGAGCTACGTAGAAAATGGAAACTTCAGGAGGAGGTGTTGCAGTCCAGTTCTTTAAGACAGCATTTTAGGATAGGCCGGGAGACGTGAACAGCAAAGAACACACCACTCAGCTAATAAGGTTTTATGACCAGCCAAGCACATCCGGGGAGCAGGCCCTAGGTTCCCAGGCCCTTACACACTCTGTAATTCATTAGCACTTCTCAAGGTCATACTCTTTACTCCATGGTCAAGGGAACACCGCCCAGGACTGGCACTTCCCCTCCCCTTTAAATTAACCTCCAACTCGGCTTCAAAACTCTCTCTTGATGAGACCTCAAGATCTCATCCTAGTGCAATGGGCAGGAATCCAAAGCATTTCTTTCAGGCATATCTGACACACATATCCAAGCCCGCAATCTGTCTGAGCTACCTGTTTTTCTGGTTTTGACTGACAAAGTTCTATATGATTTGGATTCTGATTATTTTAAAAGCTACAGGACAAAAATGGTAGAGAGGGGAACTGTAATGCCTTTGCAGGTGACTGTACACTTAGATTTCAAAAAGGTTTGCCATAAATTCATTTCGTTATCAAGTCAGACTCAACTTCTTGCCTATTACCAGGCATTCCCTATGTTGAATGACTGGGAAATTTACCCACAGACAGTAATAGAGAACCAGACTCAGAGGCCCAGCAGACCACCTCCCCCTGTGCACAAGGACCCAGAAGTGAGAAGCTGAGAATAAGAGGCCAGGCCCTAAGGGTTTATTCATGAAACTTCCACCTCGGCCCCTCACCCTTCCCATATTTTATCCAATCATTAAGTTACAGGGGTAACAGGTCTCAGTGTAATATAAAACAAAACTCTGTGATAGAAAATAGATTAGTAGTTGCCAGGGGCTGGGAGGGGTGGAGGTGGGAGAACAGGGAATGGCTGCTTCTGAGTACAGGGATTTTTCTGGGGTGTCGAAAATGGTGTGGAATTAGACAGTGCTAATAGGGTTATGTAACCTGGTGAATATACTAAAAGCCAGCGAACTGTACACTTGAAAATGGTGAATTTTTATGGTATGTGAATGATAACTAGATTAAGGGAAACAACTCTAATAATTAACAGGGCCCTGTATTTCACAGAGCATTGGGTTTCCCTTGCAATTCTTCCCAGGGAAAGTAGCAAATTTTTTATAAAAAGGATCGGGAGGACTTCCCTGGTGGGCCAGTGGTTGAGACTCCGTGCTTCCACTGCAGGGGGCGTGGGTTCGATCCCTGGTCAGGGAACTAAGGTCCCACATACATGCCTTGCAGCCCGGCCAAAAAATAAAATAAATAAAAAGGATTCGGAGAGGGCGATGTTCAAGCTAGATCTGCTCTGAAAGTGCCTTCCAAAATGAGTGATGGTTGTGAGAGACTCGAGCTTTAGACAACAAAATTCTTCACCATTTTAGAGTAGCCACTTACTTCTAGGCAAAGCCCATTCATAGAAAACTCCACTCTCAGGACCCACCACCAGCATGAGGAACTGTTCTGTGGAAGCTAGTTAAAGCCTCTCTGGCTTAACAAGGGGTTAAGCAGGCCTGGCACAGATTTTGTTCAAGGCTTCATTTTGCTAAGGTTTAGCATGGGGACTGTCACTCTGCCTCCCACTGTCATCCCAGAGAAAAACCACACATCTGAAGGGCAAGACTCCAGGCCCTGGAAACATAAAACCCCAGTTCACCCTTTTTTCAACTGGTCACAGGGCACTGTTAGAAATTAACACGTAAATGAGGACAAAAGACAAGGTGCCATATCCTATACAGCCCCACAGAAAATTGGTTAAAAGACCAGCTCCAGGGGCTTCCCTGGTGGCTCAGTGGTTAAGGATCCGCCTGTCAATGCAGGGGACACGGGTTCGAGCCCTGGTCTGGGAAAAGCCCACATACCTCGGAGCAACGAAGCCCATGCGCCACAACTACTGATCCTGCGCTCTAGAGCCCGCGTGCCACAACTACTGAAGCCCGCGCGCCTAGAGCCTGTGCTCTGCAACAAGAGAAGCCACCGCAATGGGAAGCCCGCGCACAACAACGAAGAGTAGCCCCTGCCTGCTACAACTGGAGAAAGCCCAAGCACAGCAACGAAGACCCAATGCAGCCAAAAATAAATTAAAAAATTAAATCTTTAAAAGACCAGCTCTAGTGTACTAACAACCAGAGTAGGCACCATGCATCACAGACAAGCAGGAAGCATCCATTTGGAATTCTTCCTGCAGCTTTCTTCCCATTCTTTGTGCATTATCTTCTCAATCTTAATCTTAAATCCTAGCTTTTTCTTCCCCCTAAACTCCAAAACAGGCCTTTTTATTTAGGCTGTAAAACAAATTACCTTTCCAATTTATTTCCCCCAAGCCAAGAGCTAGGTAGACAATGGCCTAGGAGCAAAACAAGCCATGCGCCATTTGCAAGGAACTAGGGGTCAGGCAGGTAGACAGAGCAAAGATAAAACAGGCTAACATGGAATCTCATCAGTTTTATCAATCTATTTCCCTTTTATCTGCAATGCTTTTAAAATCAGCATACCTAAACAAATTCAAAACTAAAACTATATTTCCAAAGCTAAAATTTATTTTAAAATTTAAAATCAAGGTTTGCCTATAATTCCATAAACTCTCAAAAGAAAATGTGAAGCAAAAAATTAGGAACTCTTTGTTTTGCATACGTTTGTAGAGTTGAAGATTGGGAAAATCTGGGGGGAAATTTTTAAAAACCTGTGATTAGAGATATAGAGGACAAACTAGTGGTTACCAGTGGGGAGAGGGAAAGGGGGAAGGGGCATCAGAGGAGTAGGGAAGTAACAGGTACAAACAATTAGATATAAAATAAGCTACAAGGATATATTGTACAACATGGGGAATATAGCCAATATTTTATAATAACTATAAATGGAGTATAACTTTTTAAATTGTGACACCTGTAACTTAAATATAATATTACACAGTAACTACAGTTCAATTAAAAATATGATTATATTTTCATGTTCAATAAGGTTCTAACTGCTATGTTCAGAAGCAGAGTGAATGTTGGTACAACCTTATTCACTTATCGGTGTCTGCTACTTTGACCCTCACCCAGCAGGGATCACTCAATGTGTGATGTGAGGACTAGAGTACAAAGCAAGTCTCCATCACTCCTCCCCCATCCTCCAAGAGTCCAATTAAAAAAAAAAAAAAAGGAAAGGGAGAGACTTTTACTGAGCTGCCACCAACATGCACAGTGAAATGTGATGGGAACACACACACACACACACACACACACACACACACACACACACACACTTAGAAAAAATTCTTTTCTCGAGTCACCACATATTGAGGCCACCATACTCTAGGTGAGCACAATTTTCTGATAAGGAAATCATTCTCACACACTGCTCTCACAACTGGGGCACAAATTTGATAGGAGATTCCCATGTGATTGTTTAGTGCTTCTGCTCTTTATCAGTGGTATTTTGGTGATCAAGGGTTACTACAGAAAGGAGAATTCAAAAACTCACAACAATAGCACTGCTGAAAATCCAAGTACCAAGACCAAAATTATGTAAAATGATGCATCTCATCATCTGTCAAGAATAAAAAAAAGGACAGTTTCCAAAGCAAAAAAATATAGGCACTATCTATTTCATAGCAGGCATGGGCAAAGGATGTAATCAAGAGAAAGTTCAAGCGCCTACCAAGATAACACATTTGCATTTGTTTTAAAAAATTACTTTTAAGTTAAATGCTGACTTGCTTTAATAACAAAAAATCATAATAAATAATAAGATGCCTTGAAGCTCTAATGCTTAAGAATCCAGGCAGGCTCTATTAATTATTTTAATTATTTAAATTCCTTAAATTTAGGAACTAATTTAAATGTATTATTCTAATTACTTAAATTTATTATCCTGTTGCTTAGTCACTTACAGTGCAAATTTTAATGATCTTAACACATCAGTTTGAAAGAGCATCTGAAACCAAACTGTCAGGATAGCAGAAACCACCCAGCACCAAGCCAGGCAACCGAGTAACATTCGGTTCTTTTCTCTGCTGTCATATTTATTAGGTGAGTCACTGCCCATATCAATTGTTCTGGGAGATGCTCGGCGTTCAGTAGAGCTCATGACTGATGGCTGGCACCTCTTATAGGACTCGCCTGAACATCGGTCATACCCATGGGTTTATTAACACAAACCACTATGGTGCAGTGGTCCTGCACTGGCTAACACTTTAAGTGCCAGTACTGCAGGGGTGGGTGACAAGTGATACATGTGACAAGACCAAAGTGCACACCTACGTTTCTTCTATTAGAAGAACTAGGGAAATAAAACAGCAAAAATGTGACTTAAAAAGAAAAAAAAGGACTAGGGAGGTGATGTCAATTACATGCCTAAGTATTACAACTCTGTATTTAGTCTGTGAAAGCACCAGGTAATTTTGTGCTTCCTTCACACTGCGTACCAGCCCGCAGTAAAAGCAATTAATAGCTGATGGACGAAGACACTTATATTATTTATTTCCTTCCAGTATTGCCAGCAAATCACTAAGTACACAGGAGCCAGAAAAGAATCATGATTAGCCCTCACAACTGGGCCATTCTGCGCCAGACACTACGCCCAGGCCACTGTTCCAGGACTGGAGGGCAAGAGCGCAAACGGCAACTAAGGGTGACTTTCAGGACAAGAAGAGAATCTTGATGTTAAAAAGGACCCTAGGGCTTCCCTGGTGGCGCAGTGGTTGAGAGTCCGCCTGCCAATGCAGGGGACACGGG
>NW_006799284.1:369641-389128 GCF_000442215.2 Lipotes vexillifer
GGGACCCCCGGCCCCAAAAAAAAAAAAAAAAAAAAAAAAAAAAAAAAAAAAGGACCCTAAAGGGTTACCAAATTCATCAAGCTACAGTGCCTCTCAAACCAGCTTCAGTGAAAGACTGAGTCCTCCCCACCAATCTGCAGGGGACAACACATCCCTCTGTGCATGTCCTATTAGACATGACTAGAACACAGCTCCACAGACATGCCTCGCCCCATGAATTCAACAACACCCAAACTGGTCCACGCCTGGCTCAGGAAGATAAGTCCACTGGTCACTTGCTTGGATACAGAGCAAGGAGAAATTGCTAGAGAAGCTGCTAAATGTTTGCATGGATTATGGATTAAGAACTTATCTCCCGGTGACAAAGAGTACAGGTCCACAGGCCAAACTCTGAATAGTGTCGCTGGCAAGGGCGGCTGCATATACACCATCAGACTCTGGGGTCAGGCTGCAGGGTGCCTATGGCCAGCTCCAGCTGTGTGACCCTCAGGGAAGCCATGGGACCTCTCTGAGCCATTGCTTTCTCCTCTGTAAAGTGAAAATAATGGCACCTCCTTCTGGGTTGGTTATCAAGATAAAGTAACATAATTCACATCAAGAGCTTATGTAATACCTCGCATGAGTAAGCACTCTAGATATTTACAAAAAAGCTTGAGGAGGGGGCATGTACAGGATGATTCATGAGAAAACAGTGAAATCTTACAGAATCTCCATTTAGCTAAAAGGAAAAATGGACAGAATTATGGCACATCCACGGGTGGGGGGGAACATAGTGGAACCATTTTTTTAAAAATATGGTTTGTATGTACCGTCATAAAAAGATGTCTAGCAACAAATGGCCAAGTGAAATAGCGAAGGTAAAGGTGGAAGGGCCCCAGGTTGAGTTCCCAAACAAAAACCACACATCAGGGACACAAACCGCTATGCATCAGTTAACAGAAACTATCTGTTTACGATTCCATGCACAGACACTAACTACCCTATCCTCACAATAAGCAAAGGCTTCAGACATTCAAATTCTCATAAACTATAAAATAATTTTATCTAAAACATGCACAAGGAAACCAGAGGATCACAAATGTGAAAGACATCAATTGACACAGCAAGGAAAATGAAAAGATGTTAACACACAATTAATTAACTGAAGACTAGGATGAATACCAGTAGAGAAAGAGAGAGGGAGCATATTTGAAGAGATGGTGGCTTCAACTCCACAAACATATGCAAATCTGAGAATCTCCCGTAACTAATCTAATGAAAGACCTGAGGGAATTCCCTGGTGGTCCAGTGGTTAGGACTCGGTGTTTTCACTGCCAGGGCCTGAGTTCAATCACTGGTCACGGAACTAGGATCCCAAAAGCCTCAGGGCGCAGCCAAAAATAAATAAATAAACGCAACTCCTCATCCTGTGTCTGTTTTTGCCGAATCTGCCAACCCTATCTGGCTTCCGAGTCTCTCGCCATTACACCAACTTCAGCTTTGGGGGTATAGCACAATACTCACACCCTTGCCCCTTCTTTAGCAACAGACTGCTTGTTCAAGACAGTTTTCAAACAGGTTCTTTGGTATTTTCTCATTCTTCCTCTCAAAATTCTTTATCTCCTACTGCAACAGTCACCAGATCCATAGTATACTCAAACTGCTGTTAGGTCCCCACTCCAGTATAACTTCCAAACCCTTTCCCCAAAATGAATCATGCCCCCAAATCAGCGACCTTCTTTCCATTACAAAACAAAGCTGTGAGCACCTAGCAGCCCTTTCTTTGCTGAAGAAAGCAATCAGACTGATTGCTAAATTATACTAAAACGTGAAAGACTTTTTTCCTAACCCTGATTTTTTTTTTTTTTTTTTTTTTTTTCCCTGAGAAGACAGGAGGGCATAATAGGATCCCTGTCTGAGTTATTTTCATTCAGAACAAGTTTGTTCTATCAGTTACCTACTGCTATGTAACAGGCCATACGTATTATTTGTCATTATTCTATAGGTTGATGGGTGGGTGACTCCTTGGTTGGTTTCATGGCGCTCACTCCCAAGGCTGCATTCAGCTGGAGGTTCAGCTGAACTACATGATCCAAGATCAAGGGGTAGGAAATAGATTCAAATAGACTCCATGTCTTAATGGGAGGAACAGTCAAATACTGTGCTGGTGATTTTCAAGGGACCACACTTAACCAGGATACTTCCCTTTTTCAAAGCTTTTTCCCTTCTTTCGAAGGCACAGATTTCCTAAAATCTCTCAAGGTTTTTTGGTAAACGGATAAGAACGGGAAAGGAGCAACTCTAGAATTTGGTTAGTGTGTGCAGTCAGGTCTAAGTGGGAGGACTACCTGCACTGGTAATGACCACCAAATTCAGTACAGTCAGAAGCTTTTTTCTTGTTAAGCTTACATGATATACTTGTTCTCTAAACTCCATTCCTCTCTTGCTGACAGCACTAGAGAATGTAGTCTCCTGGCACAGTAACAACCCATTTTCCCAATTAAAAACACAGGAATGGGTCCCGCAGTACTATCATGGGTAATCTCAGATCTACCAGCAATAAGTAAAAAGAGATCAGACAAAAAATATCAGTGCCTGTCTCAAGCCACACAGATTTGTAAGAACAGGGCTCACAAACTAGACAGATGCAGAAATATATGGATAGAAATGCAAAGGGAGAAAGGACCGCATCAGTGTTGTGTGTTGATGATTCACATCACTGATTAACTTAAATCCATGATGTTCACGTTGATTAAAAAAAAAAAAATTAACTGAAGTCTTTCCTTTTTTTTTTTAACGTCTTTATTGCAGTATAGCTGCTTTACAGTATTGTGTTAGTTGCTGCTGTATAACAAAGTGAATCAGCTATACGTATATATATCTCCCCATATCTCCTCCCCCTTGCATCTCCCTCCCACCCTCCCTATCCCACCCCTCTAGGTGGTCAAAAAGCACCGAGCTGATCTCCCTGTGCTATGCAGCTGCTTCCCACTAGCTAGCTATTTTACATTTGGTAGTGTGTATATGTCCATGCCACTCTCTCACTTCGTCCCCGCTTACCCTTACCCCTCCCCATATCCTCAAGTCCATTCTCTACTATGCCTGCATCTTTATTCCCATCCTGCCCCTGGGTTCTTCATGACCACTTTTTTTTTTAGATTCCATATATGTGTTAGCATATGGTATTTGTTTTTCTCTTTCTGACTTATTCACTCTGTATGACAGACTCTAGGTCCACCTACCTCACCACTAATAACTCAATTTTGTTTCTTTTTCTGTCTGAGTAATATTCCATTGTATATATGTGCCACATCTTCTTTATCCATTCATCTGTTGATGGACACTTAGGGTGCTTCCATGTCCTGGCTATTGTAAATAGAGTTGCAGTGAACATTGTGTGGACCAACTATTTTTAAAAGAAATATAGAAATCTATTTTATTTTCCATGCAGTTTCTTTTCTCCTACCATCCTTAAAACATGGTCTTCAAAAGGCATAAAAATAATAGTGAAACCTATGCTTCCACTCCTAAAATCTTTTCTACTTGTCACACCCACATACACAAGGACTTTTTTTTTTAACACCTTTATTGGAGTATAATTGCTTTCCAATGGTGTGTTAGTTTCTGCTGTATAACAAAGTGAATCAGCTATACATAAACATATGTCCCCATATCCTTCCCTCTTGCGTCTCCCTCCCACCCTCCCTAATCCCACCCCTCTAGGTGGTCACAAAGCACCGAGCTGATCTCCCTGTGCTATGCAGCTGCTTCCCACTAGCTAGCTATTTTACGTTTGGTAGTGTATATATGTCAATGTCACTCTCTCACTTCGTCTCTGCTTACCCTCCCCCCTCCTCGTGTCCTCAAGTCCATTCTCTACATCTGCGTTGAAGGCTTTTCTTTTAATACTTTTAAAGAGCTCCACGGGGCTTCCCTGGAGGCAAAATGGTTAAGAATCCGCCTGCCAGTGCAGGGGACATGGGTTCGAGCCCTGGTCCGGGAAGATCCCACATGCCGCAGAGCAACTAAGCCTGTGCGTCACAACTACTGAGCCTGCGCTCTAGAGCCCATGAGCCACAACTACTGAGCCTGCGTGCTGCAACTACTAAAGCCCACGTGCCTAGAGCCCATGCTCCGCAACAAGTGAAGCCACTGCAATGAGAAGCCCGCGCACTGTAACGAAGAGTAGCCCCCGCTCACCGCAACTAGAGAAAGCCAAGCCCATGCGCAGCAACGAAGACCCAACGCAGCCAAAAATAAATAAATAAATACATTAAAAATAATAATAATAAAAAAATAAAGAGCTCCACGGAAACAGGTAACATTCAACAGGTAAATAATCTCCAAGGTTTATTTTGTCAAAAGCCATGGGGGAAGTTATTCACTGCTCTTGGAATATGTGTCCTTAAAACAGGTCTTCAGGCTTCCCTGGTGGCCCACTGGTTAAGAATCCACCTTCCAGTGCATGGGACACGGGTTCAATCCGTGGTCGGGGAACTAACATCCCACATGCCGCAGAGCAGCTAAGCCTGCAGGCCACAGCTAGAGAGAGGCCAGTGCACCGCAACAGAGATCCCTCGTGCTGCAACTAAGACCTGACGCAGCCTAATTAATTAATTTTAAAAAACAAACAATCATTTTCTATCATTTTCTTTCACAAGTAAACCACCAATGCCACACTCTCCATACATCTACCTCCACCCAAACACCCTGAGGTTTCTCAACCTGGCACCGGGGCAGTGGCGGGGACCCGGAGAACAGGGATATGAAGTGTCTACAGCTCTTGGGAAATGCGTGTTGCTTCTCCGTTGCCACCTGTGCAGAGTCAGGCAAGCTCTACGCCAAAGAATCAATAGGGGGAGCTGTGGGCAAGTGACCTCTTCGGAACAGGAAGGCAGGCCAATTCGGGACAGAAAGACTGAGGGATCCGCCCCTCCTCCACTCTTCCCCTCATACAAGGGACAGTCCCCCAAAATGAGAAATGGTGAAGGAAATGAAAAACGACAAAACAAAACAAAATTCGAGCAAAGAATGAACTCACTGGCAGTCAATTTCACCCTGAAGGTAAAGTTGACCGCAAATGAATGATTCCAGATTGAATACTGGTCACGCACGATTCGTCATATGCCTAACTTGAAGCTTCCCTGTATCAGGAAACCTGTGCTTCTAACCACATCCCCACTGTTTCTGACATGGTAGGGGTCAGCCTCATTGCTACTCCCAGAGACAACGCCCCCATATGCTCCCCCCTCCCCCAATAATAAGTTCCCAACCAGAACCGCTGACAAGTAAGAGCAAACTACAGTCGTTAGATTTTTAAAATTTAATTCAACACGCATGACAGACTATCTTGTACACGGTAACCGCTGTGTGGACATGGCAGTGAATAATAGACATTGTCCCCGCTCTGAAGGGGTATATAATCCTTCTAGCAATTAAAGAAAAGTAACATCTTAATCCATACATTTAGCAATTGGCCTTGGAATGATCTTGGCTCTGTAAAATAGCCTGAAGAACCAAGGGATTTAAAATGAGATTAAGAGGGCTTCCCTCGTGGTGCAGTGGTTGAGAGTCCACCTGCCGATGCAGAGGACACGGGTTCGTGCCCTGGTCCGGGAAGATCCCACATGCCGCGGAGCGGCTGGGCCCGTGAGCCATGGCCGCTGGGCCTGTGCGTCCGGAGCCTGTGCTCCGCAACGGGAGAGGCCACAACAGTGAGAGGCCCGCGTACCGCAAAAAAAAAAAAAAAAAAAAAAAAAAAAAAAAAGATGAGATTAAGATGCACAGAAGAAAAAGCTAAGTATTGTATCCACTACGGTAACAGAAGAAATGGTCTGGCACATAAGCACTCATACACCTGTTGAATAATAAGGAGCGTAATCGTATACAAATATACCAACTTTATATTATGTGTGTGTGTGTGTGTGTGTGTGTGTATATATATATATATATATATATATATATTTATTTATAAATGCATATTTAACTCTTTGGGCTCTCTTCTTATAATAAATGATAAAGGCAGTCAACGTTAAAGAATTGATTATACTTCTGGCACTGTAGCAGCCTCTTCCATATGGGCTCTCATTTCATCCACACGTTGGCTCCACACATTTTAGCCCCATATCATATACGGGGAAACAGGGGCTGAAAGTGGTAAAGCAACTTGCCCAAGGATCCAAGCTACTAAATACCAGGGCTACAATTTTCAACCCTGGACTGATTCCAAAGTGCCTAGTCCTTCTATGTCCTACCCCGCCATCCAGGAACAATGTCTTCCCCTGGGACAAGGGCTGTAGAACCAAGCTCCAGAAGCCAAACCCACTAACTTGCTAGTAAAGCCAACATCATTTGTGCTGTCACACAGTGACTGAGCATCACAAAGCAGTTCATCTTTGCAAGGAGATACCCTGTAATTTCCTTGCCTGAACAAAGTAAGTAAATGTTAGGTGAACGACAGATAATCTTTAAGAACTGCGAAAGAGCCACTTTTTGCTACTGCTACCATTGCTGCTACAAGAAGGAAACCACATTATTTGCTGGTGGCACACACGTCGTATGTGTACGTGTGTGTGTCATTCCTGTGTGCTGACAGCAAGCTCTCCTCAACTCCTCCTTCAGACAGTGCAGAAAGGCGTAGCTGTCGGGGTGTAAGCAGAGACATGCCAAAGAGCCCAGGGAGGGCTTCCCTGGTGGCGCAGTGGTTGAGAGTCCGCCTGCCGATGCAGGGGACGCGGGTTCGTGCCCCGGTCCGGGAGGATCCCACATGCCACGGAGCGGCTGGGCCCGTGAGCCATGGCCGCTCGGCCTGCGCGTCCGGAGCCTGTGCTCCGCAACGGGAGGGGCCACAACAGTGAGAGGCCCGCGGACCCCCCAAAAAAAAAAAAAAAAAAAAAAAAAAAAAAAAGAGCCCAGGGAAACACGTCTGCCTTAGGCAGGTCAGTGAGGATATGGATTTAAGTCTACTGCAGGATAAGGAAAGTCACACTCTCCATGTGTAGAAAAGAGTTAATGTAGCAGGCCGAACTTCTATCCTTTGAAAGCCTGTTTACAAGGCGGCCCTTGGCTGGTGACTCAGCACTTGGATTTGGGAAGGGTTCCCACCACCCTGATAAAAGTGGCTCACTGTGTCAAAACTTTACAAACAAAATGGTTTGTGATGAACACCTGCTTTCCTTCAGGAGTCTAAACTTTTGGTACATGTTAAGCAGAGGGTGCCTACAGGACCAGTCCCCAGTTAAAGAGTCTGGGCGCTGTGTCTCTAATGAGCTTCCCTGGTAGACAGCATTTCACATGTGCTGTCAAAACTTGTTGCTGGGGGAATTAAGTACATCCTGGATGACTCTACTGGGAGAGCATTCTTGGAAGCTTGTGCCTGGTTTCTTCCAGAGTGGAGTGGTACAAGCTATAACCCAAAGTCTGGAATTTAAGTGCAACCTAAGATGGACCTGAGACCACTTAGCCAGACAAATCTCCCCAGATCTCTAGAGTCTTAATCGACTCCCTACTCACCAGCTCCCACTGGAGATCATAAAGGCACCTCAAACAACCAGTCCCCAACACATCTCGAGTGAACCTTGGTTTTTCTCTCCTTCGCTGCCTTGTGCCCATTCAATCCACCAGAAAGCCCCGTTTCTAACTGAAACAGATCCAGAATGTTCCGTTCTCTGCTTCTGTGGTCTATTAGCCGCCACCACCTCTCTTCAGGTCTCCAACAGCTGCCTAGCTGGCCCTACTGATTCTTCCACTCGTTGCTCTCATACAATCTACGCTCCATCCTACATCCATAGTGCTCTTAGACGCAGAAAACTGATCACTTCACTGCCCTGCTTCAAGCCCTCCAAAGGCTTCTCGCCATCCTCAGGAATAGCGATTCCCTCCCATAATCCGCCAGCCCTCCCGTGATGGAGCCCCCACCTGCCTCTCCCGGCCAAGCTCATGATGCTCGGGCCATACCAGCAAATCTGTTCCCACACACGCCATGCTCACAATTCCTGTGGTGGGACTTGGGCACTAGCTAGACCCTCTGCCACACAGGCTGGCTACCTGTCATCTCCCACCTCCCCAAAGGGGCCGTCCCTGCACCCAACCTAAAGTCAGCCCCCAGTTGCTTGCCATCGCATGACCTTGCTTTCTTTTCATCACAGCATCCGCTGCTACTGGAATTTCCCCCCGCCCCTTTCTTGTTTGCCACCCTGCCACTGCTCACCAGAATGTGGGCTTAGGGGGCAGAGCTGGGTCTGCTGGGGACTGATGCGGCCTCAGAGCCCAGAACCGTACCTGGCATAGGGCAAGCGCGCAAACGCTGCGTCAAGAGGCGCACGCTAAAATGCGGGAAAAACCTTCTCTTAATCTCTGGACCTTTTCTCCCTCCCCTCCTCTGCTGGCTAGCGGATGGTCAAAGCATTAAGTAGGGTTCTCATGACAGAAAAAATGATGGAGGCACTATCACTGCTCTTGGAGGAACTCAGAGGCCAGCCATTCCAGACCCTTCAGAGCCTTTCACACCCCGACGTCTGCTTTCACAGACACTGTCACTGCCAAATCACAGCCCGGTACTCAGCAGCTCTAACTTGCCTCCTGCCAGCCTGTCACCACTGCTGGCCAATGCTCGAGCTGCAGCAGACAGTGAGTGATGGACCCCCAGCATTAACTTGCTCCTTCCTCCTTGTGTTAACAGGACCCTCCCACGGCCTAGACGGACACATGTCCAACCACTGGACTACATCTCCCAGCCTCTCCGCCAGCTAGGTGCGGCCACGAGACTAACTTCTGGTCAGCAGGAGGCGAATGGAGGTGACGGGCAACAACTCAGGAGTCACATCTTTCTTTAAAAAGGAAGCGGGGGGCTTCCCTGGTGGCGCAGTGGTTGAGAGTCCGCCTGCCGATGCAGGGGACACGGGTTCGTGTCCCGGTCTGGGAAGATCCCACATGCCGCGGAGCGGCTGGGCCCGTGAGCCATGGCCGCTGGGCCTGCGCGTCCGGAGCCTGTGCTCCGCAACGGGAGAGGCCACAACAGTGAGAGGCCCGCGTACCACAAAAAAAAAAAAAGCAAGCGGGTGTCATCCAGGCTCATTCCTGCATCCCACAGGCTGGAAGCAGACCTAGTGGTCAGGAACCAGCCCCCACCCCAGGGGCCAGGGCTACCCCCTGGCCAGTGAACAACCTCACCAAGCCCCGGGCTGTTAAGTGGGTGCAAAAGAAACTCGAAGCCACTGGATTTTGGTGTCTCCCTTTCAGCAGTTCAGCATCTATTTAACTAATACAATTCCTGAAATGAAAACTCATCAGTACAAGAGGAGAGGCAGATCTAAGTTTAGAAATGCAAAGCTCCCCCAAGATGTAGGAAATTAAAAAGGCAAAAGGCTAGAGCATGTGTATTATGATCCCACCACAAATAAAGTTTTATTTAACAAGGGTATATAAAATGCATTTATTTAATAATAAATATAAATTATAGAAGTTTACTATGTTATATAAATGTATATAAGTATCAAGTATCTAAACCATCATAAATATTTTAAAAATTAATAGAACTGCACCCCAGAAATGTTAACAGTGCCTCCGGAGTTGTTAAGTGACTAATTTGTCACATGACATCCACAAGGCAGACAGCATTGCCTTGTACATACTAGGCACTCAAGTACTATAAAAATGAATACTCACCTTGTATTTCTGTGTGTGTACACACACACACGTGTACACACAAACACACACACACCCGGGAGGGACTGCCTGGTAGGCAAAGGATGTCCAAAATCCAGTATCAAGATTGCATCGGCATCACCTAATACTCATTTTAAAAAGCGGGGTGGGGAATCTGTGCTCCCTTCCACCTTCTTGTCCGTACTGTGAAGAAATAACTCCAGCCCCTCTCCTACCCCGGCCCTGGCCTGGGTTGGGGGGGAGCTAAAGTATAGAGCAGCCCCAGGAAAAACCTGCCCCCTCAGCCGTGCCCATTCAAAAGCCACAGCTGGTGAGGGGGACAAGTGGAGTGCCCTGGGGGGGGGGGGCCCGTGGGAGCAGGGCGGCCTGCTTCCGGGTCTCCCCGCAGGCTGAGCTGGGCCTCCACCCCCATTTGCTGGGTGCTGCACCGCCCCCCCCGCCCCCGCCAGGGAGCAGAGGAAGAGACCTGTGCCCGGTGCACTCGCGGAGGTGCAGCCGCTGAAGGCGGCCGAGCTGCCCTTGAGGCTGGAGTTGGGGCCCCACGGGGTGCCAGGACTTGCGGGAAGCAACTGCCTGCGTACCGGCGAAAGGCCAGGCTGAAAGCAGGCTTGCGGGGCGGGTGGGATGAATACGGCGGCTGCTGTGACCCGACAGGACTCCCACCCCAGGCTTCAGGTCCCCCACCGCCGTCTTCCCTCACCCGCCCTCAGCACCCCTTCCCCGACCCCCCCGCCACTCACACAGATGACCAAAGACCTTTCTTATGCCGGGAGAAAAACCAAAACTTTTTGTTGGCTTTTTCCTTTGTCGCCTCCGTACCCCCTGCTCAACCCGCTTCCCATCCCGGCCCCAGGCTGGAAGCCCTCCCCAACTTCAGTTATTGTTTTAAACCAAAGTTTACAGTGTCTGCTGGTGGCCTAGACCCTCTCTCTCCACCCTCCCTCCACCCCACCCTGAGGACCCTGGGAACTCAGTAGAGGTTGGCGGCCCTGCTCACCTCCCCTCTGCTCTTGCCTGGCCTGGGGGAAGGAAAGCGGGCAGCGGGGAGAAGACGGGCAGCCTTCGGCACCCCGCGGGGTCCTCGGCCCCTTGGGCGGTGGGCACGGGAGTCCTCTTCCCAACCCTGGGCTGCATACTGGGGGCTCTCCAGACCCCTCTCTCCAGGACCAAGTCCCCCATCACACTGGGAATGTGGATTCCAGCAAAGGAGCTGTAAAAAAAGTGAGACTCTCCACAGACCCCCTATGGGGGACCCCAACTTAAGGCCAAGGACTGGGTGTGTGTGATGCTTATGACACCCCAGGCCAGGCCCCTTTGCTGAGAAGACTCCTTGGACTATTTCCCAGGAAAGCCCCACATACACCCCTTCACAAGGCACCCCTCCCCTATGTATTCCCCACCTGTGTTCTGTTTGACCAGCACAGAAATATTGAACGTCCTCTATTCACAGGGGCAAAAAACAAAAACGGGGTGGGAGTGGGAGTTAAACTACTGATGCCCAGCCCCTCTCCCGGCACACTGGGCCAGCTCCGAAGGGTGGGCCCCAGGGGTTCCAACCGGCAGCAGAGGGACGGACACTGCAGCAGCCCTGGAGAGACCTCAGCTCTGGCCCTGGGGGCCCATTTGCTGTTAATGTCTAATGAACCTCAGCAAACTTCCTTCTCCCCTAAGCCTACACTCCCCCCTCTGTAAAATGTGAGACAATCCCTTATGACACAGCAGCTGAGAAAAACCAGTCACCTACTCAAGAGGGACTCTAGGGAAAACCTGTTGTCATCGGAGGCACTGAGGCCAAGCAATTGGGCTGGTCAGTAGGGAAGCGAGAACCAGAGCCAAATATCCCCCTTCCCTCATCACCATCCTGCCCTGGGGGTGCTGGGCATCCTACCCGGCTTGGAACAGTAACCCCTATGGCATCCCCCAAACTCAGCTGATAACTGGCAGTAATGAGGATAGTGCTGTGATTAAATGTAAGAGAATACAGTTATCTGTTACAAAGTAACAGGCCCCTAGACCAAAGGACTTAGAGGGAAGGAAGGGGGGAAAAAAAGGAAAAGAGATTACAGAAAAGTAGAAAACTCCCAAGTACAAAGCAAATAAGTAGTCTATTAGCAAAAACACTGCCAACATTGTTATCCATGCTTTCTAGACCCTACGTTTACATATTTGACAAAATTGGTTCCCATTACAGGTAAACTGTATCCTTTCACATCACTTATTATATTGTAAGAATTCTCTGTGACTAAATGTTCCTCTAATAATTTTTAATGTCACGAATGTCCTGTCTCACTGATGGACATCTCCCTGACATCCCAGATGCTTCCAATACTTCTGCCATAAGGACTGTTACAATGAACATGCTTCAACAATGTCTAATACTGTTCTGGCTGGATATTCCTTCCAGCAGGTTTCCGTATGCAGTTTAGATGTGGGGATGTAAGTAAACCGCTTCCTACTTTGGCAGCTACAAAGCTGAGTCTGTTTCCTGTGCAGTTGCAGGCGAGGAGATGGTAGCCAATCGACTTTCCACTCACCCTCCGCTTGCTCCAAGGTGTCTAGGGGTTTGACTTCTATGCTGACTTTCTGTGGACGCCAACCCCTTCGAAGAGGGGAAAGGCACAATGCTTTGGTTAAACAGAAGACTGGCTTTGTGACTTGGGGGTTGTTGGTGTCTGGAGATGCTCAGGGAGGAGGGAGAGAAGTTTTAACCTGGAGCAAGGGTTTAACTTTCAGAACAAAGTTTCTATTCCGGTTGGACATGAGGATATGGGGGTCAAAGTACATCAGCTCCTTAATACCCAGGGCTGAGGAGCTGCCTTAGCTAGGGAAAAAGGAAAAAGAAGAAGACAGCAACATTAGACAGTACACGTGCAGCAATTCTCCCCTGACAGAACTGCCAAGAAAGCTCGCTAACCGGCTGTTAGGAATCAAGGTGAAAACCTAGCTAGCACAGGTCCTCAATCCTTTAAACACAACTCCAAATCCAAGAGATTCTGAAAACCGAAAGCTACAGCCATCTGGCGGGAAGCCAACCAGCCTGGCCTGCGTTCAGGTGGTGGCAAAGCCTGATCTTTAAGGACCTGAGGCTGTTTGCAGCTTTAGTACCAGCCTTAGGGTGGCTGCCTGTGAGTCTGATGATGGGCTGCTGCTCCAACCCAGCGGAGGTGCTGTGTTACACATGCATGTGCTCAGTACGACCTTCCCACACCCCACTCGGTTATGGGCTCAAATGTGTGTGTCTCCCCCATCAAAAGATATGTTGAAGTCCTAACCCCAACAGTACCCGTGGATGTGGCCTTATTTGGAACTAGGGCCTCTGCAGATGGAATCAAATTAAGATGAGGTCATTAGGATGGGCCCTAATCCAATATGACTGGTGTCCTTATAAGAAGGGGAAACAGACACACAGGGACAATGCCATGTGACGGCAGAGGCAGAGGCAGAGACTGAAACGCTGCAGCTGCAAGCCCAGGAATGCCTGGAACTGCCAGAAGCTGGCAGAGGCAAGGAAGGATCCTCCCCTCAAGCTTCCGGGTGACGGCCCTGCCAACGCCTTGATTTCAGACCTTCAGCCTCCAGAACTGTGAGAGAATAAATTTCTGCTGTTTTAAGCCACCAAGCTTGCGGTGCTTTGTTACGGAAGCCCTGGGAGGCGCATACACCCCCATCCCCCCACCCAAAACCCTTAATTCTCAAACATATCTGGCCCCATGGATAAGGGACTGCAGAACAGTCATTTCAAGCGTCATCTGATTCTGCTTATTCCAAAGTAACTCTCAGTTTCATTCACTCTTTCTGGCAACTGGTATTTATATAAATCTGTGAAGATTTTATAATAAACTTTTCATATTAAAAAAGAAAAAGGAAGGAAGAAAAAGGACAGAGAACACAGGACACATACTTAGCCTTTAAAATTAGCAAGACGGGGGTCTTCCCTGGTGGCGCGGTGGTTAGGAATCTGCCTGCCAATGCAGGGGACACGGGTTCGAGCCCTGGTCCGGGAATATCCCACATGCCGCGGAGCAACTGAGCCCATGCGCCACAACTACTGAGCCTGCGCTCTAGAGCCTGGGAACCACAACTACTGAGCCTGAGTGCCACAACTACTGGAGCACGTGCGCCTAGAGCCCATGCTCTGCAACAAGAGAGGCCACCTGATGAGAAGCCCGCGCATTGCAACGAAAAGTAGCCCCTGCTTGCTGCAACTAGAGAAAGCCCGCACACAGCAACAAAGACCCAATGCAGCCAAAAATAAAAAATAAAATAAATTTATAAACAAAAAAAATTAGCAAGACAGAACAGTTAAAACTATCCAAGTACATCTTAAATGCTCGATGTGAGAATCAATGTCCCCCATTCCAGTGATGTCTAGGCAGTATTACATTTAATCACAAAACAGTTGTCAACATCCAAAATGCTGCAAAATTAACCATGGCTAGTAATTCAGATTGATTATCTACTAAGATTTAATACTGGGAAAGAAACAGAGTGAAAGAAGGAGTTTAATGGTGAAGTGTGTATGCGTGCATGTGTGTGTAACTTCCTTACTCGTTTATCCAGCAAACAGATACCAAAGAAATGCATGTTACATACATCAGAAGGCACAGGGAATAAATAACGCCATACACTCTAACTGGGATGCAACAGAGGGACAAAATGATCTCCTCTGGGTTCTGAAAATTTCTCTTTGGCACTAAACTTGCCTCCTGTTCTCCTACCCAACCAGGACTGGAGTTTCAGTACTTTGATCATTTTTTTCTGTCAAGCATATGAAAATGATCACTTTGAAATATTCCATTTACAGAAAGGTGGCCCATGGATTAACCAGAGATGCACAGAGATCAACGTATGAAGGTGTTCACTGAATTGTCATCCACACTAATGCAAGCAACCAATAAATTCATCAACCAGGAGAGGCGCATGGGCAGAATAATGACCCTCCCCATCCCGCCCCAAAGATCCTGACATCCTAAATCCGAGAGCCTGTGAGTATATAGCTTACATGGCAAAGGGGGATTAAGGGAGGAGATGGAATTCAGGTTGCTAATCAACTGACCTTAAAATAAGATTATCCTGGAATATCTGGATAAGTTCATGTAATCACAGGGGTCCTTTAAAATGGTAACTAGAGGCAGAGAGGAGGTCAGAGTGAGGCCAAGTGAGAGGGACTCGTTCTGCCATAGCTGGCTAGGAAGATGGAGGAGGGACCACCAGCCAAAGAACGGAGGCAGCCTCTACAAGATGGATGAGGCAAAGAAATGGATTTTCCTCTCGAGCATCCAGAATGTAAGGCGGGCCTGCCACACCTTGACTTTAGCTCAGGGAGACCTGTGCTGGACTTCTACAGAACTGTAAGATAATAAATTTATGTGGCCCCAAGCCACTACATGTGTGTAATTTGTTGCTGCAGAAGCAGGCACCGATAAATGACAGTTTATTCTAACGATGGAATAATTATGCTGCTGCCATAATTAAGAACAAGCAACGATTGTCACATGCATTCAACAGGAAAAGAACACGGTGGGATGAACAACACGATCCCAACTGTGCTTGCTGGGAAGATCCACACCAACCCTCGGACGCATTAGAAATGATAGAAGCACACAAACCAGAGCAACAGAGGAGGTTCTCAGGGATGGCACTGATGACACAGTCTTTGTACAGTGAACCTGTTTTTCAAAGTTTCTGCAATAAATAAGTATTTACCTTCCAGAAAAAAATACTTAAAATCTGGTGGAGATCTGCTCATCTAGGATGACTGTGACAGCTTCCTTCATGACTGAGCCAGGGAAGGCCTGGGATGGGCAAACTCTTTTTTTTTTTTTTTTTTTACATCTTTATTGGAGTATAATTGCTTTACGATGCTGTGTTAGTTTCTGCTTTATAACAAAGTGAATCAGTTATACATATACATACGTTCCCATATCTCTTCCCTCTTGCGTCTCCCTCCCTCCCACTCTCCCTATCCCACCCCTCTAGGTGGTCACAAAGCACCGAGCTGATCTCCCTGCGCTATGCGGCTGCTTCCCACTAGCTGTCTATTTCACGTTTGGTAGTGTATATAGGACAAACTCTTTATAAGGGGTGACGAAGAACACGCAAGAGGTTAGTAAACCACAGAAGTTCAAAGATTCCTGTCCAGGTGAACTTCAAGGACAAAGAACTTTTTTATCTTTCTCTCTGAGCACACAGTGGGAACATCAAGCATTGGCAGCTCATTTGAAAGTTGCTGATCTATTGAAAACTACTCCACAAATCCAAGCTGTATCTCCCAAGTTACAAAAAACCATTTGCCTAGTTCTCCAGTTACAACACGTAGTAAGTGGTCTGCCTCAACACTGGTGTTCCCTCAAGGCCTGATATTGGTACTGTGTGATTTTGCAGAATGCAACATTTTTCAGGAACACATAGATCATGTGAGGGCAGAAACCCCTATACTCAATTTGATATTTTAAGACCTACACAGGCACTGAACTGGCTGAAACTGACCAAACCAAAAGCGCTGACCACTCCAGACCTGCCAAATGGCTTTGTGAATGTGTCTGATAATTATGCAAAGAACACTGATATGTGGATATAATTTGGTACTATTTACTCATACCAAAACACTAAAGTAAGTTCTGCAATCCTGAAAAAATAGTGGTTGCTAAAAAGCCTTGAGGAGCAATTTCACAATGCCAAGCCACGTGTGTGAGCAACATGCATGCACACAGACAAGAATGTGTGGACACACCTGTCATTTTTTAAAAAGCATCATCACTGATGTGTGACATGCCCAGCTGCCTCACTGAATAGGTTACCCGCCCCCACTATTCTCCTACCACGAAAGCTTCTGACATTTTTGAAAGCCTTCCCTATCCAGAAAAGATACCACGCCAGAGGGTTTTTTTTTTTTTACAGTAAGTTCCACCAAATTTTTAAGATAAAGATAACTGCCATGTTATATAAATATTTTAAAAAATAAATCAATCAAGGAAAACTACCCAAAAGTGACCATACTTCCAAACCTGTACAACAAAAAAGCCAAAGGCCACTTGTACACAATATATGTACAGAAATCTTGACTAAAATATTAGCGGAATGAATATGAATGCAACAATGTATTAAAATTAAAAATATTACCTAGTAAGGTCGATCTCAAGAATAAGTGGATAGTTCAACATGAGATGATGTATTATTGTATTTCATTACATTAAGATTTTTAAGATATTAACAGATGCAAAACATTTGCCAAAAACTCTGCTCACTCGTGATAGCAAACAAAACAAAGCAAAACCCTACGTCCAGGCTTCTACCCAATGCTTTCGTCAGACAACATATTTATGCATAAAGCTCTAGAAGCATTCCCATTAAAGTTGGGAACAAGAGAAGGACACCTGCTATCATCAATATTATTCAACGCCATAGAGAACATCTTAACGCAATCAACAGGAAATATGGTGGGGGGGCTTCTTATGTTTGGGTTAATTTTCAAGGTCAGCTTGTAAGTGGGAAATGGCATAAAGTCAGTTTTCCTTTGATTATGATATGGCTGGGATAGGGGTAGGGCATCCTGTTCTGCTTTAAAACAAAAAACCAAAAACAAAAAAACACACGCACCAGTGGAAAGGTACAAGGAAACATCAACAGCCAACCAAGGCAAGGTGAGACGGACCCAGCACCTACAAATGCTCACAGAATAAGAAAGAGGGGCCAACACTGTTTAAATCAGTACTCTCTTCTGTTTACTACGTATAAACAGCTGAACATGTTAAATTAAACGTATGACCTGATTCTACGGTAAGGGATTAGAAGATGCTAGAAAGGAGGGAACACAAGTCTGTCATTCCAGATGTCATCCACCTAGAAAGTCTAAGGGAACCAACCAATAATTGTTGAGCAACATAACCAGAAGCCAAGCAACATATTAAAAACACACATACACAATAATCATGCCTAAATATGAAAAAGTAAACCGGAAAAACTCCTATTCATAATGGCAAGAACAAGATACAAGAAAAAAAGATAGAGAGCCCACAAAAGCTACATGAAGGACAGTAGCTTTAAAAGCCTCACTAGAGGGTTAAAATAAAGAAATACGAACCTCAACCAATGGCTAAACAGGAGATTTTTTTAAGATGTTAATTCTCCCTAAACTAAAACCTCCACAGGACTTAAGGACTGAGACACGGAGGGGGAAGTCATCACAGCCAGGACAATACTGAAAACAATGTGTCAGAACTGGCCGCAGGGCAGAGTAAAAACTACTATACAGTTATAATAATCAAAATAGAGTTATTCACACAGGAATACAGAGATTAAAAAATCAGAAAAGAGTGCACATAACTAAAGCTGGGTATTTATGAATTTAGATGCCATTTCAAGGTATTTCAATGGGATAAGTAGCCATAGATTTAGACAAAAATAAAATTAGAGAGTACATCGAAACATGCACAAAAAGTGCTACACAACCCCCAAAATATCTACTTTCTAGCTCCTCTCTTGTTTCTTTCACCTCCTTGCATTGGCTTGAAGCTCTTATTCAATTGCTCCAAACCCTCCTCTCTTCATCCTTTTCCCTTCCTTTCTTAAATATCGTCAGGCTGGATGATGCAAGGTAAAATACCACTCTCGCTAGCCAGTTTCCTATTCTGGCCCACGAAACCGGATGAGAATTCATACACAGCTGCAGCTCACAAATAAGGCTACGTTTACAAGCATTCAAGCCGCAAAAAGGAGGGGCCAGAAATCAGAAGGTTAAATGCTCTGTCAGACAAGAAAATTAGAAAAGCATGTGATCAAGCCCCACCCCTGGCCCCTGTGAAAAGGGCAGGAGTCTAAGGTGACCCGCATGTGACACACAAGCCCCTAACTCTTCATAAGCGACCAGAATGCAGGGCTCACCAAAGTACTGGGTTGGCCCAAAAGTTCGTTCGGGATTTTCCATAACATCTTACAGAAAAACCCGAACGAACTTCTGGGCCAGCCCAATGCGAGCCTTCTTATCACACCCTACTTTAGAAAGCAATGAGAACACATACAGAGAACACACTAGTGGTTACCAGTGTGGGGGAGGGCAGACGGAGGGCCAAGTTAGGGGCAGGGGAGTAAGAGACACAAACTACAATGTATAAAATAAATAAGCTACAAGGATATATGACACAGCACAGGGAATACAGCCAATATTTTATAATAGCTAAAAATGGAGTATAAAAAAAAAAAGGGCTTCCCTGGTGGCGCAGTGGTTGGGAGTCCGCCTGCCGATGCGGGGGACACGGGTACGCTCCCCGGTCCGGGAAGATCCCACATGCCGCGGAGCGGCTGGGCCCGTGAGCCATGGCTGCCGAGCCTGCGTCCGGAGCCTGTGCTCCGCAACGGGAGAGGCCACAGCAGTGAGAGGCCCGCGTACTGCAAAAAAAAAAAAAAAAAAAAAAAAAAAAAAAAAGACACAAAAAGTAAAAGAAAAATTATGAAAAAGATTTTAACGCAGTCAAGAGGTATTTCAGCACCTCCATGGGGCATCCTTAGATGTAGCTTCCTTAGGTTAAGAACCACTCCCCACCCCCCGCTGCTTTCAGAAACATTTTTTTCTTTGTGGGCAAAGAGTTGTCTCACAACTGTGACTGCTCATTTAGGCCAGGCCATGAGGGAAAATAAAGAAAAAAAACGGTAAAAGATGAGGCTGGACTGCTCAAAGGGGAATGCATATCACCTTGTCCACCTCGAATCCCTTTTGGAAGCAAGTACAATATGAATTAGCAGGTATCATCTCATCCTGAGATCGAACCATTAGATCACAAGAGGCCATTAAAAAGTCTGGGTCGGGCTTCCCTGGTGGCGCAGTGGTTGGGAGTCCGCCTGCC
>NW_006799284.1:389296-408986 GCF_000442215.2 Lipotes vexillifer
AAAAATCTGGGTCACTGGTCTTCCCTGGGGGCGCAGTGGTTAAGAATCCGCCTGCCAATGCAGGGGACATGGGTTCAAGCCCTGGTCCGGGAAGGTTCCCACACGCCGCGGAGCAGCTGAGCCCATGCGCCACAGCTACTGAGCCTGCGCTCTGGAGCCCACGTGCCACAACTACTGAAGCCTGCGCGCCTAGAGCCCGTGCTCCGCAACAAGAGAAGCCACCGCAATGAGAAGCTCGCACACTGCAACGAAGAGTAGCCCCCGCTCGCCGCAACTAGAGAAAGCCCATGCGCAGCAATGAAGACCCAACACGGACAAAAATAAATAAATAAATATATTAAAAAAAAAAATTGGGGTCGCTGTTATAATTACCCTCACTCAACAGGTAAGGAGAGAAGGGTCTGGTGTGAATGAGCAACTGCCAAAGGCCCAT
Source organism: Lipotes vexillifer (assembly GCF_000442215.2). Classification (NCBI taxonomy): domain Eukaryota; kingdom Metazoa; phylum Chordata; class Mammalia; order Artiodactyla; family Lipotidae; genus Lipotes; species Lipotes vexillifer. The sequence goes on from NW_006799284.1 coordinate 389,730, forward strand.
GTGACTTCACAAGGATTACCTAAAACCACTAAAAACCAGTACACACAGGGCAACCCAGTCACTTAAGAAGCCTGGAAACAAGGATCTAAAGGGTCATGTTCTAAATATACTTTCTGTTTGGAATTCTTATTTAGTATCTTAAGGCATAGGTATCTACTAAAGGTCAATCCTATTTTAAGAACACTCATATTATAAAGTGTAGATTTATGGGAAACAAAAGCCTGGAAGTTTTCCTTGAGAAAGAAAGGAAAAACAAAACAAAACAAAACGAACGGCAGCAGCCCCTGATATCCAGTAGCTGATCCGAGGCTCACAGCTAAAGCTCAACATTACCAACCGATGTGACACAGCTAAGCCGTGATGTTCTCCCGTAGGGCATAAACAACCTCACAGAACATCCATGTCAAACAAGGTCACTCTGAGACCAGGACAAAATGAGACAAAACAAGATCACTGTGAAACCCACAAAATACCTAACATCCCCTCTCTCTCGCTAAAATCAGTGACTTCTGCTTCTTCACCAATTAACCGGTTACAGCTTTCATCTGACTCTACTCTGCCCTCGCTCTAGATAAGAATTATTGAGATACCCAATCAGAGAACTGTCCCCGCTTTTTGGAAACACCCAATCTAGAAGGAACCCGTGCTTTTGAAGACCCTCCCAAGATGAGCCAACCCAAGCCCAAACCCTAGAGTAGATATGCTTTCTACCCACTCTTACTCCAGCCAGTGTTTTTCACTGCAGTGAGGAATATACTGTTTGTTCAGTGACAGGTGTGTTCCTGGTGGTCTTTTGAAAGGGGCACAACCTTCACTTTGCAGATTTCTAATTTCTTCTCCCATGAAGATCCCACATATGCTTACTGTTTGATAAAAACAAATTTTATCTCATTTACAAACAAACTTTTCAGGATCCTAGCTATTGCATAAAAGTACATGCCCTCTGTAAGAGAAAATGTCTCTGACGGAGACCCTGAATGCATCAAGAGTTTTACTTCGTTCTTTTAAAAATACCAAAAGGCATTTCCCTGAATATACAGGGAATCCTTTACACCAAGGACCCTGAAGATCCAGAAAGCTTTTTCTTCTAAAGTTCAAAGGACAGCAAACTGTGATGACACCTAATTGACTACATTTTCCAAATTTACAAGTTTTGAAAATTCTAACTGTATACTAAGGGAATTTTGTAGCCCTGGAGTATAAATGGTTTTTCTAGATACTCTAAGTCCCAAGACTCAGTGTCAAAAAGGAAGAGAGCAACAACATGGATGAATCTTCACAGACATAATGTTGGGAGAAAGTCAAATACTAAAGAATATATACTATAAGATTCCAGTTAGATAGAGTTCAAACTCAGGCCAGTGGTAACTCTCGGAGTGACAATGACTGAAGGGAGGAAAGCAGAGTCCAGGGTGTTTCTCCTGTATTTTCATCAGGTGCAAGTTATACAAATGCCTTCAATCTGCGAAAATTCATCCAGCCATATGTTTAGCATATGTGGAAATTATTTAAGTTATACTTCAAAATAAGTTTAAAAACTAGGCGGGGGGGACTTCCCCGGTGGTCCAGTGGTTAAGACTCCCAATGCAGGGGGCCCGGGTTCGTTACCTGGTCGGGGAACTAGATCCTGCACGCCACAACTAACAGTCCACTTGCCACAACTAAGAAGCCCGCATGTCACAACTAAAAAAGATCCCTCATGCTGCAACGAAGATCCCACTTGCTGCAACTAAGACCCGGCACAGCCAGAAAAATGAATGTATTTTTTAAAAGGAGAGGGGGAGGGGATGATGTAGCAGCACGGCACAGAGCAGCCTCCAGTTAACTGAGAATCTGGAGGTAACACAGGTCCACATTCAAGGCCGGTTTCTTAAAACTCCCTGAGCCTAACCTTTTCCATCGGTACATGAGAACTGCTTAAACTTCACAGGGTTCCTCTGTGGGCTACATGAGATAACACTCGTACGTAGCCTGGTGCCCAGTGCTCAGAACATGGTGATTCCACCACCTGGAGAGCCCGACATCCAGTCTGCACCCAGGGTCCCCTCCCTACACCTCGGGGAGGAGTGGTCATCTCCAGCATGATCCGAGGAGATGGCACAGGGCAGACTGGCGTCTGAGCCCACCCGCACTCCCTTGGTCTCCTCCTCCCCCGACCTGTCCAGCAGGTCTCACCAGGCTCCTCCAGACACTGGTGCCTTCTGACCACCTGCACATCCTCTACTAATTCAGGGAATACCCATCCTTCCTCAAAACCCCACAGCACTGTCTGTACCATTCGATCCAGACCCTTCCCACTGTCTTCGCTGTCATCTGTTCTCACAGATGTAACCATCAAAAGGGTGCTCACTTTCCACCAGTGTCAGGGGCCGATGGTACCAAAGTCACCCAAGGTCTGAGTGGGCAGAGCTCTCCCAGAGAGACCGTGAGACCTGGGGATTTCTCTGAGAGGTGGGCGTGCGCGGAGTGCGACACGTCCTGTAAGACTTAAGATGAGAATGCCCTTGAAGATGAGCATCGAGGAAGTAATTCAAAAGAAAAAAGAAAGGAGTGGGACTTTAGGTGGGGGAAATTCCACCTGCTTTGTCCTGATGACCCAGAAGGAACCTGAGGGGGCTGAATAATGATGACCTGAAGGGTCAGCTGAGGGCACGCTGCAATCTCAGATTCACTCTGAGTTGATTTTGGGGGCGCCTCACTGCGTGCCTTGCAGGATCTTAGTTCCCCAACCAGGGACTGAACCCGCGTCCTCGGCAGTGAAAGCGCTGAGTCATAACCACTGGACCGCCAGGGAATTCCCAAGTTAATTTTTATACATCAGTTCATTCTCAAGTTCATGGGGGTTGTCTGCATAAATATGTAAGATTAGAAAAGGGAAAGACGTATGAATGGTCACAGGGGGGAAAAAGAGGCTAATAGCCAAATAAAGCTAAAAGTTATAGAGATGCTAATCAACAGGTCCTATGCATTTTGAAAATCTAGTTCTGAGTGTCCTAGCAGCCTAGCAGTTTGTGCTGCCCAAAAGCTGAGGAGCTTTACTTGGTATGAAGACCTAAGAAAACAATTTCTTCTGTGAGTCCCCATAATGGGGACACCGTGTGATAGGGTGGATGGCAGCCTCAAAAATATTCTCACTCTCATGTCCCGCTCCTGGGAGATGCACACTGAGTACTTAGGAATGAAGTGGCCTGATATTTGAAACTGACTTTCAGAGGGTTGGGCAAAAGGAGACAGAGAGAGGGAGGGAGAGATGTATGTGATGGAATCGAATGATGTTCAAATTGGTGAGTTCCGGTGAGGAGTATAAGGGTCTTCGCTGTACTGATCTGTCTACTTTTTTTTTTTTTTTTTTTTTGGCCGCACTGCACCACACAGCTTGCGGGATCTTACCTCCCCGACCAGAGACTGAACCTGGGCCCACAGCAGTGAAAGCACGAAGTCTTAACCACTGGACCGCCAGGGAATCAATTCCCTGATCTGTCTACATTTTAAGTGAAAAAAATATTTACCTCAGTAGGAAAAAAAAAAAGGGATATACTGTTACCCCCAAAGTACAGTGAGTAACAGGGATCCTGAAGGGTCATCTCAAGTTAGTATCAGCTGGGTTCGCTGCCCACGGCGCTCTTTCTCTCTCCATTTCTCTGTACTAGCGATGCCTTCACGATCCTAGTCTTTGAGTTCAAACACCATGTGTCTCTCCAGTTCTGCAAAACACATCAGTTCTGCAAAAGACTAAAGTTTACCGATGAAGGAAACACGACAGTGAAGTTGGAGGACCGGAAACTGGGAAGGGAAATGAACGCGCCCTTTTGTGACTTCCAAGTGAGAGGATGGCATCAACACCTTGCAAAGGATGAAAGGTTCAAAAACTAAGACACACTCAGAGGTAGCCAATGACCCAGCTGTCACAAGTGACACCAGAAGCTGTGCTAGTACCTTTCATGGGAGCCACCACCTGGTGCAGCTCTGTATTTAGAAATCCAGGCTGCCCTTTTCCTTCTCTTTGCACTTTCCTATTCTATCAACTGAACCCATGTAATAAGCACGAGTCAATGACAGGAAAACTATCACTAACTAATTAGTAAGTTTTATTATAACGTTGCTCAAATTATATATCCTGTCCAACTGAACCATAATATTAAAAGCTTCTGTTCCTTTTATCAGTTCAACTTACATAAACTGGAGTGAATTCAATTGATTATGTACTTAATGAGGAAATTCACTTTACTCTAAAACTCCCTAAAATGTCTTTGAGAACATGGGGATAAGATTCCTATCATGTTAGTGAACTGATGGAGATAGGATAGAACCTGTTTTACGAAACTGAACTTTGTACACAGTGCACACCAGGTAAAGTTTGATGTGTTGTCATCAGAGTTCAAAATCCTCAACGGAGAGCCCCAAACTCCGAACAAATTTCCTAACACTTCCTAGCGTCTTACAAAGACCATCACCTCCTTCTGTCACCTGAGGGAGTGGGCCATGCTAGTGACAGGTCTTAGTGGTACTCCAAAAACAGTTTTGAACTCCCAACATCTACCAATTCAGATTCTTAGTAAAAGGAGAGTTTGGTCATAAAAGCCATGTATCTTCGTTCTCTAACTGACTTCTAAGTTATCAATATGCAGACAAAAGGAGTTTTCAAAGCTAAGAAAGTTGACTAAGTTCAGGGGCAGGGAGGAGGGTAAACAACATGGCAGTTATTTCTAAGGAAAACCAATCCCTCCAAAACTCGATAAAGAATAAAAGATATTTCCACCTAAGGGATAAAGAAAAGGCCAAAACAGACAAGAGAGTAAAAAGAAGAAAGGATTACAAGTGCAGAGAGAGATTACAAAAAGCAAAACATGACTCAATACTGCCCAAGTGAATATAAACAAGAACATTAACACATATACTTTGAAACCCATAATTCCACTCTTAGATATTTCCCATAGATAATACTCACCAACTATCACTAAGGTTTATGCTAAAAATTTTTTTAAAGAATGTTTACTGTAGGGAATTTCCTGGCAGTCCAGTGGTTAAGACTAGGGCTTTCACTGCTGTGGACCCGGGTTTAATCCCTGGTTGGGGAACTAAGATCCCACAAGCCGTGCAGTGCGGCCAAATAAATAAATAAATAGTTGCTGCAGGTGTCAAAAAGAAAAAATGAATGTTTACTTTGGCTTTGTCTGTAAAAAGCAAAAGACTGGAAACAATTAATAGAGAAAGAGTTACAAAAATAGAGAGCTCCCATTTCATGGAATCCCATTTCATGGAGTACTTTATAGGGGGCCCTTTATACAATGAGGCAGCTCTAGGCCCCGACAGGAATGAACTCATGACATACGCTGCTAAGTGAAAAAAGCAAGAGCCAGAACAGCATGTACAATGAGCTCCCATTTCTGTGTATGTTTTAAGGGGGACAACAGAGGCCCACACGTGCATCTGCATAAAATGTATCCAGAAAAAAACCTTAAGAAACTGCCTAAGAAACTAGTGACAGCAGTTATGGCTATGAGGACAAACCAGGGCCCAGGACAAGAGAGACTTAACTTTCTTATTTGTGTGGCTTGAATTCCAGAGGCACCAATTACGTGATTTTTTAAACCTACCTTTCCTAAAAATATAAAGCTATCTGCTTTTTCAGTTTTAACATGGAGCCTATGCATTTTTTATCTGTGAAAGAAGAGCCTCAGATGATGTCTGCAAAGTAAATAGCAGTAGAGGGTTCAGCACTGGGGACAAAACAGGAACAGTTAATAATACTTCATGATGGAAAGGGGGTTAAGAAGGAACACAGAGGGCCTCCCTGGTGGCGCAGTGGTTGAGAGTCCGCCTGCCGATGCAGGGGACGCGGGTTCGTGCCCCGGTCTGGGAGGATCCCACATGCCGCGGAGCGGCTGGGCCCGTGAGCCGTGGCCGCTGAGCCTGCGCGTCCGGCAACGGGAAAGGCCACGACAGTGAGAGGCCCACATATCGCAAAAAAAAAAAAAAAAAAGAAGGAACACAGAAATACAGAATGGGAAAATGCCAGTAGGACTTTCCTGACTGTCTTCATCCATAGACTGAAACCCGCCGGTAAGCAGAGATGTGACAACCTTGGGCAGAAGACACAGAAGAGCAGCTCTCTGCCGTACCGCCTTGCCGAGCAAGCCCTGTTCAGGCTCCTGGTGCCCTCAGCCGACCAGGCCACCCCCTAAATAACCTCATTCTCCTCCACTCACGTCCCCAGACAGCGGATCCAGGCGGGAGCGAACACTCCTACATCCGTCCCCTGCCTACCGAAGACCCTAAGATTAACTGTTCCTCCCCACGCACTTTACCCTCCCCTCTGGCCCACCTCATTGGTAATATCACTGAATCCACCTTTTCTCCAGGTTTCCTTTCCATCGCTCACATAAGCAGCCAAGATCTGAAATGTGTACCTGAGACATGAGAGAGACAACCGCAGCACTCCAATAAGGGCTCCAATAAGGGAAGGTCTCGAGGCTCTGACTCACTCAGATACAGGTTGCAGGACTCCTCAACACATTAGTAAGATGCCAAGAAATCCCACTGAGCACAGGGAAGAGCCCTCCCCCACCTAAGGATCTAAGACTCTAACAGATGTAGAGAGGACATAGCCTCTACCACTTCCCTGTTTTTCTTCCCTTGTACAAAGCAAGCCCAGAGCTGGCTACTCATCTTTCAACTTCAAACGGGCACACAATAAAGTGTGAACCAAGGGCGAGGAAGGGAGAAACCCATTTTTGGACACATTTACTATATATCAACAGTCCTCCCATCTTTATTCTTTCTTCAATCCTCCAGCCAAGTGGAGGTTTGCTCAACAAGCAGTAAATCTTTTTGCCACATATGGGTTTTGAAACAGGAAGACTACTGGCAAAAACACGTCCTAAAAAAAAACCTAAAAAGGGATGGATTTAAATGCCACTTTTGCCGGGCAAATTTATTCATCTGAAGAATGTTCTAGATTGGCACAGACACTGGAATAAACACCTATTCCTAATTTAAAAGACATATACGCCAGCATTGCTCCTTGAATTAGATGCTCTAGGTACCAAAGGGTGTACAGAAGCTGTAGGATTAGAGGCACGGAAGTGGTCTCAGCAGATCCCACCTTCTAGAAGGCATTCTCTTCCCTTTTGTATGGTGTGTGTGTGTGGGGGGGGGGGGTTGTTTTGTTTTGTTTTTGTTTTTTTTGGCCGTGCCACGCGGCCTGTGGGATCTTATTTCCCCGACCAGGAAGCAAAACCCAGGCCCTCAGCAGTCAAAGTGCTGCATCCTAACCATTGGACTGCCAGAGAATTCCCTGTGCGGTGTTTTTAATAAATGTTCCTCAACAAAATTCTTAAATGATTTAATTTTTATACCTTCGTACGAGTTCTCATACAAATCAGGGAAAAACTACACATCAAAAGACACTTCCAGTTTTAGAACACATATTCTCTGAGGGAACAGTACAGAGTACAAAGAACACCGTCTACAAACCGGAAGACCAAGGTTCAAGTTCTGACACTGGCTAAAAGTGTGGACTCGTGTCATTTGATTTCCCTAGTTTGTACTCGGTAAAAGTGAACATCAGACTAGCAACAAGCAACATTTAAGGTATTCTCAGCTCAGAAATTTGAAGACAGCCAGAGACAAGGCTAACGAGTAGGTCTCTTCCCCTCAAATGGACATCTTACAGATTTCACTAAGGGTTCAAGGTTTATGCAAAGGAATACTCGTAGCGTCAAAAGAGAGACTACCACCCCTGTTAAAACTGGCCCCACCTACTTCCAGATCCTTCCTCAGGTCACATCCAGATCGTACTCTGACCACATCTTTCAGTTCCTCAAACTTGCCGTGCTTCTGTTGTTTTCAGGATTTTTGCATGGCCTGTTATCTTGGCCCAGAACGTGTTTTACCAATCCTCTGCGTAGCTAACTTTTACTCATCTTTCAGATGATGGCAGCCTACATGGCGTCTCTGGGGAGCATCTCCCGGGCTGCCCCAGACTAGTTCAGTTCCCCCATCATATCCTCTGAGAACCACATGCGTATCTTTCAAAGCATCTATCACAATTTTAATTCTGTAACTTGAAATCAGTTGTCTGATGTCTATTCCCTCCTACCCCTCCCGTCCCCCCCTTAGAATATAAGCTCCGAGATGCAGGGACTGTCCCCTAAACCCTAGCACAGCAGCTGGCACACACAATAGCCTCAGAAATATTTGTGAGATGAACAAAGATGACTGGCTAATTGGTCAATATGGAAGATAATTAAATTTAACGTCCAGAGCTTCAAACCTTTCTTTAAGCAGGGGAAATGGAAAATACTGCAGAGTAAAATAAAACCACCAGATAAACAGTCTGAAACTGACCAGGAGAGAGAAATAATGCCAATTAAATGGAAGGTCATTTAAGAAGGTTCTGCAGAGCGGAAAAGGCTACAGTAATAATATCCAAAATGCACATAATTCAGGAATTGATCAGTTCCTCACAGGAGGGGATTTATCCTAACTCAAGATCTTATATGAAATGTAAAGTGATACTGCAGAGAAATATGAGGGGGAAAGACACCAGGAGATGTGCCTCTATTATGCAGCTATGAACTCAAGAAGTTTAATGCAACTTCAAAGAGTATCTAGCATCTTTACTTCTACGATTTCTTCTGAATCTCTCTTAAATGTATTGTTTACCATTGAAACAAAATTGCAGCAGAAGTCTGTCCTACATTTTTTTTCAAAAGTGTAAATACCCAGTTTTATCATAACAGTAATTCCTGCAGATCATAAACGGCATTAAGAAAGCATAAAGAGGGCTGCCCTGGTGGCGCAGTCGGTGAGAGTCCGCCTGCCGATGCAGGGGACACGGGTTCGTGCCCCGGTCCGGGAAGATCCCACATGCCACGGAGAGGCTGGGCCTGTGAGCCATGGCCGCTGAACCTGCGCATCCGGAGCCTGTGCTCCGCAACGGGAGAGGCCACAGCGGTGAGAGGCCCGCGTACCGCAAACAAACAAACAAAAAAACATAAAGAAATTTCACTGTGGCTTTAAAAACAAAAAAACACTAAAGCCAAGTCAAAAGATAAATGACAAGTGGGAAATGCTTTTGCAACTCAAAATTAGAAAAAAGGGCAATTCTCTGTAATATGGAGAGTACTGAGAAAAATGGGTAAGAGAAAGACCAACGTCGCAAAAGACTATGAACTAGGCATTGACAGAAAAGGAAATCCAAATGCTCTTACACACACATGAAAAGACGCTTACCGATAACCTTGAGAGAAATGCAAAGAGACTACATCAACTTGACATTTTTTATCTTACCAGACTGGCAAAATCCAAGTTTGATAAAAACGTGGTAGGAGGCCACACACTCTCTCTCTCACATCCTGCACATGGAAGCGTAAATAAATCAGTACAAGCCCTGTCGAGGGCAATTTGGTAACATCTATTCAGATTACACATGCATAGGGCATCTGACCCCTCAATGACATGTCTGGGAATTTACCCAGAAAGGTAGTATATCTCAGAGTGAAGGGACTCCTCTGGCATCAGCCTGCCTAGCTGTGAATTCTGGCTCTGCCACTCTCTGGGGTGTTGACTTTGGGCAAATCACCCAAGCCTCCCTAAGCCTCAGTTTCCTCATCTGTAAAACAGAGGTAATAATACTGGCTACCTCACAGACTAATGTGAGGACTGAGCCTCACATTAGTTTGGTTTAAAAGAATAGCCAGTACGTAATACGCGCTAGGTAAGAATAGCCAGTACGTACTATGCGCTAGGTAAGCGTTAACAAATGCAATGTATCCCCTTCGATATACTCACCCACAGACAAAATTATCCATGTTCAAAGTTACGGTAACATTGTTTGTGAGACCAGAGACTGAAAACAAATGAGATGCCCAACTGTAACACCCAGCCATACAATAGATCACTATGCAACTGTAAAAAAGAATGAGGAAGCAATCAGTGGACCGTTACCAAAAAATCTCCAAAATATAATTAAGTGGGAGAGGCACAGAACAAAGAATCATTTACACCACCTTTTGTGTAAAAGGGAAGGAGAAAGCATATCATGAGCTGCCTCTGCTATTCAGAAAATGCAATTAAAAAATAAAAGAACATTTTAGGTAATTACATGACTGACGCAATGCAGGTGGTTAGCTGATGCTGTAGTAGTTAATCGTTTTGCAATATAAGAGTCTATCAAATCAACACCTCTGGGCTTCCCTGGTGGCGCAGTGCTTGAGAGTCCGCCTGCCGATGCAGGAGACGCGGGTTCGTGCCCCGTTTCGGGAGGATCCCACATGCCGCGGAGCGGCTGGGCCCGTGAGCCATGGCCACTGAGCCTGCGCGTCCGGAGCCTGTGCTCCGCAAATGGGAGAGGCCACGACAGTGAGAGGCCCGCATAACGCAAGAAAAAAAAAAAAAAAAAAAAAAAAAAAAAATCAACACCTCCAACCTACACAATGTTTTATGTCACCTATATCTCAATAAAGCTGGGGAAAAATACCTAATGGGAAAAAGACACAAAAAATCAGTTTAAAGGGGCAGTAGTTTTTCTCTAGCCTCAGGTGAGATTAATATGTACTCAAAAATGTATTACCTAGGAACCTTTAAAAAAAAAAAAAAAACTAATGCCTGGCTCCTGTCCCCAGAATTTGAAGGACGTGACACCAGGTATCATGACTTCTGAAGTTCTCCAGGGGATTGAGATGGAGAGCAAAGTCTGGGAACCACACAGTGAAAAGTGAAAGGCTATTGCCTACAGAGGTCAAATTATTCCCACAAAGAGCAACAGCCCCAAAAGTCACCAAAGGCCCAAGACCCCAAGCCAGCGGCCCATTTTAAACACTAGCTGACACAGGCAAACGAGAGCGAAGTCAAATAATCCGGACCGTCCCTTGGAGGTCATTTCAACAGCTGGACCGCCCACCGTTTCTTTTCCTAGACTCACAGAAGTCAAAGGCCTGGCCGTCCTGCCCCAACCCCCGTGAGGCTTCGTTACGCATGTGGACTGGCCCCACCTGGCAGAGGTCTGTCAAGTATCTGGATAAATTCCGGTAAAAGGACACTTGCTACCTGTCACCTCACTCTCCTTCATGCATTACTGTCAAAGCTACAGTCAGTCCCCCTTGTTTCTAAGTGTGGAAGGACCAGAGCCCTTTTTTTTCCTTTTCTGCTGAAGAGCTAGCCAAGTGGAAAGCATCCTGGCCTGGGAGTCGGGTCATTACCTTGCAAGCCCACTGTCCCATTTACCAGCACTCCTCCCTGAGCGTTTCACCTGAGCCCCAGATCCTTTGTTGCCCAGGTGAGGTTCCCACTACCTCCCCCACAGACTTGCTGTGAAATTTCCAGTGAAATAGGTGAGTTGAAACCATTCTGTGGATGCTGCACAAGCTGCAGGTTTCACAGCTGGACATTCTGTGCAAAGATGCTCATTTTCTACCTGTCCAGAAGCCATCCGTCTGCACACACTGCCCATAGCTTCCTGTCTGCTGCTGTCGAGCCCTGCGTGGCTTCACACACAACATTGCGCCAGACTTTCTAGATGCCTGCCCACCTTGCTATGGCATGATTCCTCCAGGGTGCTCAGCAGACACTTCCAGGCTTCCAGGGAAGACTGCAAAGGAGACTTCCTGGCAGCAGAGCTTCAGACGCCACGATTCTTGCCCTACATGCACAAGGTGGTGACCTGAGACTCAGACCGCTGTGTGCCATGGGGGCTGGGAAGCCAGTCCGCATACTTTCCTGAGGACAGACAGATCTAGCATGACTGGGATTCTTCTGGGACTCGTACCAAGAAACAGGGCAGCAGGTAAAAGGTCCCAGAGCCTTCGGTCAGCACACTGGTGAGGAAGAGATTTCCATCTGTGCCTCAGGGCACAGGGGTAAAGCGTTAAAGCTGAGGGGCCGCAAGGATAACACCTTTAATTCCAGAAAAGCCTTTGCTGTTTACCTTTCAAACACAAATTTACTACAGTAAATACTATTTTTTTTAAACGTGATAATGGTATGGTGCTTATAAAATCCTTATCAGAGACGCAAACTGAACCATTTCTGGGTGAAACCACTTCAAGACTGACCATCTGTTGATCACTGGTGAAGCTAAGTGGTTTGTACATTCACTCTACTTTTGTGCACGCTTGAAAATTTCCATCATCAAAAAAGTTTAAACAAAATCCTCCATCATCATAAAAACAGATTTCACAGCAGGGGAAAGTGAGAAATGGATTCTAACAGCACGATTGAGTGCCAGACGTTCGGGGCTAGGAGACAAGCCACTAAGAGTCACTAATGTGAGCAGCTCTGTCTCGTCCCAAGGCATCAGCATCCTCATCAGAGCCCTGGGGCGGGAGGGGTCCCAGGCACCATATGTAACTGGCACTGGCCATAAACTGCTTTCTGGGCTGGCGAGGCACCCCAGCTGTTGTGAGAGGACATGTGCTCTGTGAAGGAGGGAGCACGGTGCAGGGCTCCCCACTCGGCCTTCCCCGTGGGAAAACTCACTTCAGTCATAAATGAGAACACAGACACGAGAAAGCACTCTGGGAAAGGGGCTTCTGAGGCAGAAGAAAGAGGGACAGAACAAGACCGCAGGTACCAATTCAGCCATTTGGAGGCATCTGCGATGCTGCAAGCGGAGCCTACTGTTTCCAGCTGCTATGCTTTGGTCCCTGCAGGTCCTCCTCCCTGGAATGCCCTTCGCCATGAAAACCTACAAGTCCTCCAACATTCTGTCATCTGTGAAGCATTCAGCGACCACCCAGGCCGACGCCACTCATTCCATTTTCATTTCTGCCCGAGCCAGTCCTGGGCGTGTCTGGTGCAAGAGCCCTGCACTGACTGCCCTTCTCCTGCTCAGCGGGGGAGGGGGAGCCTCTGCAGGCTGCATCTCCCTGTTCCCTGGAATCGGAGATCTTCAAGCCGATTCAGCCAATAAGAAGCACAGGCCAGAGGCTGGAAGGATGGAAGGAGGGAGGGCTGGGGTTTTTCTCCCCGCTTCTCTCCACCTTGGGCAGCATTCCTGTCTCAAGGCCCCCATGGTTCCAGCCCTCTCCCTGAGTGACCCCTGCCCTGGGCTCTGATAACACCACCTCCACCCTTTGCCCTCTGGAGGAGGAGGTATGGGAGCGCTGTCCTGCTGCTCCAAACCCCTGGCCTGTCTCACCGCACCTCCCGGTGAGTTGTATTCTCAGCGACTCTATCATTGGAATAACCAACTCCCAGGATTAAATTCTCTCCCTCCTACTCTGCAGGGTCTGTTTTCCTGTGTGAACCCTAAATGGGTTCCATCTTCCTTCAACCATGCTGTGGTCACTGCCTTCTCACCTGTGTCGTAGCAGTCTCTGAGCTCCTTCACAAAGTCTCCTTGAGCTTTGGATGCCCTGCCTTACTCCTAAAAGGACATCTCAAGCATACAGCCGGCACTTAGTAGGTGTCCAAAAACTAAACTGAGTTAAATGAACGCCAAGGACACTCGATCATCTCTAAGCACTAGAGGCAGGCTGCAGGAAGAGAAAACTTTTGGAAACATCTTTACGGTGGAAGCAGATAGGGTAGGGGGTCCCTGGAGAAAGAGAACCAGGCGTGGCTTTCTTGACATAAGGGAAGCCATTTTGGGCCTAAGCCATCCTGTGATCAAAGCCTAGCCACACTGCTTGCCCTTGAACAGGTCTCAGTAATTAACGATCTTAAAGGAAGTGAGGGAATGCAGAAACAAAGGAAAAGCAGCCCGGAAACAAAAGCTGAGCAATAAAACAGAGTCCTAGTTCCTCCTCAAGGGATATATATAATCTGATACCTATCTTTGAGTTCCGCAGGGACAAAGGTCCCCACCCAGGTGGGGGACGGAATGAAACTGACCTTTTCTGACCCTCGTGACTTCAATACACTAAAGCTTGGACTCTGTCAAACTTTGTCCCAATTCTGTGCTGGAGTCTCTGCTCAAGCCACTTCACAGATAAGCATGTACCCTTAGCTAACGCTATCCCGAACCCCAATTTTGCTGTTGGGTAGACACTGCTTTGGGGAAAGATCCCCGGTGTCCTCCTTACTTGCCGCAAGTAATAAATCCTCCCTTCTCCCCCTCTTGGGCTTGGTTGTGTCACTGGGCCTGAAACCCGCCAAGAGGCAAAACCAGTTTTCAGGTAACAAAGGGAAAGAAGGATCCTTGAGAGGAAAACTGAGTCTAAGGATTCACTACCCAAGAATACAGAGCAACTGTCCAGATGACAGGACAAGGACTTAAGATTACGAATGTAAAAGACAAACAAACTTTGCTCTACTCTGCACTCCTACAAGGAATTTCACGGAACCTCACAGCTGCAAGTGGTCACAGAAATACAACACAGTGGTTAAGAATGGGGGCTGCAGAGCCGGCCTGCCAATCCAATGACTCTGGCAAGGTAACCTCTCTGTGCTTCGGCTCTCTCCATCTGTAAATCTGCACCAACTGTGCCCTGTGGTTTTGTTTCAAGAGCTCAGTGAAACAGTGCATGCTGGCTTCATCAGCCATTACCTGAAACATAGCTCCGGGGTTTCAAACCCAGCTGCCCGCAGGATGCAAAATGAACCAGCCTGTGAAGCTGACAGACAGAGATGATGCCCAACGCAAACGAGAGCATCCGTGCCTTTCCTGTCCTAAGACCTCTCTTTCCAAGGGGCTTTCTTTCCAAACTCTGAAGCCAAACCACTCACCTGTGGGCCAAAAGCAGCGTGCCCGTTTGCAATCCCTGAACTCTCAACAAGCCTTCTCAGTGAACCGAGGAGAAAACCGAGGCCCCAAAAGTATTTGTTATCTGTGCCTGGCCCTACAGTGAGAGGCCGAAAGGCCCTGTTCTCCCAGTGCCACTGCAGGCTCAGAAGGAAAGGAGAAATGAAACAAGAGGGCTGGTAACATGTGGCCAAATAAAGGGAGACACCTGAGACATACAGTCAAAGACAGCTTGCAGGGAGGAAGAAATAAGGAAGCTGGTGGAGGAAGGACAGAAAAAGTTAAAGTGCACTGAGAGCAGCTTGAGAAAGAGGAGGAGGTGATGCCCCAAGACTCCAGAGAGCCACACGAGGGACCTCCCTGGCACCCCTATCTGGTTTCCGAGTCTCTCTCCATTCCACCAAGTTCTCTCCAAGAACCCAGGGGTGGAAAAACAGAAAGGAGTTAATGGATAAAAGGAAAGAAGGGATGATTCACACAGACGGCCTCACGGAGCATGCTAATCTACAACATGTCAAAGCCTAAGAACAAAAAATGTGAGCGGTGGAACCCACGGGAATTTGAGAACAAGAGAAAGAATGTACTCATGAAAATCAGCACAGCCTACTGGCTTCCGCGTGTGGGCTGGCAGGTGGATTCCAGGTGCCTTTTCATGTCACCCATCAGGTACCACGGACCCAGAGCTGCAAGGCTTGGGGTCAAGGAAGAACCAAACAAATCAGGGGTTCAAGCGATCAGTGCTGTCCTCTCCCTCACCTCAGAGGCTTCGATGGGCAGGCACTCCAAGTAGCCCGGGAGCAAGGCAGGGAAAAACCAGAAGACCCTGCCAGCCTTGGCTAGAGCAGACAGATGACAGCGAAGGCGGGAAGGGCATCCCTGGGTCCCAGATGGCTTACTGCAACTCGTTTACTGACAATGCCAGCTGAGTCCCTGAATTACACCAACTTGCCCGTCTGTCTGTCTGTCCTCCTTGCCCCATCTCATCACACCAAAAGCCTTCATAGCAGGACAGTAAAACCCCAACGGTGCCCTGGTGAAAAGCACGCTCCTTCAACCTTCACGAAGTCCCCAGGCTACCATTTCTACTGCTAGAGAGAGAGCCAGAGGCAACAGAAAGAAAACCAGTCCCTTGAGGAGTCCCCAGCGAACAAACTGCCGGCCTCCACAGACCCACTCAGGGCTCACAGGCCGGGCGGTCCCTCCAGCACGTGGGCACTGCAAGCCTGCAAAGTTGGGCAGTTTCAAAGAGTCCTGTTTTGCTTTCCGTTCTTCAGACCAGCCGCTAAGCAGGAGAGGCATTCGTGTCTCAGCCATCAAAGTCCACCCTCTAGAACCCACACCCCCATGAAACAGGGTCAAAAGTCACACGACAGAGAAGCAGGACAACTGCCTGCTGCGCACAGCGCTAAAGGCAGAAAACCGGGCAAAGGTGCGCGCTGGGTCTTTTTTCATGAAATAATGGAAGGAGCCCGACCACTAGCCTATAAGAAAAAATGGATCTTTTAGGAAACGCATTTGCCTCCTGCTGTCCTCTTACTTTTACACGGCCACACAGGCTGGTTTCATCCTGACTCACCAAACCCTAGGAAATCAGCCGAGTTCCCAGGCATCCCCAAGTGCCAGAAAAACACAGGCCCTGAGAAGCCAGGCTGCAGAACTCCCCAGCCTGAGGTCTCCGCAGAGCTTGGTTCTTGCTGCCTCAAACCGTCGCCTCTCAGCTTGCCAGACACTGCTTTGCACCATCATGTTATATACAGGATTAACAAGAACAGTTTTGATCTTGAAACACATTTTGGAGAACAAGAGAAAGTGTGTATGGGGGGGGGAGGGTGTTACTAATCATCTTTAATATCATTTTCTACAAGAATAATAATTCACAAATTGCCAAAACACTCTGATGTGCACTGTTTCGTCTGATCCTCATAACGACAGTGGGTGGAAGCAAGACAGGTACTAACCCTAAAGACTCTGGTTTAACCAGGTAAGTCCACCAAGGCTCAAAGGCTCTGAGGGCAGCATAACATAACTAGCAAGGTAGCTAGAACCTCAACTAACTGGGAGACACATTCTGCAGGGCCCCTCCCAGGGCCCAGTGATCAATACTAGGGAAGGGGGTGGGCCTACCCAGGGGGCAGAGCTAAATTGAAAACAATTCCACAGATACTCACACAGTGGAACACTGCATAGCAGTGGCAAAGAACCACCGCTACAGGTAACACGGATGCTGACTAATTAGTCAGTGTAGGAACCAGGATAAGAAATCAAAGAATCTACACATATACAAAATACATTCTGCATAAAGTCACTTGTCATATGAAGTTCAGAAAGAAGCAAAATTAACCTACAGTGATAGAAGTCAGAACAAGGTTACTTCTGGAGGGGCGATGAGTGGAACAGAGCACAAGGGAACTTCGGCGGGTGCTGATACCAGCATGCATTTTGATCGGGGTAATGATTTACACTGGTGAATTCATTTGTAAATTCACTGAGCACTTTTCCATAAATTGGTACATTCAAAGCTTGGGTACTTTACTGTATGTTTAACTCCATTAGAGTTTAATAGGAAGTAAACCTGGGCACCCCCCAGAATAAATTCCACCAACGTTACTGAGCAGCTGCTGTGCTAAGGCTATGGAAAAATGCAAATGATGCTTCAAATGGCAGGGTTTTATGCGCCGACCAAGGTACCATCAGACTGCCCAGTTCAAATCCTGGGACACAGAGACAGCAAAACGTTGCTATGAGAATGAAGTGAGTCCCCAAAAGTAAGGTGTTCAGATATGCACGGGGCACAGAGTGAGACCATAATACGTGGCTATTATTATCATGGAATAAGATCATCTTATAGATGACAAAGTACCTGTCTCCCAGTAGTTTAGAAAGGAAACACCAATGCCTGCACTAAGCAGCCAGAGCAGATTATGAAAAGGCAGAAACGCTCCTACTGTCCCCCGTCCCTGCCCGCTTCTGTCACTAGCCCCTGGATGGGACCCAGGAAAAGAGCCCACGCCGGCCCTGCTCTGCTCCCCAGTTTCCTTTCTTTCCCCACATTCATGGAATGCTTCCTCCTGCCACCGCCCCCGCCCACACCTACATGAACTTCAATTTATCCTTCAGGTTTTAGCTTCAGCATCACCTCCTGAGAGAGAGAAAGCCCTCCTTGACTGTGGTTCCCACTCCCGGCCTAAGTCAGGGGCCCTCCACCAGCTCCCCAAGTGCCATCTCCTCCCAGCTACTACCCGTGGCACAGTGCCTGGCATACAGCAGGTGATCAATACACTGCTTGAAAAACAACCCACTCTTATTGTGCTAGTCAGACTATTTTTAAGTAGAGGTTATAACAGAAGTACAACGAGACTTGTTCCAACCTGGGATTGGGTCGGGGGAGAGGAGGTGGGGAGAGGCACCCAGATGGCTGAGCTATCAGCAGAGGTGGCACCTACTGGGGTACATTAGACAGGGTCAGGGATGGAAGAGACCAAGGCCCAATACTGGAGGGTAAGACAGCCAGAAAGGTGCTGACAAACCGCCCCTCTACCCACTGAAGGCACCCTCTTTATCACTGTTTCTTTTCCAAAGCAGGGAGTTTGCTACCCTGGATACACTCCCTGAGGCCTGGGTTGGCATCCTGGGAATTTGCTGTGCTAATGGGGCAGCCCTCACTACTCTAAACGAAGGAATACAACAGTGTGGGAACAACTAAGAGGAAAACGCCCCCAACAGGATAAAAATAAAACTGTTCATAAATTAATTTATGGGTAGCCTCGTGCTTAAACTCTGAGGCCAGACTGGGAGTTCAAATTCCAGCCCCCGCTGATAGCCTTGGGTCTTCAGGCAAGTTACATGACCTCTCTGGGCCTACATTTGCAAATCTGCAGGCTACCCATCAGTGGTGCAGATTAAATGAGAGGATATATGCCAGCCCTCCAGACAGTACCTTTGCCATAGTAAAAGCACTGGGTAAACATTAGCTGTCGTCACAACAGCACAAAATGACTTGCAAGTAGAGCAATGCTGGTAAGGAAGAATCTCAAGCTTTTTTTTCTTTTTCAGACTTCCTTAAATTATGGTTTATTCGAAATGCCATCAAGGAAATTAAACATGAGACATTTCATTAAAAAAAAAAAAAAAAAGGCAACCATCATCTACAAGGTTTCTTTCCTTTCCCAGTCCTGTCTCTTTCCCAGAGGACAAGCTTTCACTGTGGGTTAGTCCCTCCCCAGGTTCTCCACATCTGGGCGCTCACTCTAAAGGCAAATTCAGAGCAATGGTGCAGAGCCCAGAGCTGGGGTGCCATACGTTTGCTGAATGACAGAAAAGAACCAGATGTGGGATAGCCAACAGGCAATAAAAATCGAAGTCGGAGCAAGATATCAACAGCACTTTAATTAAAATGCTTTGGGTCCTAATTCACAACTTCAACACCAAGACAAGAGAAAGCAGCTAGCTGCTTCTGTAGATCAGACTAAATTTTTCCTATAAAAAATAGACAAATTTTAGGGCTTCCCTGGTGGTGCAGTGGTTGAGAGTCCGCCTGCCGATGCAAGGGACACCGGCTCGTGCCCCGGGTC
>NW_006799284.1:409061-430156 GCF_000442215.2 Lipotes vexillifer
CAAAGTGGAGAGACCCCCCCCGCCGCAAAAAAAAAAAAAAAAAAAAAACACACACAAATTTTAAAGTCACTAGAAATAGAGGTTACCAGGAGCTGGAGGTATAGGAGAAACGGAGAGCTACTGTTTATTGGAAACAGTTTCTGCTTGGGATGATGAAAAAGTCCTGGAGAGGGATAGTGGTGACGGTTGCACAACACTGTGAATGTAACTAACGCCACTGAATTGTACACTTAAAAATGGTCAAGGGCTTCCCTGGTGGCGCAGTGGTTGAGAGTCCGCCTGCCGATGCAGGGGATGCGGGTTCGTGCCCCGGTCCGGGAGGATCCCACGTGCCGCGGAGCGGCTGGGCCCATGAGCCATGGCCGCTGAGCCTGCGCGTCCGGAGCCTGTGCTCCGCAACGGGAGAGGCCACAACAGTGAGAGGCCCGCGAACGGCAAAAAAAAAAAAAACGGTTAAAAGGGTAACTTTTATGTCATGTATATATTACCACCAAAAAAAAAAGAAAAATTACCAAAAATAAAAAAATGTCACTGGCCCTCTTCTCTAGGTACTTAGGGTATTTCTCAATAATAAGCTACACGCACTCAAGGTTTAAAATGATGTGAAATACTTAACATATTTTTCAAAGGACATGGCACCTTACCAGGTAGTGATTTGGACCTAAAGAAGTCCAAACCTCTGCTTTATGGCACATATACTCAAAATTGTATTCTTTGATTAACAAAGATGTTAAAATCGTCTAGCCGATTTTCTTCCTCAAATTTTTGTGTTTCTATAATCAGGAGCTACTAAACGAAGCAGAGACACAATGTTTTGACTCTTAGCAAATGTCTGTTTAGATAAATTAAGGCCTGCCTAGTGAAGAACAACAACAAAAACAAAAAACAAACAAAAAAACCCCAAACAAAAACAAAAATCTCAATAGAATAAAAGTTATTATTTGAGTTGGTATATTGGCATAATTGAAAAAAACCCACTGCTTACATGCAAATAATTTCATGAGTTGAGAAGCTCTTCCTAAATTAAACACCAAATAATTTTTCTCTCAAGACTATTTTAGCCCTTCTAATTCAGTCTCAAAAACCTTGACTGCACAAGACTGTTCACTAAGGAAAGAAACACGTGAAGGGTTTAATGCAGGTACTAGATTTCTAAGAACTCTCCTTAGCTCACCCATACTCCATGTTTTCATTCTTTTACTTTCCTCTTTCCTCCTATGGAAAACTTTTTTGAATTATGACCTACGTCTGTCTAGCTGAATATGCCAACTCTGCTCCTTAGCAGCGAATGGCCTCATTTGATCCCAAGTGCCCTGAGACGCCCTGAAGGGTATTAACCAGCTCACTGGTGACACAAACCTGGCACCCACAGAGGCTGGTTTGATTTGGAACAGATGCGTGGAAGATTATCCCATCAATCAACACCGCTTTTTTAAAAAACTGGAGTTTGAAATTGTCCATAAACTAGTATCTCTAATTAACTTTAAGGTAAACACAGTTTCCCATTAAAGACTTAAGAAATTTGGGGCATCCAACAATTTCCATGTACGGAAAGTGGGTGGGCCCCAGAGTGTAACAGGAATAGATGAAAAAACCACCTACATAATTTTGATCCACAGGCAGATGTAAATTATGAAATTAAAAACATCAATGCCATTTCTTTTCGATCATCAGCACATAAAAAGAAAATTAAAAACAAACAAAAAGCCTTTCCAGTGCCACCTGGACAGACAAATTGAGCAACAGTTCTCCCCATCTCTGCCTTACAAAATAAAAATAAACTCCAAGCTAATTGAACTGTGAGTGAATATACATTGTTTCCCTCAGATGTATTCACCGCATTAGATGAACTTCATTTTGGAAGGTGGAAGGTAAGCCAGCCCTCCCTGGAACCCTGGCACCAGTCTGCCTGAACTACCTTTCTTGTTTCCACTTGTATGTTGGTTATTTCTGCATTTCACAACTCTCTGGGCTGCAAAGTGCTGGAGAGGGAAGGACTGTTCCCTCTGCTCTGAATTCCCTACGGCACACAGCTAGGGCCAAGCTGAATGCAAGTCAAGTGCAATCCTGCTGGAGAAGCCCTTACATTCCTTCTGGGTATTTCAGAGTATTTGGCACACAGTAGGCAGTTCTCAAGTACTTGTAGGTTGAATCCTATTTCAGGCTGTATTTATCACACGCCATTCTGTGCCATACTGAAGAGGTGAAATTTTCCCAGCATTAAAGTGAGTATTAAAATGAACTTTAATCACCAAACTGCACCCCATGCATTGAATCTAGGGACTAATAATAAGTAAGGAGGTGAGTTCATTCTAAATAACCATCAAACTATTAACCCTTTGTTTAATATTAATACTCTCCCTAAAAGAGAAGGCCTACACAGTGTGACATCTGCAATTTACTGGTAGTAGTAAATAGGGATAAAATCCACAGCTGTGGGCTTGAGAAGCATCAAAGATAAGAAAATCTGACAGCCTTGGAGAAGTAAAATAGGAAGAGTCTGCAAGTTAACCCCACTCCAAGATCCTGACGCTTAGAATCTTCCAGAACATTCGTTCCCCTGTCAAGAAAATTTCAACCACCACCAAGAAAGCACACCCTGAACCTGTGAACGTTTACTTCGCTAGCTTTGATGATCAATCAATCTAAAAGCAACTGCACGGTGATTGAAAACAAAATGTTAACACCTACCCACTGAGGGAACAAGGAAGGTGCTGTTACTCCTTGCTCAATCTGGCTGTATGAGTCTAAAAGCTCAGATTAGCATTTCTAGGTGTAAATGCTGCAAGGCATAATTTGAGGAAAAAGAAGGGGGAAAAAAAAATGAATGCAAGTACACATTGGGTGTGACACTCTATCAACCCCCCAAACTCCACTCTGCAAGCCACATGTGGAAATCCACAAGAATTCAGCAAGTCTCCCCATCCTGTTTGCAGCAACTTCCTCAGTTTGGAGATTCGGGTGCCTGGTAATTGCCCTGATGCCTCCCCGCCCTTGATGGCCATGCTTCTTTTCCAGAAGCCGCTGTGGGGCATTTCAACATTAAATAAGGTTATAAGAAACACCTGGAGTGACCTGCCACCATCACCAAAACTGAGGTGGCAAATCTGAACACTTCCAACAAAGCCCTTGGAAAGGTGAACCCAAAGACACTTTGTCCCCTTTTAGAGGTGAAATGTATCATGAATGCCTAGGTATATGCTACAAAGTAGCTTGCAACATCATCCATAGTTAGAAAGCAAAGGCTTAGGACACACACTGATTTGTAGTGTTCCGCCAAAGTATACAATATATCCATTCATCCGTCCAACGATGGTGAAGATGGCGTTTGCTGTTGTTCCGGACACAGGTAGCAGAGCAGCTCTATGAGCACAAGGTCAGGAGACAGTCTTGGTGCCCTTGCCCAGTAAAAAACAAAACAAAACAAACACATCATCACCCAATGCCTCTGCGGTCAACCCAACATCCCCTTGAGTGTCTACTGCACGCCAAGCACTGAGGAATGGAAGTGAACAAGGCAAATTCTGCCCCTGAAGGAATGAACACATCTCCCATCTCCCAAAGGGGAGTGATGGGGGCCTGGAGAAGGGGCGGTCTCATGAATGGGCACGTAACCCAGCGTGTGGCTAGTAAACAGGCAGCGCTAGCGCACGCTGGGGTCGGGGAGGAAGTATAGTCTACTTGCATTTACTAGGTGAAGGGGTTGGAAAGGACTTTTAAGGGCAGGAGGTACATCTTAGAGAAGCCAGAGAAATTTATTGAAATTCCAGGAACCAGCAGTTCAGCAGAGCGGGAGCTTTGAGAATGTGAGGGGTGTGTCTGTGAAGCAAGCTGGGGCCAGAGCACACAGAGCCTGGTAAACCACAGAAAGTTTACCTGGATCCAGGGGGCAATGGAAGCCACTGAAAATCTGTGAGCAAGCAACAGCCAACTTGGATTTCTGCTTCAGACCAGTGTCTCTGGTCTTGAACAAGAGTCACCACAAACTAGATCCTGGTGATTCTCTGAACTATTCCCAATACTCAGCAAAATAAATAAAAGCACTAGAAAAGACTGTCACAACTGTCCTCCATGGTTTTGTGGGGATTTTTTTTTAATCAAATACAAAGATATTATATGAAATATATAGAAGAAATCTAAGAATAGTCTCTTTAAGAAGACTGGATTTGTGTATAATTAGACCTAACTGTGAGGTCATACTTTTCTCAGAGTTGTGTCTAAAGTTGGGTGTTACCATAAGAATCTAAGAAAAAAAGTTTTAAAGCAGGAAAAAAAAAATGACACACACTACACCTTTTTATAAGGGCAATGTTGATCTGATAGCTTCATAGAGTCTGCCAAAACAAAGTCTTAAAAAATGGAAAATAATGTATTAGGCTTCCAGAACAAATAATCCAAAATCCACAATATTAACTATACGGTGGCTTTTACTGGTTAATGAAATCATTACACTGTTGATGTTTAAAAGAGCCAGGTTTTCTAATCATGCCGTACTAACATCTTTTTCTACTATAACTTCAAAATGCCTTTGTATTCCCCTATTTCCCTAAACTTCTATAATGAAAGACTAATTTTATAGATAGAAAAAGACAACTAAACTCTAGTGATTTAACATAGGTATTTATTTTCTAACCAAACACGTGGCGAAGGCCTGAAGCGGTATAGAAAACACACCTTAGAGAACTAGCCACGCCAATATGAGACCCTGCTTATACCCTGAGAAACTAGTCCAGAACTTAAAAGACATTCAATTACTGCCCACAATTGCATTTCCTCATCTTCTCAGAGACCGCGACCCCTGGACACATCTCACTACACTGAGTCAGATAGTCTCTGATTACACTTTAACCCACAGGACGAGCCAGATAGACTTAGCCTAACATCTAAAAGCTACTCAACAGTGTGACTGAGCATTTGTTGTTTATTTTCTCCACTCCAAAGGAGAAATTATGATTGATAATAAGCAGTCTGGTTCCACTGCTGATTTACTGGGAGAAATCAGATAATCACTCAAAACATTCCATTCCACCTCTAAGCCAAAGAAAACACACTGGGGGCAAGTGGTAACACCAGACACTTGTAGACCTGGATGAAGGGCCTCATACAGTTGGTTCTTCCCCAAAGATGACGTTTACCTCTATCATACAAATGCGGAGAACACAGACCCATGAAACCAGTCCTTTACTAAATGGGTAGCTGGACCAGAATAAACGCCTACATACCAAAAGAGAGAGAAAAGACCACTGGTTAAGAACTTCTATCGGCCTTTGGACTTGGCTTAAAAAAAGAGGGCACAATAATGAGATATTACTACACACCTATTAGAATGGGCAAAATCCAAAACAGACAACATCAAATGCTAGCAAGGATGTGGAGCAATAGGAACTCTCATTCATTGCTGGTGGGAATGCAAAATGCTACAGCCACTTCAAAAAGACTGGCAGTTTCTCAACAAAATAAACACACTCTCACCATACCATCCAGTAATTGTGCTCCTTAGTATTTACCCAAATGAGCTGAAACCTCTGTCCACCCAAAAACTTGTACACAGATGTTTACTGCAGCTTTATTAATAATTGCCACAACTTGGAAGCAACCAAGTCCTTCAGTAGGTAAATGGATAAGTAAGCTGTGGTACAGCCAAACAATGGAAGATTATTCAACACTAAAAAGAAATGAGCTATCAAGCCATGAAAAAACATGGAGGAAACTTAAATGCATATTACTAAGTGAAAGAAGTCAATGTGAAAAGGCTACAGACTGTATGATTCCAACTATATGACTTTCTGGAAAAGACAAAACTATGAAGACAATAAAAAGATCAGTGGTGGCCAGGGGTTAGGGACGGATGAAAAAGCAGAGCACAGGGGATTTTTAGGGCACTGGATCTGCTCTATATACTATCATGGTGCTACATGTCATTTTACACTTGCCCAGACCCACAGAATGTACAACACCAAGAGTGAACCCTAATGTAAACTATAGACTTGGGGTGATTAAGATGTTTCAATGTTGGGTCATTGATTGTAACAAATGTACCACTCAGATGGGGGATGTTGATAATGGAGGATGGGAGGAAGGGCAGGGAATATTGGGGAAATCTCTGCACCTTCTGCTTAAATTTTCTGCAAACCTAAAACTACTCTAAAAAACAGTTTTAATAAAAGCACACTGCTCTCTTCCCAGGGTGTAGCTGATTAGCAAGGTACCTTCCTGAATACGTTCAAGGAAAATGAAAGACATCCATAATCGCCTTTTGTGCTCAAAACATGGAAGTTAATATCACAATTAGAGGAACTAGTGAGAGCCATGAAGGCAAGTAGTAATAGGATTCTGGTACCATCTTCCCTTCAAATAAACTAGATAGTGAAAAATCTAGCAAAGCCTTCACTTAATTGAATATCTAGACCTTGTCAAACACTTCCTGGGCAGCTACCAGCAAGGGCTATATTTCAGTTAGAGTTGTCAGGGGCTGTGCAGCTTAACCTTGACATAGACTATGACAGTGTTGTTCAATGGAATCCTTACATCCACAGACCCAGTTCATGTGGTCGCACACATTTCTCCTCCCAAATTACACACCCTAGAGGTCAAACCCACCAAACACAATCTGCGTCCTAGGTCAGTTAACTCTAACAAAACTCTCAAAAGCTTAAAGGAATCTCTCCTCTGCATTTGCCTTAGTAACACCTGCCAAGTACTAGGGAACTCAGGAAACCACAAGCACTTTATTTGTTTCCCTGATTACATTAATCAGAGATTAAAGAAGCATGGAGAAACTTCTGGTACATATAGGCTGTCATCTAAAACAATTTTAAAATTTGACTCAGTGAGGCCACAGAACATTTCACAAGGCGTATTTGGTGAAATGTCAGTTTTAGTTGAGGGAAGTGCCAAGGAAGCCACCATCTCGCACGCTCTTCTCACCAAGTATTCAGAAGCCTCTGATCTTATACACCAGGAATGAATGTGTTTGTCCATGCAAAGCCAACGTGTGGTGTACAATTTACAGACCTACTTTTTAATATGGCCAGGTGTCAAACAGATAACCCTTTCCTAGTCTCTCCACGCCCCCCTTATCCTCCCTCCCAAACAAAAACAGCCTGAATTGCTCACAGTACGCAAGAAGCCAGAGATTCTGTTTCGTGTAAGTGTTGCTGCTTTTGTGGTTCACATTCTCCAAGAGACCAACGAACCCTCTCATTTACTAACTCCAACCTTAACTAAATTGCTTCCACCAGCTTCCCCCTCTTCTCAAACCCCCACTCACGGTAGACATCTCTCTCAGCCAAGAAAGCTACTCAAGAGGCTTGGAAGTGGCTGCCTCTGCAAATTCCTCCCCCTTCCTACCAAAAGGGCACTTCAAGAACTTTACAGTCTGCAGACACATGAATATGGCTCCAATGCCATTCACCAGGGCTGGATTTGAGCATGCGGAGTGTCTTTCAACAATCAATTTCTATTTAGGCTGCCCATCCCACTGAAACTGGGGTGAAAACCTGCTTTCTAAGCAAATTCAGAATGCCATCCAGTTCCCAAGTGTGAGCTAGCACTGGGGGGGAGCATACACACACTCCCTCCCCCACTGAAGACTTTTTCCTGGCACAGGGGCATCCTAAACTTGCCCCACTTCCTTTCCAGGGTTGTGATCTTTGATCTGTCCCCAAGTTCATGCCTTTTTCTCCATCTGAAGGTTCAGCCTAATCAGCTATTCTGCAGCAGCAATAGCAATTTATCTCCTTGGTTTCTTGACACTTTCCTCTCTCCTCCTGGCTGTGAATCTGTTTTGATCTCAACAGGGTTGTCTGTATGGGGATCCTGCAAGTTAATGATGTGGCTAGCTGGCAGGGATGGTAGGTGAGAGCACACAATATACTTTTTCCAGTTATGTTTCGCCTCACTATAGCTAATAGTGGCCTTTCTAAAGGCCTGCTACACTAAAAGAGAGACCGACAGCCCTAAACTTCCCCTCTTCGGGGGCGCCTCTGGAGGCCAGATGGAAACAGGACAGCCCGTTCTCCCGTCAAGTATCTGGACTCCGAAGCAAAATATCCCTAGACACTCCACCACCAATGAAGCAAACACACGTACATCTTGCTCAGCAAGGGAGTCAGTTGATCCCCTTCACCCAGGTTTCGGCCGGTTCAGGCTTCGTAGCCTTCACTCTGTCCAGGCCGGTACAAGATGCTGCATTCTCCCGGCTGTACACCGCCGCCGCCACCCCTCACCCAAGGAGAGGGCTTCCAACGGAGGTGCGAGCATCAGCTCCGGTACCCGCCCTTCCCTCTCGATCCTGGCCAGAAAAACTCCACTTCCCGGATTCCCGGCCACTCTCTCCCGCCCCCTCCCCGGGCGATCCAGCTATAGCGCCGTCCTGATGCCAGCGAAGTGCCCAGCCCAGCTGCGCACCCCCCGAACCCCAACGCAGGCCCCCGGAACAGGCCCCGGCTTCCTCCCTCTCCCTCTGCCTAGGGCTCCCGGGCTCTGCACGCACCCCTCAAGCAAACTAGGACTGAAAAAAGTCCCACCCCGCCTCCCAGCCACGCCGCCAGCCTCCAGCTCCGCCCGGGAGGGGCCTCCTCCCCAGAGGCGACAAGGAAACGCGGGTGGTGGTTCCAGCAGCCTCCTCCCGCACCCCGCGAGGGGCCTGGACCCCGGGGAGGGCAGACCCGCGCGGCCCCGAAGGGACACCTCCCTCTCCCCCACCCTCCGGGGCAGGCGGGTCTTGGCAGGGAGCGTGCTCTCTGCGGGTCCTCGGGAGCCTCAGGGAGCCCGGGGGCCGCCCGGGTCTGGGCGCAGCGTCTCCCGGGGGCGGGCGGAGGTCGGCGTTGCGGTGCGCCCCTGGGGGACACTCACGATGGTCACGCTGGCTTTGCGCAGGTCGCGGTTCTCCTCCTGCAGCGCCTTGCACTTGAGTTTGTAGGTCTCCAGCTCGATCTTGAGAACCTTGTTCTCCTGCTGCAGCGAGGCCAGGCGGTTGGTGAGCTCCTCCAGGCGGAACGGCGAGATGACAATGCCCCCCGACTTCCCACCGCCGCCGCCTCCCCCGCCGCCACCGCCGCCGCCGGCGCCCGAAGTCGACGAGCAAGACGACTGCATGGCGGCCGAGCTGCCGCTGCTGCCCCCCGCCCCGTCCGTGTCGCTCTCGCTGGCGCTGTCCGCCATGGCCGCGGCGGGCTGGGGAGACGACGAGGAGGAGGAGCAGGGAGGCGGCGGCGGCGAAGGCTGGGCTGCGAATGAGTGGGCGCCGGGCGAGCACAGGGGAGCGCCGAGCTGGGAGCCTGGCAGCAGGGCGCAGACTCGGAGTGGCTGCGAGAGAAAGAGAGGGAGCTTCCCGCTGCCAAGGGACCTCCTCTGCCAGCGAACAGAGACCCCGCCCGGGCTCGGGCAGTATTGCACTGGGGCTCGCTCCAGCCGGGCCTGGCGCGCTCGCTAGGCCGCCCTGCAAAGCCGGCCGAAAGCTCCGAGACCCGCCCCCCGGCTCGCCGGCCACAAGTGTTCCGAGGGTGGGCCTCCCATCCCCCTGACCTAAGCCCGAGGCCGCCCATCCTCTTCCGGGCTCAGGCCAGCTCCTGGGAGAAGGAAACCTAACGCCCCACTAGCCTAGCAGGTGCTGGGGACACGTGGAAAGGTCAGCCCGGCTCTGGCATCCAGCCCCGGCCGAGCCCGTGGCCCCATCTTCTGTCGACAGTGTGTGCTCCTGTCTCCCTCTGTCTGTTTCAGACGTACACGCAGCCCTTTTAGTTTGATCTCCGTGAGCTTGCCTGGGAAGCTTCGGATAGCGCTCACAGAACAGAAAGTTACCCTGCAAGGAGCCGAGTAGGGCGAGGCGACAGCAGCCACAGGTTAACCGAGTTAAGAAAAAATTTGCAGAAGAGACACGCCGCCCTCTCTACTCCTCCTCCTCCTAATCTCGTAAACCACACTGCGCGCAATTGTTTAAACAAGGTGCAACTTTTTTTCTCGCTCTGCATCTTGCAGACAATGCCAGGACCTGTAGCGCAATAGGATTAAGACAGTAACATTTATCTAATCCCAAAAGAAAAAAAGAGAAACACTTTCTGTGGATTAAAACATCTCTTTTAAGTGCCAGTTTTCCAAAGTAACTGCAGACAGAGCATTCGGCTATACTAATAGTGGTGATTAAGTGGGAATACAACATAACCATCATTCTTCTTTACGATCATTTTGCCCACTTCTAGGAAAGTTTAGTAGGTCAAAAATAAAACAGAGTAATTATGCTACTGTGGTCTAATTCAGGGTTCTAGTTTCGAAAAGCGTAAGAAATTCAAAATCAAAAGTTGTATTTCCCCTCTCCCCTCCCAAACAAAGGCTTACAGGAAATTGGCCCAGCAGGTGAGATGATTCTAAACACTTTACACGGTTGACACAAAACAGCTTTCACTTATGTATAAAAATCAGAAAATGAAACTGACCAGACTAGTTTTATTATCCAAGCTTAGCCAACGGAAGAACAAACACGTGGAAACAAAAACTAGGAAAAAATAAAGTGTAAAATTTTTTCTATTACTTTGAACTCTGGGGAAAGTTTATAAAGTGTTAGGAAGAATAAAGAAGTGGCTTTAATGATTTTTATTCCAACTCCTCCATTATCTTTAAACCTAAACTTGACTTAATGATTACACTGTTATTCAATGGCTAATGAAAACTGGTACCCGGGAGTAAACTGAAACCTCCAAGTGTTCCAAATGACATCGTCTTTTACCAAGATGGCTGCTTCTAGCAGACAGCTCCAAAATGCCAACTGCAATTAAGCCCCAAATTTCTCCTAATTATTTTTTAGTTTAGTACTAGAGGACTTCTGGACTTAGTCACTGTTGCTGTAGCAGGAACAAAAAGAAAACTAGAGAGCTGGCTTTACTCTTCGGAAGCATACAACCAATGTAAATAATTCTGTTAGAAGTGATCCAGTTTAATTTTCACTGAAACTGACTCCTCTCGCTGACTTTTCCTTTTGGGGATCTGCTGCATGAGACAAGCAGCTCATTAAATTGGAAACGGCTTCTGGAAAACTCAGTTGCTGGGTGAAATGGAGGAGCAATGCTAGCAGGGAGCAGTGCCACAAGGCGAAACTCAGACTTCTTTCCACTTTATCCAGCACCGTGATAGAATCTTAAGAGCCAGTCTGGCTTCCATACTTCACAAGTTTCCATTGTTCCCTATCCCACAGTATCTTAAAGCTTCCACTTTTCAAGCTTACTTAGAAACATTCCTTCCAGGCAAAGCAGGGGGCAAGCTGGCTCTCAGCTTTATCACCAACTGCCTCAGAAAGAAGACCTACTGCTACAAGGCAGCAGAGGGGTGGGGTTTAAAGTGCCTGACTTTCTTAAAGGGCCCACGGGTATGGTAACTTAAAATGGATTGGTCTTGAACAGGATTTGGGGGGAAACAGCATTCTGACCTGGTACTCACCGGCAGTAACTGTGTTTAGAAGACTTTAGGGAGAAAGCCATCTTCTAAAGCTTCCCTGCTGATACAGATGGGAATAAACTGGAGAACATTTTTTCACTGTGATTTTTTTATTGTTATTGCAAAGCAGAAGCGTGTCTAATTTTCTACTTGTAAAAGTGGTTCCCCTTAGAAACAGACCATTTATCACAACACTGGTTCAGTAATAGCATTACAATGAAAACACTAGTTACAAAAGCAATAATATCATTATAAAACTTCTCCCCAGCTTTCCAGGGGAAATGAATCAGAGGACTAAATGGTAGTCTGTGTTGCCTGTAGGAAGAAGAGACAAATGTAGTTCATCACTCCCACTGGAGAAATAACAAAATTTTCTTTTGTCCTAAATTCAAGCTGCAAAAATATGACAACAAAGAAAAAGAATACCTATAGTCTAATTACAAAGCACAACATCAAAATCTGTCTGAGCCCATTTGTGCGGCTGATTTACTCCATGGCCTTGGAATTTTCAATAATAAAGTTAAAATAAGGGCATAAATCATAGGCGATTTTTGTTGTTGAATTTTTAGTGGCTATAAATAAATTGCTGTATGTATCTAATTACATTAGTGTGAGATACAAGTGATTTCATTCAAACTCTGAAAGGATTTGGTGGTTGCAGAACCCACCATTGCAGTTTTCAAAAGAATTGGAGTGAGCCAAGTATGAGATGGTTATCACAGATTATCAGAATTTGGATAGAATCGTAGAATATGCCACTGGGGTGCTATCATTTCTTGAAAGGTAATTGATAGTGTTTATTTAAATATATCTTGATTTAGAGGCTAAGTCTAGTCCCTAACTGGTACAGAGTTTCTCACCCTCAGCACTATTAACACCTGGAGCCAGATAATTCTTTTTTTTTTTTTTAATTGAAGTATAGTTGATTTACAATGTCATGTTACTTTCAGGTATACAGCACAGTGATTCATTTTTATATATATATATTCTTTTTCATATTCTTTTCCCATATGGGTTATTACAAAATACTGAGTATAATTCCCTGTGCTATTGCTCTACAGTAGGTCCTTGTTTGTTATCTATTTTACATATATTAATGTGTATATGTTAATCCCATCCTCCTAATTTCTCCCTCCCCACCTTCCCCTTGAGTTACCATAAATTTGTTTCCTATGTCTGTGGGTCCATTTCTGTTTTGTAAATAAGTTCATTTGTATCTTTTTTTTTTTCAGATTCCACATATAAGTGATATCATATGATATTTGTCTTCTTCCATCTGGCTTACTTCACTTAGTATGATAATCGCTAGGTCCATTGGAAAATTCTTCACTGGGGGCATGGGTAGAGGGGCTGTCCTGTGCATTGTAAGATGTTTACCAGCATTCCCAGCCTCTACCCATTAGACACCAATAGCGTGCCAACCAAGTGTCTCCAGAAGTTGCAAAATTGCCCAAGGTTGAGAACCACTGATCTAGTAGAACAATTACTTTTGCAGGGCAAAAGCAGACCCACTTTGGAGTGGCTCTTCAGGCAACATATTGATAACATACTAGTGAGCCATTAAGAGAGGCTCCCTCTCATTTCAGATTCCCAGTGTCTGGGAATTCCCTGGTGGTCCAGTGGTTAGGACTCTGTGCTCTCGCTGCCGAGGGCCCAGGTTCAGTCCCTGGTTGGGGAACTAAGATCCCACAAGCCGCATGGCGCTACAGAAAAAAAAAAAACCACGAACCAATTCCCAGTGTCAACTAGCCAGGAGATCCTGGACCCAAACTGTCACATCCACACTTCACACTTCTTACTATTGTTTGTCTTCAATCACCCATTTCTTTAACATGCCTTTTCAATATTTACACTTATTAACATTTAACTACCCTTGCATATGCAGTATCCAACCCAGGCAAGAGATAAAGCCTACAAGATTAATTACATATCTCATCTCTACCCTCCTCCCACTTGTGTTTACTCATAATTTGTTTACAGGAATCAAAACCATCTCTACCAACAGCAGTCTAAAGAACTGTCATCAGTAAATCAAGTGAGAATCAAGATTTTCAACAAAAAATGAAATACATGACTTACATGTCTGAAAATCTGGCAGTCTGAAAAACCTAAAACATATCTTGACACAGATCATACAGAACTGCTGAGCAGGAAATGCTTTTTAAATCCTACTAAATACAGAGCAGAGCTTGAAAGAAAGAAAGGGAAATCCCAGGCTCCAAAAGCAAAGAGGAAAGCTGGAAACAAACCAAATGTCCACCTACAATATAAATCCTGTTATATTCATGCAATGAAATAATATACAACAATGAGAATAAACAAACTACAACTACAAGAAACAATATGAGTGAACCTCAGAAATACAATGATAAGCAAAGGAAGCCAGATTCAAAAGAATGTATGTTGTATGATTGCATTTATATAAAGTTCAAAGGTAGGCAAAATTAATCTATGATGCTAGAAGTCAGAATAATGATTCTTCTTGGGAGGAAATAGTGTTTCGAAAGGATATTAGGAGATTTCTAGTAATGTTCTTTTTCTTTATCTGGGTACATGTTACATAGGTATGTTCACTTGTGAAAAGATATTGAGTTATATATTTATAATCTGTGTGCTTTTCTATATGTATGTTATACTTCAATAAAATGTATGAATCAAAAAGGGAAGGGGCAGCGTACTATAAACCAGAGCAGTAATCTGGTAGCTGAAACAGGAGCAGCAGAATTGTGAGTCTTCCTAACCATGATATTTGAGTTTAATGCCCATCAGGGATAGGACTTTGAGGCCTTGCGGCCATATAAGGCAGGACGATGTATCTAAGCTACCTACAAAATACCAGACTGTCAAAGAGCTACACCACACTGAAAGGCTGGATTGGAGGGGAATGTCTTCCTACCAGCAAACAGGAAGATAACAAGAAAGATTGTTTTCCTTAAACTGGGTTCAGAGTTTAAAAGAAAATCTCTTTGGAAAAGTTACAATCTAGACCCAACCCTCACAGTGTTAAGGGCTTCACATATATACCTCATACTAGCTACATGGTCCAGAAATCCCCAAAATGATATAATATCTTAAAAGTTGGGCTGGCATGGGAACTCTTTGGGTGATGCAATGTTCTATATCTTGACTGTGGTGATGGTTCCACAAATGTACACACTTGTCAAATCTCATCAAACATACTTTAAAAGGGTGTTTGTACTCTGTGTAAAATCCAACTAAAAAAATAAACTGACAAAAAATAGTTGGCATAGGGATGGTAATATTCCTAGGGCACCTGGCAGAAACAAATACAAATTTACTCTGGAAGCAGTCCCAAAATGAAGATGGGATTACAACTGAAAATTATAAAACACACAGAGAAATAATCCACCTTGAACAAAAATTAGCAAACAATAAACAACAGGATGGTATCGCTATCCCTAGAACTTTAATTAAGACCAGTGTTGGACAGAGTTGGATTGGATAAAATTAAGTATGTTTAAAATAACTAGAGCCATAAAGGAAGGAATAGAAAGCATAAGACAGAAAAAAACACAATCAGAATTGAAGACAGAACCATCAGAATCACAAAATTATTAAATAGAACATTTAGAACTTAAAAACATAGTATGGTAAAACCCATTAACCAAAGACTAGGAACACACTTGCAGTCCAAAGAAAACTAGCTTCATCTAGCCTGCTATAGCAAAGGAGAATGTACACCAGAGCAGTTGCTGGAGGGCTTTATTATAGAATTTGTACTTGAACTTGGTGAACTAAGCAGGGTTTAAGAAAGCAGGTGTTGGTTCTAGATCAGATGTTGTTGAGGAGCAGAGGAAATTTGGTGATTGAATATCTTGATAATTTTTAAGTAAAAAGCAGGACTATTAAAGTATGGCTGGAGTTATAATTGTCAAAGAAGCAGTAGTCACTCACATTAGTCAAGGGTACTATGTTTAATTATTCTTATGGCTGCAGAGTGTCCTTCTTTCTGTCTTGTTCCAAACACCTAGATGGAGGGGCATTATCTGGTCATTGTTTTTATTCTGTTAGCATTGTCATTTTTCAATTATAAACACCTGAACTTCCACCTGATCAGTTTTTTATTTTATTAAGTGATTAACTTTTAAAACCCTCAAGGAGTTAAATTATTTAGCAGATTGACATAGCTGAAGAGAGAATTAGCAAAGTAGAAAATAAATCTGAGGAAATTAGAATGCAGCATAGAGACATACAGAGTTATAAGAGCAGATAGGAGACTTAGACGATAGAATGACAAGGTCTAGCATACATATTATAGATATTTAGGATGGAGATGCAATATTCAAAGTGATCATAGCTGAGAACTTTCCATAATTGTTAGAAAATACGAATGGTCATATTCAGGAGGTAAAATGATAATGGCATAGGATAAATAAACATAAAGCTATATCAAGAGAAATTCACACATATACCAGTAAAAATTGTGGAGACCAAGTGCAAAAATAAATAAAAACGATCTTATGTAAAACCAGAGAGAAAAAAGAAAACAGAGATTACCTATAAAGGACAACTACCTAAAATTAGAGTGTCAACATATTTCTGGGTTCTTTTCTTTTCTGTTTTTTGGGCCATGCTGCACAGCTTGCAGGATCTTAGTTCCCTGACCAGGGATCAAACCCAGGCCCCCGCAGTGAAAGCACCAAATCCTAACCACTGGACCACCAGGGAATTCCCGTCAACAGATTTCTTAATAGCAACAATAAAAGCCAGAAGACAGTACAATAATAACATCAAAACGCTAAGAGAAAATAACTGTACTATGATTCTATGCACAGCTATACAACTATTTAACAATAAGACTCAATTAAAGACACTTTAAGACAAATACAATTCCACTAACAAAGTCCAGCTGAAAGAATTTCTACTGGAAGGAACAAGATACAAGAAAGAACCATGAGCAAAGAAACGTGGAAGGAAGTGGATAAATTTAAATAAATACTATCTACATAAATATATAATAATAATAATGATGAATAATGGGAGTTAAAAAACCAACAATAATAATAATTACTATTTTAGGGAGAACTAAAATACTGGAAAACAACAACAAATTAGTAGAGAGGAATTAGAGTTAAGGCGTTCTAAAAACTTTATGTTTAATAGGAGAGTAGAGATAATGACTCATGTTTTTGTTAAGTTGAATAATGCATGTTAAAAATTTAAAGTAAACCATTAAAGGAATAGAAATGGAATTTTTAACTTCCAAATCAATCAAGGGGAATAAAAGAGAACAGCAAATGCTGATCAATCCACTAGGAGGTTTAAAAAAATAAAAGGAGGGCTTCCCTGGGGACGCAGTGGTTGAGAGTCCGCCTGTCGATTCAGGGGACATGGGTTCGTGCCCCAGTCTAGGAAGATCTCACATCCAGTGGGGAGGCTGGGCCCGTGAGCCATGGCCGCTGAGGCTGCGCGTTTGGAGCCTGTGCTCCGCAACGGGAGAGGCCACAGCAGTGAGAGGCCCGCGAACCGCAAAAAAAAAAAAAAAAGAAAGAAAGAAAACAATATGTGGCAAAAGACTAAATCAGTGGTTCTTAACCAGGGGTGATTTTTGCCTCCCAAGTGACACTTGGTGTTGCTGAAATTTGGCCTCTGTACACCTGTGTCGGATTAAATCTCGGAGACAGAGTTTTGGGTGAAGTAGGAAGAAATAGCTTTATTGCTTTGCCAGGCAAAGGGGGCCACAGCAGGCTAATGCCCTCAAAACTGTGTGTCCCACCCTGGAGGGGGCAGTGAGGAGTCTTACAGTGTTAAGGGAGCAGGGCGTGATCAGCTCGTGGACATTCTTCTGATTGGTTGGTGGTGAGGTAATTGGGAGTCAGCATCACCGACTTTCTGGTTCCAACTGGTCTGGGGTCCACGTGCTTGTTGAGCCGCGTGCTTCCAGCTGGTGGGGTTTTTAGTATCTGCAAAACAGCTCAAAAAACATAGCTCAGAATATTATCTACAGCCCTTGAGGAAAAACTAAAGGTCTTTGACTTTGTTTAATGGCTCAAGTTTTATTATTTTGTCTTGCTTGACTGTTTTCCTTTCTTTCTGCATTTTCTCACTTCTCTGATTAAATTTATTCTTCGACTAAAGTTTTTCTACAGACAAAAGGCAGTCGGAGGACATGGGTTGGGGTACTCTGGGAAGGTCTCATGGGGTCCTGCTCAGTTACATTGGCAGTGTTTGGAGACATTTTTGGTTGTCACAACTGGAGGCTCTTACTAGCATGTAGTGGGTAGAGGCCAGGGATGCTGCTACATCCCTGCTACACATCTTATAGTGTGCAGGATAGATCCTCGCAACAAACAATTATCCAGTTCCAAATGTTAACAGCACTGAGGTTGAAAAGCCCTGCATTAAACTGAAAATGTCAGCTGTTATCTCTTCTAGCACCAAAAAAATCTGTTGAAATAACTTTGAACCCCGACGACATTTCTAAAACTTTAGCTCCTCCTCCCTGCTTTAGATTATGCTTAAATTTGATCAGTACACCATCTATACCTTTATCCAAAATTTTTTTTTTCTTTTTTGGCTGCACTGCACAGCTTGTGGAATCTTAGTTCCCTAACCAGGGATTGAATCCCAGCCGTCAGCAGTGAGAGCTTGGAGTCCTAACCATTGGACCGCCAGGGAATTCCTGTATCCAAATTATTAATAAAAATTGATAGTGTATAAGGGTGGAGTGCTCCAGTTGGGTTACTGTTGAGGCAGCATGCATGGGAGTTAAGTGCACTGATAGGAATTTGTTAGAGTTCAAGTCCCATCTCTATTGATTACTAGCTGTGGGACTGTGGAAGTTATTTAACTCATGTGTGCCTCAGCTTCCTAATTTGTAAAACAGAGAAAGAATAATAATAAACCCACAGGGTCTCAGGGAGGATTAAATGGGATTAAAGCAGATAAAGCATTTAGTCTGGTGACGAGCCCATAAGAAGTATTCAGTGTTAGCCAATCCCCATCTGCTAACTGAGTATCCTTCAGGTGCACTTGTTCAAGGAGTTATATATTCCGTGCTCTGTACCCCAGTCCACACCACATTTCATCATTTTGTCAAAATAACATGAAAATATTTATACGATTTGTTGACACCCTCTCATCATACGCATTTTATAAAAATATTAGCTCTAATGAACGTCCTTCCTTCTTTCCTTCACTCCCTCCCTCTCCATCTCTCTCTCTTTTTTCTAAGACCACTGTTAGTATCGCAGAAACCTGAGCTCTGATTACCATAAATGCTCCCTTTGAAATCGGTTAAAAATTTATTTGGTTGCGTTGAGTCTTCGTTGCTGCGCGTGGGCTTTTCTCTAGTTGTGGCGATCAGAAGCTACTCTTCGTCGCAGTGCGCGCGGTCTTCTCGTTGCGGTGGCTTCTCTTGTTGCAGCGCACAGGCTCTAGGTGTGCAGGCTTCAGTAGTTGTGGCACACGGGCTCAGTAGTTGTGGCTCTTGGGCTCTAGAGCGCAGGTTCAGTAGTTGTGGTGCATGGCTTAGTTGCTCCGCGGCACGTGGGATCTTCCCGGACCAGGGCTCAAACCCGTGTCCCCTGAATTGGCAGGTGGATTCTTAACCACTGCGCCACCAGGGAAGTCCCGGTGTAAATGCTTTCTAATTTATTAGTTAAAATTCTGTTACAAATTTAATGAGACAATGCATGTAAATCACTTATCGCCATGCTTGCCACATCCAAAGCTCTAAAAAATGTTAGGAGTCCTTTATGAAAGCAGCCAGGGAATCTAAGGCGAGGCTAAGGTGATGTAGGGGAAGGGCCCTTATCAAGGAATGGGGTTTGGATGATGTAGAAAGATGGGGCTGGCCTTGGTGCCCTGGGGCCTAAATTAGGAGGCCTAGGCAATATAAGAAAAGAGACAGAGGCCCATTCCAGAGCAAGATTACAAGAGGTGTCCTCTGGATCCCGCCGGAGGGATATTGATACCAGTGAGGCAGGGCAGAGAGCCGCGCAGGCGCAGTGCAAAGCGGGACGACCTCTCCCAGAAAGCACCGCAACCGAGAGGACGCCGGGAAGGAAGGCTTTGCTCCTGTAGGCTCCAGTGTCCCACAGGCGACCTGCTGCTGCTTTCTCCTGGCTACTGGGTCAGAAATGGTGAGTCAATACATGAATGAATGTGTGTACAAGTAAATAAACACCCAGGGCTCCTACTCAAAGTCCAGGCACATCCCCTGAGGCCGTGCAGAGAGGGACGTGGCTGGCCTCAGGCCACTGACTCTGCCCACCTGGATCTCTGAGGTGCAGGTGGGATTTGGGGCCGGGGCAGTGGAAGCCTCCGGGCCCCTGTGAAATTTACATGCCTGGTTCTGGCTGCTTGAAGAGCCCAATTTGTGTATGTATATATATATATATATATTTTTTTTCCAATTTGTATTTTATTTTTTTATTGTGGGAAAATACACATGACATAAAACTTACCTTTCTAACCACTTTAAAGCGTACATTTCAGTGTCATTAAGTATATTTACCACCAATTTTCATTTGTGAAAATCAACTTTAATAACAAAGAGCATTTCTTGAACTCTTGCCATGTTGTAGTGCAGCACTAAGAATAAAATTCACAGTTCTTATTGTGGCCGACAGGTGAGTTGCTTTGACCTTCAGGAAGCATTGGATGCAGTCGTTCTTTAAGTATATACGTTGATCACCGGTTGGTCTAAGTGCGACGGGGAGCATATCAGTCAGCCCAGGGGAAGGATGAGAGTGCCTTTTTTACAAAGGACAGTTCCATCTCATCAGGTAGAAGTCACTAGATGGAAGTTCCCACCCACATAGTTATACATGGATGAGTAGCTGAGGGGCGAACAGTGCGGACTTTTAAAACTATGACTCAGCGGCCAGTTTGTAGAAAACTCAAAGGGCTGATTATTTCATTCTTGCCATATGTAGGTAATCAGCGAAACCAGGCTGTAGGAAACTCTATAAAGACCTGAGTGAGACAGGGAACATGCTTGCCAGAGGGAATATCTTGGGGGATGGGGGTGGGGGAGCGTGCCTTCCAGGCAGAAGAAACAAATGCAGAGGCTACAAGACAGGAACATCTTGATGTGTTTGAGAGATAGCTAGGAGATAATGTGACAGGAGAGGGTAGAGAGGTGAGGGAGACTGAGAACCCTTGAATGCCACCGAGAGGAGTTTGGATTTTTTTTTTTTTTTTTCCGTTCCCCGCCCCTCTCACCGCCGCGGCCTCTCCCGTTGCGGAGCACAGGCTCCGGACGCGCAGGCCCAGCGGCCATGGCTCACGGGCCCAGCTGCTCCGCGGCATGTGGGATCTTCCCAGACCGGGGCACAAACCCGCGTCCCCTGCAGCGGCAGGCGGACTCTCAACCACTGCGCCACCAGGGAAGCCCAGGAGTTTGGATTTTATTTTGAATAAGATAGGATGGCACTGGTGGGGTTGAATGAGCGTTCCAGTGTGGGGGAGAGAAAATGGATGGTAATAAAGATGGAACGAGAATGGCCGTGCAGGGCTTCCCTGGTGGCGCAGTGGTTGAGAGTCCGCCTGCCGATGCGGGGGACACGGGTTCGTGCCCCGGTCCGCGAAGATCCCACATGCCGCGGAGTGGCTGGGCTCGTGAGCCATGGCCGCTGGGCCTGTGCGTCGGGAGCCTGTGCTCCGCAACGGGAGAGGCCACAACAGTGAGAGGCCCGCGT
>NW_006799284.1:430166-432705 GCF_000442215.2 Lipotes vexillifer
AAAAAAAAGAATGGCCGTGCATTGAAAACTGTTGAAGCTGAGTGATGAGTAGGTTCAGGGTTTCATTACGCTGTTCTCCCTTCTTTTGCATTTGTTGAAAACTTTCCATAATGAAAAATAAAACAAGAACCCTTCAGCTGCTGTTTAATAAGTAGTTGGAAGGGGGCAAATGTAGAAGCAAAGGGGATCAGTTAGAAGGCTCCTATACTTGCCGAGGAGAGAACTGATGGTGGCTTTGGATGGTTACCGTGAAGGTAATGAGAAGTGGTGGGTTCTGGATATATTATTAAGGGAGATTAGAAAGGACTGGTTAATGGATTTGGATGTGGAGTGAGAGAGAAACAAGAATCAAGGATGACTGAACAAGTGGAAAAAAGTTATCAACTGAGATGGAAAAGGATGAGGGATGCAAGGAAGATCAAAAGTTCAGTTTTAGTCTTGTAAAGTTTTAGATGCATTATTAAAGTGTAGATAAACAGTTGGGTATAAGAATCTGAGGTTCAGGGAGAGGTCAGGGCTAGAGATATGAATTTGGAACTAGCAATGTATAGACAGCATTTAAAGCCATGAGGCTGGATGAGATCACCAAATCTAATTCTCTAATATTCTGGGATTCTTCTGGAAAACAGACCTTTCTCCTACAAAGCTCACACACACGCAGGTTGGTTCTCTGAATGTAGAAACAAATAGACGATCTGAAAAATGACTGTACTCAGAACTCTGAGTGCACATATATTAATCACTTTTTTGAGGGCTTCCAAGTGTCATTTAATAAATTGTATGGTCCTCGGCCACACTAAATGGAGTCCACTTGTTCTGGCAGCATGAAAAGAAATAATTTTACATCTTGAAGGTACAATGGAAGATAAATTAAGTCATTCTCTTTTTCAATGTCAGTAATCTCAGTGGTTTTATTGAATATAAATTGTTTAGTTTATTAATATGCTAGTCACCCTTCTAGTAATCTGTCAGTGAAAATGCCAATAATTATTTAAGCCAGAAACCATGTGTGAGGGGTAAAGGAGTAAGATTGTGGTTTCTCAGGGAACACTCTTGCACTGCTGGTGGGAATATGAATTGGTACAGCCACTATGGAGAACAGTATGGAGGTTCCTTAAAAAACTACAAATAGAACTACCATATGACCCAGCAATCCCACTACTGGGCATATACCCTGAGAAAACCATAATTCAAAAAGAGTCATGTACCAAAATGTTCATTGCAGCTCTATTTACAGTAGCCCGGAGATGAAGCAACCTAGGTGTCCATCATCGGATGAATGGATGGAGAGGATGTGGCACAAATATACAATGGAATATTACTCTGCCATAAAAAGAAACGAAATTGAGCTATTTGTAATGAGGTGGATGGACCTAGAGTCTGTCATACAGAGTGAAGTAAGTCAGAAAGAGAAAAACCAATACCATATGCTAACACGTATATATGGAATTTAAGGGAAAAAAAATGTCATGAAGAGCCTAGGGTTAAGACAGGAATAAAGACACAGACCTACTAGAGAATGGACTTGAGGATATGGGGAGGGGGAAGGGTAAGCTGTGGCAAAGCGAGAGAGTGGCATGGACATATATACACTACCAAACGTAAAATAGATAGTAGTGGGAAGCAGCCGCATAGCACAGGGAGATCAGCTCAGTGCTTTGTGACCACCTAGAAAGGTGGGATAGGGAGGGTGGGAAGGAGGGAGACGCAAGAGGGAAGAGATATGGGAACATATGCATATGTATAACTGATTCACTTTGTTATAAAGCAGAAACTAACACACCATGGTAAAAAAAATAAAATAAATAAAAATAAATAAATAAATTAAAAAAAAAAAAAAGATTGTGGTTTCTCAGTCCAGGCCTGCTAAGCATCGTGTTCCATGGGTATTCTAGATTATTCCCCACAAATATTTATAGTGTTTTCCAAACTGGCTGATCATTATAATCACTGGAGGTGAGTTTTGGGCCCAGCCCTTAGGTACTCTGAGTCAATATGTCTGGGGTGGAGCTCAGGAATTTGTATATTTAACTAGTGCCCATGTTTGGGAAATATAGTACTCCTAAGCAAACAGTTACAAGAAGCATTTGATTTCTTCTTACTCTTCAAATGTGCTTCCCATGCCCCATTTTCCTGCCTTAACATAATATATTTTTAATATCTGCTTCCCTTTTGCAGTTGGCCACAGGGAACCAGCCTCTGGCGTGTGTTGCAGTAGACTGTGGATGTGCTGGGTTCAAGTTGGGGGACTCTTCTTACCCTGACCCCAAAGTCACTCTCAATCTGGTCACTTTACCTAAGACGGGGTTTGTCTTTGAATCTGAGCCTTTTAAGTTAGCGGGCCTCCAGCAGGGTTTAGATTTAAACACTGTCTTAAGGGGAAAACCAGCAAAGGAAGAACCTGCCTATGAGGTTGGGAATCCTGCCAGTATAGCACTCCGAAACCAGAGAGGATATTTCAGAAAGAGGAATTGGAGGATAGAAAATTAGAGCCATTTGGAGATTTTTACTTCTTTTTTTTTTTTTTTTTTTTTTTTCC
>NW_006799284.1:432953-433983 GCF_000442215.2 Lipotes vexillifer
ACGGGTCTGACCCTTGGGCCCACGTTTTTTCTTTTTTTTTTTTTTTTTTGCGATATGTGGGCCTCTCACTGTCGTGGCCTTTCCCGCTGCCGGACGCGCAAGCTCAACGGCCATGGCTCACGGGCCCAGCCGCTCCGTGGCATGTGGGATCCTTCCGGACCGGGGCACGAACCCGCATCCCCTGCATCGGCAGGCGGACTCTCAACCACCGCTCCACCAGGGAGGCCCAGATTTTTACTTCTTTAAGAGGCTTGGCCAGGTACTTTTCTCCCATTCAAGGTAACGAACCCCCTGACTTGTATTTGTGGACTTCTTGGGAGTGTCTCTGGACCTCTTCACCTCATATTGGGAATCTTTGCTCTTATTATTCTCCACGGTGAAGCCAGAGTAAATATTTAGAACATACAGATCAAACCTGTTAAAACCCTTCAGCATCTTCTTGCTCTTTAAGGCCAAGTTCTTTTGACATCCTTCTCCCCCAAAGCCCTCCATGATGTGTCCCAGGCCCATGGCTTCAATGGCATCTCCTAACTCTCTCCCTCTCACCATGCTATAAGAGCCACACTGGCCTTCTTTCTGTATTCGTTTAAAGGTTTGTTTGTTTGTTTTTCCCTACTCTTCTCTGTACTTGCGGTATCTTCCCTCAGTCTTCACTGGGCTGATTTTATCTTCACAGTTTAATCTCAGGTATTATATTGCTATCTTTTTTTCTGTATAACATTTATTACTAGCTAGTGTATTTCTATTTATCGATTTGTTTACTGTTTTATTGTGGGTCTTCTTTCACTACAGTGTAACCCATGGAAACAAAGATCTTATCAGATTTAAATACCAGTGAAACAGCTATGTTTAGAATAATGGGCCCAAGGTGCCCACTCAGTAGATATTTGCTGAATCAATAAATGAATAAGCAAGAGAGAAATTGGCAGGGCTGATGAGGACCAAATCCATAAAGGTGGTTGTCTCAGGGAAGGGGTTGTTGAGATTGGAGGCAGGGAGGAAAAGGCATGTTTTACTTTATACTCTTTCC
>NW_006799284.1:434050-441181 GCF_000442215.2 Lipotes vexillifer
CTCTTTCCCACTGTAAAAGGAGAAAAATGACTATGGGTAATTTTAAGTTTCCCTTTTGTGTTCTTCTGTTTTTTTCAAATTTTCTAAAATAAACATGTTTTACTTAGAAATCAGAAAAGTGACATAAACCATAAATAGTGATTATAGTTACTTACCAAGATTTGCACTTTCAGGGAACTCTGGCCTCCACTTTCTTGCATAAACACCATTGCTTTTGTTTTCTACAGAGGACCTAGTCATCCGTTGGTGTAAAGCCATATATTAGAATGTTTTCTGAAAAGGTATTCTGTCTGGGTTTTCTTGGACATCACTAAGGAAAAGCATGATTTAGATGGTCTCCATGGTAACTAATTCAGAGCCAAGACTGATCCTTGAGGATAACAACAATGGATGTTCTAGCACTAGAAAATGTTTTGGATGTCCCCCAGGTTGGGTAACGCCTTGTGTTTTTAGTTATCTGAGTACCAGTCTCAGGAACCTTCTTTAGCCAAAGACTTCGCTTTACAAATGTGATCTGAACACAAACTGGGAAAGAGCCTTCTGGGTTGAAGCTGCTGCCTCTGTCTGTAAGATCCTGCCCCCACTATACAGGTCTCCTCCTGTCACAATCTTACTCATCCCTTACTGCTCAGGTAAAAAGTTATCTCCTGGATGAAGT
Organism: Lipotes vexillifer; assembly: GCF_000442215.2. Taxonomy (NCBI): domain Eukaryota; kingdom Metazoa; phylum Chordata; class Mammalia; order Artiodactyla; family Lipotidae; genus Lipotes; species Lipotes vexillifer. Next base: position 434,709 of record NW_006799284.1, read on the forward strand.
GAAACTTGAATCCTGTATACCCATCATTAGCCCTATTTTATTCTGCTTTATAAATATGATCTTTACCTGTCTATTCTTCTGAAATATTGATGGCAAAGACCAACATAGACAGGCAAACATTAATTAATATGATAGTTAATTTTATGTGTCAACTTGATTGGGCCACAGGGTGCCCAGGTATTTGTTTAAACATTATTTGGGTGTTTCTGTGAGGGTGTTTTTTCATGACTTTAACAGTTGAATGGTAGACTGAGTAAAGCAGATAACTGTCTCTAATGTGGGTGGACCTTATTCTATCAGTCGAAGGCCCAAATAGAACTGAGTAAGAGGGAACTCCTCCTGCCTGAGGGCTTTCAAGGTAGTATATCCATTCTTTCCTGTCTTTAGACTTAAATTGAAACATTGGCTCTTCCTGGGTTTTAAGCCTGTTGGCATTTGGTTTAGAGCTATGTATGTCTTGGCCCTTCTTAGGCTTCTGGACTCCACCATGAGCTTTCCTGTCTGCAGCTGTATAGGTGTGTGTGTGAGTGTGGGTGTATGTATGTATGTATATAGATATAGCTATAGATACAGATATAAATAGATATAGCTATATTCCTATTGGTTCTGCCTCGGTGGAGAAACCTGACTGATATAAATAAGATCCTATTATGTGTCAGGTCCTGGGCTAGGAGTTGGGTTCCCCAGCTCTCCAGCTTAAAAGAGATGATAGACTAACTTCAGTATGATAAGCGATCTAGTTGAGTTACATACCTACAAAATGCTGTGAGACCAGAAAAGGAGCACCTAATGGCATAAGGAGTTGAGAGGGATTCACTTAAGAGTTGACATGATCAGGGTTGTGGAAAATGACACCAGATTAGAAGATTGAAGAAATTGAACTACTGGTGTATCCAACAACATAGATGAATCTCACAGTCATAATTTTTAGTGGAATAAAAATCAGACAACAAAAGAGGGCATATGAATAAAGTTTCTGTGGACATCCTTAAAAAACAAGCTCTTTGACAATGAACTTGGGAGGAAGATATCCAATATCTCATCCTTCAGTGTGGTGGTAACAGTGCTAAGGGTATGTGACACCCCAAGAGGATCATTTGTTAATGTCCCTCTCCTCTCTATGACAAAATTATTTTCAACAATAATAATGAAATAATTAGTAAAAATAATTATTTTCTTGATCTTTAGGTTAAAAACAATGAACAGTTAAAAAAGAATACATTTCAATTTTATAGATATTATTAAAATTCAGCAAAATATTTCACAAATGAACTAAAATTCACTCTTAAAAACTTTACACTGAACAGTTCACACTATTTCATGGTTTTAAATTTTAAACAAAAGCTCCACGTGGTCACATAGAATTACAGAATTGAAGTAACTTGAGTTCTGTTTGTCTTTATGATCACTGTTCTATCATTTTATTTTGAATTCACTGTTTGAAAGTAGGAATGTGTAGTTCTACAGGGGTGGAGATAAGAACTATGCATGAAGTAAGCTTGAATGATTCTGGATTGAGAATCTACTCTCTGAAATGGATGCATGTAGCTGAGTCTGTGTGTAGTGAGCTAACTGTAAGAAGTGAAGTTCTTTGAATGAACTTCCACATAGAATAAATGCTTGTTACAGAGAAAGTAATAAAGATGTGCTCATTTAATCCTTAAATGTATTACTAAAATTCAACAATAATAGCAGCAGTTGTTTAGAACAGCAGTGCTCAGACTTTTTAGTCTCAGGACTTCATTGCACTCTTACAAATTTGTGAGCTCTTTGCTTTTGTTTATGTGAGTTATATCTATTGATATTTACCTCATTAGAAATTAAAACAGAAAAAATTTAAATAATTATTTTAAAAGCAGATTTCCATCTTAAAATTACATAATCAATTCACTGAATATTAACATACATAATAAACATTTATAAAAGTAATTAATTTTCCAAAACAAAGGAAAATTTAATGATGAGAGTGACATCATTTTACATTTATGAAGCTGGAGTCTCATAGATGCTTCTGAATCCAATCTGTTGCAATATGTTGTTTTAGTTAAAGTATATGAAAAGAATCTGGCCTTACACAAATACGTAGTTAGAAAAGAGGGCATTTAATACGCTTTAAAAATAGTGTAGGTATTCTTTGATACTCTACCAAAACTTGACAAAGGAAGCAGCTTCTTACAGGTTAGTTATAATGTGTTCTGAAACCACATAAATGAACGTTTCATACTCTGTTATGTTAAAATCTGTTGGTCTTCCTTACATTCTGAGTAAATCTTTCTACTCATGCTTGACTTTGTAGCATTATGCGTTGGTGATTTGGAAAATCTTACTTCCCAGGGTTAATGCAACTTTTCTAAATGTTCACACATTATGGTTTTTTTTTTTTTTGACACATTTAGTTTTATAATAGCAAAAACATTATATTTGTTAATGTCACCACTGATCTTATCAGAAGAGTCTGTAAATGCACAGAAGCTTTCAAGCTCACAGTGTTTCCAACATTCAGTTTTGGTTTGAAAGCTCAAATTTTAGGTAGCAAATATTTCAATTGTTTTCCCTGAAATGCCAGCTCCCTTTGTTCGTTTTCGAGAAAATGGCTGCTGAATAACCAGGTTTGAATAACTATAGTCTTTCAGTTGTTTTTTCAAGTCAGAATAGTGTTTTCATTAAAAAGATGGATAGATCAGCTCACAATTCAAATAATCACTAAAGTGCTTTCCCTTTAGCAGAAATACTTTATTTTCCATTTCATTACACAAAAAATATGGGTGCTCAAGGGTTGAGATTTTGTAAAATGTTTACTGTTTTATTAGGGATATTTTTCAGTAAGGCTAGGTTTCTGTTATTGTTATGAATTGTGTGTAGTGGTGAAGAATACAGTGTACCGGTACAATCTGTGCCACTGCCCTGACTCATGCTCACCGGTGAGCAGTTTTACTCACCATTGTTTCTGGACCATCAGTGCGCATACTTAACAAAGTGAGAAAGCAAATAATGTTTTATATTATTATGACAATATGTTTACCCCATAGACTCTCTGAAAGGATCTTAGGTTACTGCAGGTCTTTGGATCATACTTTAAGTTCAGAACTTACACCCACAAAAGGTGTTTTCTCAAGATGAGTATTTTATTATGGCATTGTTTGGAATTTCCAGTGCATGGTAATAATGTGTAGACCGACTTTTAGTCAGTTTAATTATTGCTTTTACATTCTCCACAGACAATATGCCATTTTATTGTCTGTAGCCAGGGCAGACTTTTCCACTGCCCTGCCCATGGTATACCACTGGATGTTTTTTATATATGCACACATATATGTGTTTTATATATGTCTGTATGGTAGGTATATATATATGTATTTTTTTTAAAGAATTGAGTTCTTTATTAGATGTATTTATTGCAGATATTTTTTCCCAGTCAGTGTTTTGTCTTTTCCTTCCCTTAATGGTATCTTTTTTTTTTAAATGGTGTCTTTTGATGAACAGAAATTAAAATAAAAATTTTCAATTTTAGAATGGCTGTAGATTTACAGAAAAGTTGTACAGCTAGTACAGAGAGTCCCTGTATATCTCTCACCCAGGTTCCCCTAACACTAACATCTCACATTGCCATGGTGCGTTTGTCACAACTGGCAAACCAACGTTGATACATTACAATTCACTAAACTCCAGAATCATTCAAATTTCAATCATTTTTCCATTAATGTCTTTTATTCTGTTTCAGAATTCCATTCAGGATACCCAGTTGCATTTAGTCATCCTGTCTCCTGGTACCCTCTGTTCTGTGACAATTTCTTTGTCTTTCTGTGTTTTGGATGACTGACAGTTTTGAGGAATACTAATCCGATATTTTGTAGACTGTCCTTCACTTTCAGATTGTCTGATGTTTTTCTCATAGATTGGAGTTATGGGTTTGATGAGGAAGGTCACAAAGGTGAAGTGCCCTTTTCATCACATCATACCAGGGCTATATGATATCAGCATGATTTATCACTGGTGATGTTAACCTTGATCACTGGGCGAGGTAGTATTGCCAGGTTAAAATTACTCAGTGCTGCATTTATACTTTTGTAGTATGGTCAGTTCTTGCTTTGTACATTTCTTGCTTTATATATTTCATAATGTCATGCATACAGCATTGAGATTATTGTATCTTCCTAATTAATTGAACCTTTTGTCATTACATAGTAACTATTTCTAGCAATCTTTAAAAATTTTAAATTTATATGTTTGCTGTTAATGTAAGTACACTGGTTTTTATTAGGGCTAGTTTATTTCCCCATAGTACATCTTTTCATTGTTTGTTTTTCATCTTTTTTAGTTTTTTTGTTTTAATTGAGCTATAATTGACATATAACATTGTTAGTTTCAGGTGTACAGCATAATGATAGGATATTTTTATATGTTGCAAAACGAGCACCACAATAAATCTAGTTAATATCCATTAACATACATGGTTACAGTTTTTTTTCTTGTGATGAGAACTTTTAAGATCTACTCTCTTAGCAACTTTCAAATATACAGTACAGTGTTATTAACTATACCCGCCATGCTGTAAAACATACAGCAGGACTTACATACATCCCTGTGACTTACTTATTTTATAACTGGAAGTTTGTACCTTTTGACCCCCTTCAGCCATTTTGCCCCCCTCCCTAACCACCACCTCTGGCAGCCACCAGTCAGTTTTCTGTATCTATATGTATAAGCTTGGTGGGTTTTAAAATTTTTTTATTTTTTAAAATTTAGATTCCATATGTAAGTGAGATGATACAGTATTTGTCTTTCTCTGTCTGACTTATTTCACTTAGCATAATGTCCTCAAGGTCCATCCATATTGTCACAAATGGCAAGATTTTCTTTATCCATTCTTCCACTGATGGATCCCTGGGTTGTTTCTGTATCTTGGCTATTGTAAATAATGCTGCAGTGAACATGAGAGTGCAGATATCTTTTCTAGTTAGTGTTTTCATTTTCTTTGAATAAATACCGAGAGGCTGGATCATGTGGATCCATATCCTGGTCATTTTTAATTTTCTGAGGAACCTCCATACTGTTTCCCGTAGTGGCTGCACCAGTTTACATTCCTACCAACAGTGCACAAAGGTTCCCTTTTCTCTATATCCTTGCCACAATTATTATTTCTTTTTTCTACGGAAATTCTTTAATTTTAATGGTCTAATTTAAGTCTTTTATAATTTGTGCTTTTTTATGCTTATTCCAAGATTACATTCCTGGCATAAATTCCACTTGGTCATAATATACTATCCTTTTTACATAAAGGAGAAAACCCATATAATCATCTCAACAGAGGCAGAAAAATATTTTTGATAAAATTTAACAATTCTTCATAAACTCTCAGTAATCCAGTGATAGAATGAAGCTCCAAGGTTATGCTAATCTTATAAAATGAGTTGGAGAATATTCCTCTTCTCTAGTCTCTGGGCGAGTTTATTTTTGTTTGTTTTTTTGTAAGATTGGTTTTATTTTTTTCCTTAAAAGTGTTCTGAAGAATTTACCACAAGCTGTTTTGAAGTTTTCTTTCTGGGAAGGTTTTTTTCTTAAGGATGTATGTCATTGATATTTAATTTCATTCAGATTTTCTATTTCTTCTTTTTTTAAGATTTTTATTTATTTATTTTATTTAAGTATAGTTGGTTTACAATGTTGTGCCATCTCTGCTGGAAAGTGACGCAGTGATACACATGTAGACATTCCTTCTTTTATATACTTTTCCATTATGGTTTGTCACAGGATATTGAATATATTTCCCTGTGCTATACAGTAGGACCTTGTCGTTTATCCATGCTGTATATAATAGTTTACATCTGCTAACCCCAAACTCCCAGTTCATCCCTCTCTCACCCCACTCCCCCTTGACAACCACAAGTCTGTTCTCTATGTTTGTGAGTCTGTTTCTGTTTTATAGATAGGTTCATTTGTGCCATATTTCAGATTGCACATATAAGAGATATCATATGGTATTTGTCTTTCTCTTGTCTTTCTCTTTCTGAATTACTTCACATAGTATGATAATCTCTAGTTGCATCTATGTTGCCGCAAATGGCATTATTTCGTTCTTTTTTTTATGACTGAGTAGTATTCCGTTGTATATATGTATCACATCTTCTTCATCCATTCACCTGTCGATGGACATTTAGGTTGTCTCCATGTTTTGGCTATTGTGAATAGTGCTACTATGAATGTAGGGGTGCACTTATCTTTTTGAATTATAGTTTTGTCCGGGTATACACCCGGATTGCTGGATCATATGGCAGTTCTATTTTTAGTTTTCTGAAGTACCTCCATACTGTTTTCCATAGTGGCTGCACCAATTTACATTCCCACCAACAGTGTAGCATGGATCCCTTTTCTCCACACCCTCTCCAGCATTTATTTATAGACTTTTTAATGATGGCCATTATGACTGGTGTGAGGTGGTACCTCACTGTAGTTTTTTTTTTTTTTTTTTAACG
>NW_006799285.1:0-311 GCF_000442215.2 Lipotes vexillifer
ACCCGTGTCCCCTGCATCAGCAGGCGGACTCTCAACCACTGCGCCACCAGGGAAGCCCAACCATACTGTCCTAATTAGAGTAGCTTTGTAGTATAGTCTGAAGAAAGGGAGCCTGATTCCTCCAGCTCCTGTTTTCTTTCTCAGGATTGCTTTAGCTATTCAGGGTCTTTTGTGTTTCCATACAAATTGTGCAATTTTTTGTTCTAGTTCTTTGAAAAATGCCATTGGTAGTTTGATACTGATTGCACTGAATCTGTAGATTGCTTTTGGTAGTATAGTCATTTTCACAATGTTGATTCTTCCAATCCAAG
>NW_006799286.1:0-1413 GCF_000442215.2 Lipotes vexillifer
TACTTTTCAGCCCATGTCAGTAAGTTGGATAGCAAACTTTATCCCCCATTGGTTTACTGAAAAATAATGGTAGAAATTTGAAAGCAAACTCAATTTCAGGGTCAGTAAGAATCCTCCCCTTATATCCCTGTCCCTCTCGTGCCCTCGCTCCCCTGTTCCTCAGTCACTACAGCTCCACCCCTCCACTCTCTGGTATTGATGTTCTCAACTCCAGATATCTGTGGTTCACTTGGGAACAGAGAGCTTTAAACTCCTTTAAGGTAGGTGGGGTCTCCTATCACTTCTTTCTCCCTGAGTGCAGCTAGAACTGTGCTTTGCAAATGGGTGCTTATAAAAGTTTGAATTAAATCCTGACATGTTTAAGCCAACAAGGATCTGACACGTATTCCTGGGAGAGAAAAGAAAGTTTAGTGCCTGAATGGAGATCTCAGCCTCTATTCCTCCATACACTCCCACGGCAAACTTTACTCCTTTGTGCCTCAGTGTTTCCATCCTCTGCAAAATGAGGGTAAAATACCCACTTCCACCATTCTAGGAGTATAGTAAGGATGAGATTGATTTGATTTGATTTGATGAAGAAGAGAAAAGAAAGTCTGGAGGGTCTTTAGGTGCTTAGAGGGAAGATGGACAATCATTTATCACTTTGGTGACTGTGAAACCATAGGACTTACTGTATTTCTGCAGCTGTTTGGCCAGGGAGTAGGCAGTAGCTTGGGACATGAGGAATTTCTCTGTGAGGTCTTGAAAGTCCTGTTTGCTTTTTTCCAGCTGGGAGCGCAAGTACTGGTTGGTTTCCAGGATGCTCATTTCACTTCTCTGACCAGAGAAAGTGGTGAGAGATACTGCCATGCTGAAGCTTATGGTGGAAGAAGTAGAGCCAAAACCTGGAGGGAAGAAACCCAAACAAATAATAAATTAAAAACAAGTGATGGATTCTGGTGATGGCCGCACTGCCTGGTAAATTACTAAAATCACTGAAGCATACAATTATATTGGGTGAGTTTTATAGTATGTAAATTATACCTCAATAAGGTTTCATTAAGTGAAAAAATGTATTAAACAGGTGTAAAGAATGCAGATGTAATTCATTACTTAGTTCAGGCCAGACTTTGTCAGCATTCCACAACTGAGAATCCTTAACCACAAAAATAAGGCACAAGATGCCAAAGCTCAGAGGTCAGGCTCTGACAAGAGTGCCCGAGGGAGGACCCAGTGTGCAGGTAACCATGTGGCGTCGCAGCAACAGAAATGGAAGGTGGCGCTGTCATGGAACCTTGGGAGCCCCTGTCTTCTAGTTGCCTAGGCCACACTGAGACTCAAGGCCACCGGGTCTGTTCTGAAGGTCACCACTGATGGGGACATCCCCTCAGCAGCTACTCTCTGTATCTTGTACTGAAACCACAGGCCTGTCTC
>NW_006799288.1:0-228 GCF_000442215.2 Lipotes vexillifer
TTCCTGCCACCCAAAAAGTACTTAAAGCAGTTGAAATCACTAAGACACTGTTGTCACTCTCCTGTTTTCTTTGTCCTCACAGACTGATACTTTTTTGTTCCTTGGTTGTCATTTTAGTGGGGTCTCAAAGAGGAAGGAGATTAAAGGGATGTGGCCAGTTGGTCTAATGTCACCTTAGATCCTTTAGACTCACTTGGGACACAGAGAGGGGCCAGGTCGCCACCCAGG
>NW_006799289.1:0-1139 GCF_000442215.2 Lipotes vexillifer
TCTGGAAAGTGTCAAATAAAGGAGGTGATAATTCTAGACAGGATCAAAGAAATGTGTGAGCTTTAGATCTACACCTCTAATTAAGGGAATGTCTTTAGATACTCAGCTCCAGTTTCAGAAGCAGACAGGTATATTTTATTTTATTTTATTTTATTTTATTTTTTTAACATCTTTATTGGGGTATAATTGCTTTACAATGGTGTGTTAGTTTCTGCTTTATAACAGACTGAGTCAGTTATACATATACATATGTTCCCATATCTCTTCCCTCTTGGTCTCCCTCCCTCCCACCCTCCCTATCCCACCCCTCCAGCTTGCCACAAAGAACCGAGCCGGTTTCCCTGTGCCATGAGACAGGTATATTTTAGACTAGTCAGATGGACCTAAAAGGGGCTAACCCAGAGCAGTGATTGTGAACATTTGTGGGGGGTTAGGGGTTTTACATTTAATTTTATTTTTACTTGTTTATTTATTTTTGACTGCATTGGGTCTTTGTTGCTGCGCAGGGACTTTCTCTAGTTGTGATGAGTGGGGGCTACTCTTCGTTGTGGTACGCGGGCTTCTCACTGCGGTGGCTTCTCTTGTTGCGGAGCACGGGCTCCAGGCGTGCGGGCTTCAGTAGTTGTAGCTCGCGGGCTGTAGAGCGCAGGCTCAGTAGTTGTGGCACACGCGTTTAGTTGCTCCGTGGCATGTGGGATCTTCCCGGACCAGGGATTGAACCCATGTCCGCTGCTTTAGCAGGCGGATTCTTAACCACTGCCTCAACAGGGAAATCCCATGTGGGTTTTTTTTTTTTTTTTTTTTTTTTTTTCCTTGCGTTATGCGGGCCTCTCACTGCTGTGGCCTCTCCCATTTGCGGAGCACAGGCTCCGGACGCGCAGGCTCAGCGGCCATGGCTCACGGGCCCAGCCGCTCCGCGGCATGTGGGATCTTCCCGAAACGGGGCACGAACCCGCGTCTCCTGCATCGGCAGGCGGACTCTCAAGCACTGCGCCACCAGGGAAGCCCCCCATGTGGGGTTTTTTACGTTGTTGTTCTTGTTTTGTTTTCGGTCTGCTTGGTGGCCATGTCAAGATTTTTCCTTTTCTTGGAGTCAGGCAGACTTGGTCCCTTACAGAACCTCAGTCTTGAGTTCTTTC
>NW_006799290.1:0-211 GCF_000442215.2 Lipotes vexillifer
AACCCGTGTCCCCTGCATCGGCAGGCGGACTGTCAACCACTGCGCCACCAGGGAAGCCCAAGTATTCTATTTTATATAGAAATAAATCTATTTGCGTCTCAAATGTTTTAAATTGTCCTTTATCATAAACTGCATTTGGGCTTCCCTGGTGGTTGACAGTCCGCCTGCCGATGCAGGGGACACGGGTTCGTGCCCCAGTCCGGGCGGATCC
>NW_006799291.1:0-286 GCF_000442215.2 Lipotes vexillifer
GAGACTGTCTTCTATTTTGTAATTCAGTCCATGTGTAGCCAAGTTGACATTCTCTGTATTATTATCTTATGAAGTTTCTTTTTCTGTGTGACTTATTTCACTTAGGATCATCATACCTAAATCCACTCATTATGCTGCTATGGGCCTGATGACATTGATTTCCTTGCTGAGTGATATTCCATTGCATGTAAGTGCCACAACTTGTGGATCCATTTTTTGCTTCCATGGATATTTATCTTGTACCGTGGACGAGGTTCCTGTAAAGAGGGCAGCCCCAAACTTTGGG
>NW_006799292.1:0-208 GCF_000442215.2 Lipotes vexillifer
AACAAACAAAAGCCCAGGACCAGATGGCTTCACAGGCGAATTCTGTCAAACATTTAGAAAAGAGCTAACACCTATCCTTCTCAAAGCCTTCCGAAATGTAGCAGAGGGAGGAACACTCCCAAACGCATTCTACGAGGCCACCATTACCCTGATACCAAAACCAGACAAAGATGCCACAAAGAAAGAAAACTATAGGCCAATATCACTG
>NW_006799293.1:0-233 GCF_000442215.2 Lipotes vexillifer
AAGGTATTGGCCAGTGGAGAGGCAACTTCTTGAGGTGCACTGAGCCCTTATTGAAACTGAAGGCTTTACTGGAGCAGAGCCAGTTATCCTGTGGTTTGAGATTCCTGTTACGTCCTGGGTAATGGCAGAAGCTCCCCGTAGAGCAACAAAGGCCTCTACTCAAATGATAATGGGATCTACTGGATTGAGCTAAAGCTGGCCCTACTAGAGTGCTGCAACTCCATGAGAAAATC
>NW_006799294.1:0-225 GCF_000442215.2 Lipotes vexillifer
GAAACTAACACACCATTGTAAAGCAATTATACTCCAATAAAGATGTTAAAAAAAAAAGCAAAAGGTAAGTGATGTAAAACAGGAGAAAATAGTTTTAAAATTAGAGAAATTGTCTAGGAGTTTCTACAGCCAATATTAAGAATTCCAGAAAGAGGAAAGAAAATTAAGAGTGGGAGAAATACCAAAAAAAAAAAAAAAAACCTCTCAGAATTGAAAGAAATGACT
>NW_006799295.1:0-358 GCF_000442215.2 Lipotes vexillifer
GAGAGGACTGGGGTTGGCGGCGTGAACACAGCCTGAAGGGGGTTAGTGCGCCACGGCTAGCCGTGAGGGAGTCCAGGAAAAGGTCTGGAGCTGCTGAAGAGGAAAGAGACCATTGTTTCAGGGTGCGTGAGGAGAGGGGATTCAGAGCACCGCCTAAACAAGCTCCAGACACGGGCGCGAGCCTCGGCTTTCAGCGCTGACCCCTGAAACGGGCATGAGACGCTAAGGCTACTGCTGCAGCCACCAAGAAGCCTGTGAGCAAGCACAGGTCACTCTCCACACCTCTCATCCCGGTAGCCTATGCAGCCCGCCACTGCCAGGGTCCCGTGATCCAGGGACAACTTCCCCGGGAGAACGC
>NW_006799296.1:0-1113 GCF_000442215.2 Lipotes vexillifer
TTTTTTTTTTTTTGTAACATCTCTCTATTTTGACTAACTCTTATGATCCTCCAGGAAGCCTTCTCTGACCCAGCCTGGGCCCTCCAGGTAGAGGGCTGATGCTCCTCCAAAGTTCTCCCGTTGCACCCTACACTTCTACTTACCCCACTGGCTGTTACTTCTCTGTCTTTCCTGTTAATCTGTAAGCTCCAAGAGAGATAAGTATTATGTTTTGTTTAACACTACACCCCAAGTGCCTAGCTCATTACCTGGCATATTATAGCATATAATACATGTTTGTGTGTTTGGATGAATGTTTGGATGAATGGATGGATATATGGATGGACAGAAAAATGGCCAAACAGATGGGTGGATGGATAAATGTGTTGCATTTGTGGTGACTGCTGGGCATCCAGGTGAAGCCATTCAGTAAATAGATATGTGGATATGGAGTTCAGGAGAGAGGTCTGGACTGGAGAAGCCAAGTTCAGCCAAGCACATATCAGCATCTTTCTCCTTGGAAAAGTACACTTTGTAAAGCCCTTGAGTTGTTAAGGGTACTGTGCCAGACCGTAGTTTCAAGTGAATTTATCTGGGATAAAGTGAATTACCCTCTGGGATAATCTTTCCTACTACATCCTAATCCCAGCCCTCTGGTATTCATGGTCCTGAATGTATTGCTAATCATAAACGGTTTCCCAGCTACTTTATTGTAACATTACCCTTGGAAGTAGTTATCCTCATTTTACAGGTGCAGAAATAGAGGTCATGAGGGTTATCCTCCACAGTGATTTGCAAGGATTATAATCAGTGTTAAGGATACTATGGGTTGGCTCATTCAACCTCCCTTCCGCCCTCCTTCTGGAGTTACACTAATCAATACCCTAGCTACTAGCCATAGGTGGCGATTCAAAATTAAATAATTAATTTAATTTAAATAAAATTTTAAAATGTACTCCCTCAGTTGTGCTAGCCACATTTCAAGTATTCAAATGCCACATCTGGGTAGAGACTACTGTACTGGGCCGTGCAGAGAGAGGACATTTCCCTCATCACAGAGAATTCTATTGGACAGGGTAGATCTAGAGGGCCTTGCTGTCTGGCAGAGGTTAGAAAGCTAAAACTACACTTCCC
>NW_006799298.1:0-213 GCF_000442215.2 Lipotes vexillifer
TTGTCGTACCGAAACCTGTACCCTAAACAATACCCATTCGCTAACACTAACCCTAACACTAACGCTAACTTTAACCCTTACCCGAAGCCTTACTCTAACCCTGGCCCTAATCCTAATCCGTACGGTAACACTAACCCGTGCCCTTAGACATACGCTAACACTCAAAAGTTGTCGTAAACTGACCTGTACCCTAAACCATCCCCATTCCCTTAC
>NW_006799299.1:0-1730 GCF_000442215.2 Lipotes vexillifer
CAGGAATGAGCTCAAATATTAAAATAAATGTTTGATGACAAATTAAGTACTAAAATTAGTCTCTCAAGAATGTTAACAAACATGCACAAAATGCAGACATAACAATTATGAGGATTATATTAACAATCACATAAAAACTAGGGGACAGAAATCAGCAGAAGATGCATCAATATCTATTTCAAAAGTAAGTTTTTATTTTAAGAAGACTGCATTCAAAGATGATGTTTTAACAAATGTATCTTCAGAAGGAACACTCACATATTACTCAATAAAGCACAACTTTTCATTTAGATCAGTTGACTCATTTTCCAAAATAATATATTTTTAATTCCAATATTTCTTGCATACATGCTAAAGTAAAAGTGATTGATGAAAATTGATTGGCTCTGTTATGAGAAAAAATTTTCTATCAGTTGAATAATATGAAAAACAGAGAGAATTTCTAACAAATAAGCCTATACCAAAAGGAGAAATCTAAGTGAAAAAAAATTTAAGCACAAGGATAATGACTCCACAGGGAAACACAGAACTACAGGAGAAGATAGAGAACAATAGAAAAGGTATATAAGAAAGAAACATGTTTTGAGGTTTTAGAACTATTGGAAAAAAAGGTAAAATTACTAATTTTTGTTAAATAAGTCAAGAACGTCTATTAGAATATCTAGGATAAATTCTGAATGAAAAATGAAAGCATGTATAAGTCATAAGTTAATAAAAAATAATAAAAGTATCTACTTTATTTAGAAGGTAAACAGACAAAAGGGAACATTAAAGAGGTATATAGAAAACAAATAATAAGATGACAGATAATAGACCAAATGTGTCAATATTTATATAAAATTGTTTAAAGAGTTTATATAAAATAGCATGCTTTTCAGAAATGACTAAAGAAGGGAAATTTGATAACTTGGAGATTATTAATATTAAAAAAAAAATTTGTTCTGCAAAAACCCATGTAGAGAGGATGAAAGACAAACTACAAACTGGGTGAAAATATTTGAAAACCACATATCCAGCAGAGTACTAATACATATAATATATAAAGAACTCTAAACATTTAACAGGTTAAAAAATCAATTAGAAAATGACAAATAGATGAACAGAAATTTCACCAAAGAAGTATACAAATGGCAAATAAGCCCATAATGTGATGTTCAGCATAATTAGCCACCAAGGAAATGCAAATTAAAACCACAATGAGATATCAGTATAGATATATCAGATGGCTAAAATAAAATTTAAAAAAATTGTGGCAACACAAAATACTGGTGAGACTGGGGACTCCTGTATTACTGTTGGAAATATAATATGATCCATCATTCTAGAAAACAGTCACTCAGTTTCTTGTGAAATTAAATATACAATTACCATACGACCCAGCAGCTGCCATCTTGGGAATGAAATAAAATAAAATGAAAACTTAGGTTTACACAAAAAAATCATGCATGAATGTTCATGGCAGCTTTATTCATAATAGCCAAGAACTGCAAACAGCCAAGCTTTCCTTAAACAAGTGAATGGTTAAACTACAGGCTTACCATTAAATACTGTTCAGCGATTAAAAAGAATGAACTTGTGATAGGTGCAACGCTGGATGAATCACCATGGAATTTTGCTGGGTGAATAAAAAAGCTAATTCAAAAATGTTAGGGCTTCCCTGGTGGCGTAGTGGTTGAGAGTCCGCCTGCCGATGCAGGGGACGCGGGTTCCTGCCCCGGTCCGGGAAGATC
>NW_006799300.1:0-15690 GCF_000442215.2 Lipotes vexillifer
CCGTGTCCCCTGCATCGGCAGGCGGACTCTCAACCACTGCGCCACCAGGGAAGCCCCAGAGTCAAATTTTTAAAAAGCATACAAGAAATCTGAAAAAGAAAAGAAATAACACTGGGCTCTGAATATTTTTCTCTTGAATGCTAGATTTGTCAACATAACATTATAGTAGGAAAAATACATTCTTTAGATAGTCATATTCTACAAAAATTATGAGCAAATACGGTGATGAATAATTACAGATGTTTTTAATCTCCTGTGATTAGATTATTAATGATTAGATTATTAATCTAATAATGTGAGTAGACACATCATGGTGGATCAGTCAGGCAGAAGACTGGCTGCTAGACCCAACATTAGGACACATTCAATGGGTAAGTTCACACTCCATAAATACCCTGAAAAAGCAGAGCCATGAGAAAACCCTTCCCTTTAGGCATCTTCATTTAGCCATGTACCCTGTAAAAGAGAGTATAAGAGCTCAGCCCACTTGGAAACAGTTCCAGTTTCACTGTCTTAGAGAAGATTGAGGTATGATTCCTTCTTTCTTTTCTCTTTTTACTGAAACATTTTTAAAACGGTGGGGAGTATGTAGAAGGTTTTGATTTCTTCCAGTGCTAATTCAGGAATCTTGGCCCAAAAATGTCAAATCAGTTTTCATTTAACTTCCAGAGAAAGTATTAATTACTCATTGTGCAAGGAGCAAAAGATGTTAAGGAACAAGTGTAGTCATTTGACCAAAATACATTTCAGACTTATTGTAAAATTTAAGTAGTCTGTGGTAGAAAAGCTTTCTTAAACATAGAATAAGGTAGTTTGTTTTGAAAGAAAACCTGAAAATTTTTATGCTAGAAGCAGTGTAGGTTTAAAATGCAAATTAACACATTAATTCAGGAATTAGCAACTGTTGATATGCACTAACATAGTTCAAAGAAGATTTGACATAAACATAACATACATATAATGCATAAAATGTATTAACTCTAGATTACTAATAGTATTAACTCTAGATTACTAATATATCATAAATTATTATATTGCTAGTATATATGTATATGTATGTGTGTATATGTGTGTGTGTTGAACTTGTGGCATATAATATGTAGTTACGAAAAATACACATGTATACACAAAATATATGAATTTAGATAAATATATAAATGTAGATAAATAAATTATGGGCCACAAGTTTAATACACTAATAGGCAAATTAAAGTGGCAAATACCTCCAGATTCTCAGTGGAATGTTATGAACAACTTTTTACAAAAAGAAAACTCCTTTCCACAACTGCTGACATGTTTTTCAGGATTTTAGTTTGACTCCTGCCAATTTGAATCCCTAGACTGGAATAAATGCAGAGCCATCTGTTCTGACGTGGCTGTTGTGACAGTTCTAGGTTCACTGAAGCAATTGTTTCTATTACCCTCGGTACTCATGATATGCTTCACTTTGCACCATCCCTACTGAATAAACTGAACTTAACTCATATCACGAATATAATCAGGTTAAGTTCTTGGTAAAATTTCTGTGTGCAAGAATAGCTTAACCCTTTCAGCTCTAAGCCTCCAAAAACGTATGTTGGTGGTTTGAACTTTTTATGCCATTCCCAATGACTTTTGCAGATAGAGTTTTTGGGGGATCTCTCATTATATTAAACATTATGTAACCTTAATGTTTAAACTGAGAGAAGAGTAGGGGGAAAATTTTAGTGTATCAAGACAAATTTTTGTTGAGCCTTGTTAATTCATTTAAACTAAATGGTTCTGTGGGCATGACTAGGTGACTAGTCTTTTTAAGGTAGTACGGTTTAAAGTAGGAGGCTGAGTTCAGGCATTTATTCAGAGTTGTTAGGTAGAGATCATGAAAAGAACAGCAGACAGAGAGAGTGAAATGAAGGTGATTTTTGTTGGCGTAATACAGAAGCTTCTGGGCTGCAGTAGATCATATCTGATCTGAATAAATTAATGGTAACTTGAGTAAGTTTCTATAAAATGTAATAATGAAGAATACAAATAATGTCCTAGCAGCTCATTCTGTTATTAGTACAACTTTAGAGGTTTTACAGGATGACAGAATATTAAAAGTGTAAAAAACAGAAAGCTTAAATAGACCAAGATTTAGGTGATTTATGCATTTATAAGAATACAAACATTATATGAAGGTAAAGCATTTAAAAGATATGTTTTCCATAAAGATACCTTAGTCATTTGAAATGGTAAATCAAATGAGGTGGGGTATGCTAACGCACCATCGATGGTATAAACCATAAACCACACATTTTAAGATATTATCGTTACATTAACAAAAAAGATACAGAAGCCCAGCCTGGATGATAAAAGTCAGGTGAGAAGATGCTCAGGTTGCCAGATGCTGACTTAGGAGTCAAGAACCAAGAAGTAAAGATGGAAGCCTGAGATACAATGCAAAAGCCAGGGAGCTTGTGGTTTTCTTAAGCTGAGAATCTGTACACCAAATAGGTAATTTAGATGGAAAACAACAAGTCAGTGACAAGAGGTATCCCCAAAAAGACAGAGAAAATTTTAAAAATGAAGGAGATCTTGAAAGATGGGAGGTGACTTTTTTTTTTTAACCACTGTAGCCATAATGGCTGGACAAGGCAATGCCTGGAAACATTGGATAGCTAATAACTGATGAAGGGATGAATAAGTCAGAGATGAATAGATGAGGAATCTACTTATGGATATAGACATACATAAAGAAGCAGTGCATAGCTAAATCTCCAGTAAAGGTAAAGTGGAAATAAAATTGTGCCTAATTGTTTATGGGAAATCAATAAATCGGTGGCTGAGAATGGAATGAATGAGACTGGGAAGAGAGGGGACTGGGCCTGGGTCTCAGCATTTGGGGGGAGGTTGGAGAGAATTTGGAAAAATGGGGGCTGGGAGGGAAAATCCCAGGGTTGGTGGGAGGCAAGATGGAAAAAAGTGGATAGGAAGGACTCAGAAAGCCAAAAAAGTCAATGAGCCAAACAAAAATCAGAATCCAAAGTTTTGGGGTCTTGGGTAAAACTCATTTAATTTAAAAGAATGAGTGTTAGCTATTTATTGCTCAAGGACACAGAGCAGTATCCCAAGCGGTGGTGAAGAAGTTGAGTCCTACCTACAGTTGAGAGCTGAGTGCCTAGTGGTGAGGCACGTACCTACGATGAAAAGGGCACTCTTTGCTTCTGGCCCTTGTTCAGGTTTCAGTGCCTGGAGAGGTGAACACTGCAGTGTGGTATGAAGCAGCCTTGGGACAGGAGAGCCAGATCAACGCATTTTATCCTCAGAGAGCCACTGCATACAACACAGGCTCTTAAAGTTTGATCCGTGGACCAGCAGCATCAGCATATCTGAGCAATGGCAGGAAAGGCAAGAGCCATTGGTCCCACCCCAGACTCCCTGAATCAGAAAACTGGTGCTTCCAAGGTACATTATATGAGATTCCACAATATGATGAGACACAGCTTTGAAAAGAACTATTAGGTTGGTAATATGATCTTGCATTTAGCCTCTAAAGAGGTACATAGGCCTGGTTGCAAAGAGATTTGTTTTCTTTGCTTTCAGGAATCTTACATGCTGGCAAGTGCAATAGTTATGTTGTACACTTGCTAGTATAAAAAGATTTCTAATGAGAATTTCTTACAGTGTTACAGTTAATAAAGAACAAGATAGGTTAAAGGGAACTATTTTTGAGTTTAAAAAAAACTAAAAGGAAGTACATTTTGCTAAACCATAACGTTCTAAGCACACAAGCCCCATCTAGTGGCCTTTGTACCAAGAGTTCAGTCAAGGTTTCTAAAGGGCTACAAGCCAACTATGGCACTACAGATTTAGTCAGCACTTAGATGCCTGGACTACAGCATGTACGCATCATAATGTCATACCCTCTATGCAAAACACTCCTCAAGTTTTGTAGAACCTCTCCTAAATTTCAAAACTATCTAAAATCAGAAAAGGAAGAAAACATTTATTGAGTTCCAATTATGTCAAGCTCTACATTAGATGCTTTTATATATTTGTAGGCATATATGTGATAGAGCTAGAGACAGAGATAGAGATAGAGACAGAGACATACAGGGTGGCCATTAAATCTGGAAACATAGGTGAATACATAAATATTTTACTAATATTATAACATAATAATATAAAATTATCTGTGGTTTCAGAATATGCCACTGAAAGAAACAAAGTTCTGGAGGAACTATTTTCATAGTCACACAATATGTTATTCCTATGGTACCCTGTGGTTAACTCTGCTATAGCATTTTTCATTCTACGATATTGCCAATTTTTTGTCTTTAAATACTACTTTAAGGTCTTTAAGGAACAAAACCATTTTTTATTCTTGGCACCAAGCATAGTGCTCAATAAAGTGATTAATAATTGTTTGTTAAATGAATAAGTGCATGGATGAATGAACGATAAGAATGAAGTGAAAGATGAGTTATTTAAATCCTCGCCCTTCTATTTCATATTATATATATATGTATATATATATACATATATATATGTATATATATATACATACACACATAAGTATATATTACTTTCCAAACAGTGAAACTGAACTTTATTAGCAAGTATGGGAGTATCCAGAGATGTCTTAGCATTGTGTTCTACCGTCTACAAATATCTGTTACTCAAAAAAAGTAACTGCTGATGAATCAAGGATCTTAGTAAGGAGAAATGAATATTTACAGAAATAATTACAATGTCAATATAAAATGTGAAAAGTGACATGCAAGTGACAATGACTTTTTGCTCATTGCATTTACATGGAAGAAATGACTTTCAGTTGGAGGCAACAAGGAAGGCTTTATTTAACTGACTCATGAAAAAATTTAGTACAGTTTGAGTAAGATTATGATGGAAAGGTATTTCACAAAGAGGAAGAACTTGAGTAAAGGGTTTGTTGGACATTAGCCACAGCTCCCAGTATGTTCCTGACACACTGTACATGAACAGAAGCAATATGGCAATAAAGCCTTGGAATTAAGTGGAGTCAGAGCAGGGCACATTTGGGGCCTTTTTTGCAAGATACCGGGTGACAGACTTCACTTCTTAGAATCAATACATCTAAGGAGAAAAGGTACTAAGAAAAAGAAAGTCAACAAAACAAATTTAATAACCTTGGTGATAGAGGCAGATTTTTATTTCTAACATGGATAATCCTATTTTGAAAATATGCTCTAATTATCAATATAAATGGGAGTTTAATTGCACTCATACTTAGTTCACAGATCACCACATATATTCAATGTAGGATTTTCCCTCTGGATTAGTTTTATAGATTAGTTCCATCAATAACCAAGAATTAATCATTTTAATCAAAATAAGCCTTGGTGGTGATACAGATTACATGTAATGAGAACCAAAGTATTGCTACTTTGACTACTAGTGTGTTTCTAATATTATTGACAGGTATAATCAAATTTAAATAATTGATCTTTTTTCTCTTTTTTAAAAAGAAAACCCTAAAACAATTAGAGTTGTTTTTGTTTAATATGGAGGAAAATGGCAAGAAAGAATCTTAATTGTTTTAGGATTGTTTAATAACTTAGCATTAAACTACTGAAACTGAAAGAATTAGTTTCAGATATCATGCTTCACATTTCAGGTTTCTATGGAACTATAGCATTGAGCAAACCTTTTAAAACAACATATAGGATAGTACCTCTTTTAAGTAATGAGAGGCGCCACCTTTTTAATAAAAGGATCTTTCTTTTCCAGAAAATATTTTCAAGGTGACATGTCACTTAAATGAAAGGAGCAGTAGACTAACAAGGGAGACATAAAATTTATTATGACTATAAAAAATATGAAAAATTTCACATCCACTGAGAAATATCCTCTCTTCTTTCTTTACCACCTTATTTTACCCACTAGAATTCTTTCAAAATTGAGTCTGCTTCTCAGATCTCCCAAACCTTAATTAAAGCTTCATCTAGGAGTCAATTCAGAGGTTTTGTTTGGACTGAGCCAGATCAAGATGGCAGAGTAGGAAGACCCTGAGAACGTATCCTACCACAAACATAAAAACTACAACTACTTATAGACCAACTCTCTCTGAAAATGACCTAAAAACTAGCATAACCGCTTTTCTACAATCAAGGATATAAAGAAAGAACCATATGTATTCTGATAGGTAGGAGGAGAAGCAATTTAGCCAGGACTCATACCCATAGTGGGTGACCTAGAAGAGGAGGGGGATATCACAGGTTCAGGGATCTTTCCAAGGAGCAAGGGATTTGTGCTCCATATCTGCCACCCCAGCCCTGAGGTCTGGTATGGAAGATGAGCCCGCTTAGCTAATTATGAAAACAAGTGTAGCTTACCAGAATGTTATGGGAAACCAAGACTATGGTCTTCAAGGCAGTGTACAGACTTGCTCACTCTCAGTCTGAGCACAGAGCAGCAGACAGAAAACTGCCTGATGATCTGGGTGGTCTGCCAGGACCACCCCAGTGCACTCCCCATCCCACACTGGGCCTTGGCTCTAGCATCTCTTGCCCCAACCCTACTCCTCACCAAGGCAGTGACTGCCATCACTCCATGGGAGAAGCTGCCACTCATGCCAAGCTCTGGCTCCATCCTCCCTGGCCCCATTCCTCACCAAGGTGGCAAGAACCAGTGCACCATGGAGGAAGCCACAGACAGCAGGGCTCTCATCAGATCCAGTTCTCCCATCAAAGTTACTGGGCACATACAGACTGCATAGGGACACTCCCACACAAGGACATGTCTTCAAGACTGGGACAGGTAACAATTTCATCTAATCTCATAGAAACATACAGAGAAAGTCAAAATGAGAAGGCAAATGTTCCAAATGAAAGAGCAAGACAAAACCCAGAAAAAATCCTAATGACATGGAGATAAGTCATTTAACTGATAAAGAGTTCAAAATTATGGTCATAAAAATGTTCACTGAACTCAGGAAAAGAATAGAGAAACACAGTGAGAATATCAACAAAGAACTATAAAATACAAAAAAGAACAAATCAGAGCTGAACAATGCAATAACTGAAGTGAAAAATACACTAGAATAAATTAACAACAGATTGAGTGATACAGAAGAATGTATAAGCAACTGGGAAGACAGAATAAATCACATAATCAGAACAGCAAAATAATTTTTTTTAATGAGGATAGTTTAAGGGACCTCTGAGATAATATGAAGTGTACTAACATTCACATTATAGGGATCCCAGAACGAGAAGAGAGAGAGAAGGAGGTAGAAAATGTATTTGATGAAATAATGGCTGAAAACTTTCCTAACCTGAAGAAGGAAACAGAGACTGAGGTCCAGGAAGTACAGAAAGTCCCAAACAAGATGAACCCAAAGAAACCCACACCAAGACATATCATAACTAAAATGGCAAAAGATAAAGGGAGAATTTTAAAGGCAGCAAGAGAAAAACAGAGTCACACATAAGAGAACCCGCATAAGGCTATCAGCTAATTTTTCAGCAGAAACTTTACAAGCAAGAAGGGAATGGCATGATATATTTAAAGTGGTTAAAGGAAAAAACCTACTGCCAATGACACTCTACCCAGCAAGGTTATCATTCAGAATTGAAGGAGACATAAGTTTCCTCCAAAATTTAAACATTCCAAAAATTAAACATTCATTACTATGAAACCAGCCTTACAAGAAATATTAAGTGGTCTTCTTTAAGTGAAAAAGAAAAAGCTGTAACAAGAAATAAGAAAATATATGAAAGAAAAAAATCTTACTGGTAGAGGTAAATATATAGTAAAAGCAGTGGATCAGCCACTTTAAAAAGCTAGTACAAAAGTTAAAAGACAAAAATCCTAAAATCAACTATAGCTATAAGAAACAGTTAAGGAATACACATAAAGATATAAAATATGACATCAAGAACATGGGACATGAGGGGTGAGAGTAAACAACGTAGAGATTTTAGAATGTGTTTGAACTTAAATGACTATTAGTTTAACAACAACAAATATATATATATATATATATATATAATATATATCTATGTAGTAACACAATAAAAAACCTACAATAGATACACAAAATCAAAGAGAAAGGAACCCAAACAAAACACAAGAAAATCATCAAACCACAAGGGAAGAGACTAAAAGAAGAAAAGAACAGAGAAGAACTACAAAACAACCAATAATTTTCAATAATCACTTTAAATGTAAATTGATTAATGATCCAATCAAAAGACACAGGTGGTTGAATGGATAAAAACAAGACCCATCTGCCTACAAGAGACTCACATCAGAGCTGAAGATACACACAGACTGAAAGTGAAAGAGTAGAAAACAGTACTCCATGCAAATGGAAATGAGACACTAACTAGGGTAGCAATACTCATATCAGACAAAATAGAATTTAAAACAAAGTCTATAACAAAAGCCAAAGAAGGGAATTATATAATGATAAAGGGATTGATCCAAGAAGGAAATATAACATTCATAAACATATATACACCTAATATAGGAGCATCTAACTATATAAAGCAAATATTATCAGATATATAAGGAAAAATTGACAGTAATACAATAATAGTAGGAGACTTTAATACCCCACTTACAGCAATGGATAGACTATCCAGACAGGAAATCAATAAGGAAACAGTAGCCTTAAATGACACATTAGACAAGATGAACACCCATTCAGCAAGAGTAAAATACACATTCTTTTCAAGCACACTGGAACTTTCTCCAGGATAGATTACATGCTAGGCCAGAAATAAAGAATCAAAAATTTAAGAAGACTGAAAGCATATCAAGCTACCTGTCTGACCACAGTGGTATGAAACTAGAAATATGGAAAGAAAAATGGAAAAACATTAACTTGTAAAGAATAAACAACATGCTACTAAAAAAACCCAATGGGTCAGCAAAGAAACCAAAAAGGAAATGAAGAAAAATATCTTGAGACAAATGAAACTGGAAACACAAATTTCCAAAATCTATGGGACACAAAAAAGCAGCTCTAAGAGGAAAGTTTACAGTAATACAGGTCTACATCAAGAAACAAGAAAATAATTAAATAAACAACCTAAATTTCTGCCTAAAGGAACTAGAAAAGAAGAAAAAACAGAGCCCAAAGTCAGCAGAAAAAGGGAAATAATAAAGATCAGAGAGAAAGTAAATAAAATAGCAATTAAGAAAACAATGTAAAAGATCAGTAAAACCAAAAGCTGGTTTTTTGAAAAGATAAAAAAAATTGACAAACCTTTAGCCAGCCTCATCAAGAAAAAGAGAAATTAGAATAAAATAAAATTAGAATAACTAATATCAAAAATAAAAGAGAATTTACAACCAATATTACAGAAATAAAAAGAATTATAAGAGAATACTAAAAACAGTTGTACAATTTGCCAACAAATTGGACAACATTAGAAGAAATGGACAAATTCCTAGAAACATACAAAGAAATAGAAAATCTGAACAGAATACTAGTAATAAAATCTGAACAGACCAAATTGAATCAAATAAAAAATCTTTCAACAAAATTTGAGGACCAGACAGTTTCACAGGAAAATTCTACCAAACATTTAAAGAAGAGTTAACTCCTATCCTTCTCAAACTACTCCAAAAAATTGAAAAGGAGAGAACACTTCAAAACTCATTCTATGAGTCCAGCATTACCCTGATAAACAAAATCCAACAGAGATACCATATAAACACACAAACAAAATTACTACAGGCCAATATTCCTGATGAACATAGATGCAAAAATCCTCAACAAAATATTGCAAACAGAATTCAACAATACATAAAAATAAACATACATAATGATGAAGTAGGATTTATTCCAGGGATACAAGGATGGCTCAATATCTGCATATCAATCAACATGATATATGCATTAACAAAGTGAAGGATAAAAATAAACACGATTATCTCAACAGCTTTCAATATGTTGATTTTTCCAAGTTATAAATTCAAGACACTACTAAATATCTATATTCAAACATTTTCCTAGAAATATTCTTACAGGTGGAAGACTTATTTGAAAAAAGTTTCCTGATGTTACCTGTATTATAATATTCTGTACTGTTGACTATGACACAAGAATGATTAAGTGCCAGAGAAATATATTATTAAAAATATTTTAAGTGAATACTTTAAGAAAGACAATCTCCAATCAAATTTGTAATTCAACCTTCAAAAATGCTGAACAATGTACACTTAAAAGGCAGACTTAAAAATCAAATAAAAATATAGTTTTAAATAAAAAGAAGCTTTTGTTGTTTTTTCATTAATGACAGCTATGCTATTTCAAATTATAAAATAAAATTGCCCCTTTTCTTTATAATTGTTATTTGATGACTCATCTAAGTCTTATATATAACTATCTCTTGGGAAAAAATACCCAAGAAGCCAAAATGTCAACTTTACATTTCTCTCCACATCTGACAAACTTCATAAGATAAAGTAATGCAAACAAAAACTTCATGCTAATACTGAATGAAAGGTAAGGAATTCAAAGTTTATCCCATATTTAAATGATTTTAGTTTTCAGAGTTCATCTTCATAGTACTAGTGTGTTGTCTTGATTTCTCTTTTTGTTCTCTTTTAGTAATATTTCATACCAATATCTTTGAAATAAAAGATAGAATAAAACAAAATAAAAGATTTTCTGCATAAAGGAAATGCATCATTGAGGAATGCAAATTTTTAAATCTCAAAGATATTTAAACATAATTTTAGAGGTTAGATAGTAGGTTCTTTAAAAATAGATACTGAAGATACTTAAGGGGAAGAGTTGTTGAGATCTTTTACTAGGTGACGTAGTTACTTATATACCATTGGCAAAATAGAAAGGCTCATCCATCTAGCAGTACAGTCTTCCAACAGCTACTAATCAGGACCATGACTGGAGACAAGAAAATTATTGCTACCCTGAAAATGCAAATCTGTTAGATCAGATCTGACCATCACCAGGCGACAGCTATTCCACTTAATTTGCCCTCATATAGTGAGAGATTATAGAATCACCCAAGGTTTGGACCTTTTTTTTGGATCTAGCTAATAATATGGCACTTCCACTTATAGGCCTTCCAGTTTAAAACAAACACTGTCCTTTTTTTTTTTTTTTTTCCCTAACTTTGTCCTAACTTGATAGGGAAAGCTGAAGTTGAGCTAAAATGAACAAAATTACACTGAGCTAAAAAGTCAATTTAAAACAACAGTTGATCTTTTCTGAAAGTCTTGGAGCTCTGGTAATCCACCTGATTCAGAAGACAGTAGAGTGCAATCTATAATATATATAGTATAAACTATACAATAACTATACAACTATACAACTAAACAATATATATAGTATAAACCTATACTGACACATCATTATCTCCCAAAGTCCATAGTTTACCTTAGGAGTTTCCCTTGGTATTGTACATTCTAAGAGTTTGGACAGATGTATAATGACATGTTTCCATCATTATACATTTGACCCTTAAACAACATAGGTTTGAACTGAGTGGATCCACTTATATGTGGATATTTTTCAATAAATACATACTACAGCACTACATGATATGAGCGTGGTTGGCTGAATCCAAGGATGCAGAACCAGGGATAGGAAAGGCTGACTATAAAGTTACATGTGGATTTTAGACTACACAGGGGCAGGAGAGGGGGGCCAGTGCCCCAACCATGCATTGTTCAAGGGTCAAGTTAGTATCATAGACAGTATTTTCACTGCCTTAAAAATCCTCTGTGCTTCCTCTATTCATCCCTCCCTCCCCCTGGCAACCACTGATCTTTTTACCATCACTATAATTTTGCTTTTCCCAGATATCATAGTTGGAATCATACAGTTTACAGCCTTTTTACACTGGCTTCTTTCATTTGGTGAAATAGTACATTTGAGGTCTTTTTTTTTTAATGTCTTTAAATGGCTTGATAGCTTATTTCTTTTTGGCACATAATATCTCATTTTCTGGATGTACCACAGTTTCTCCATTCACCTACTGAAGACCATCTTGGCTGCTTCCATGTTTTGGCAATTATGAATAAAACTGTTAAAAACATTCATGTACAGATTTTTGTACCAAGGAACATGAATGCTAGATCATACAATTTTCATCTTTGAAATAGGAAGATTTTTACTATTCTTGCCATTGTTCACTGATCTTGAACATGTTTTGCTGAACCTACATATAGGACCATTGTGCAATGATGACAAGTTATCTTCAAAGACAACAAGACATCCTGAAATACAATAAACCCTAAGAACTATATGATAGTCTTGATAATCTACATATTTGAAAAATGAAATATTCGGTAGAAATTCTTGTTAATTTTTATCATTTTATGTTATAACTTTTCCATCTCTTTCTAATACTTTTGCTCTTATTAGTCCCATTTTACTCTATTGTGGTTTTATTATATTCCCCCTGATGACTTCAAAATACTTTCCTTTACACATGCATATATTCATACACTAGCTTAACAAAGATTTTCTGAGCATCTTTGCTCATGCATGCAGTATATTCAGTTTCAAGGATATAAAGATGAACAGGATGTGGGTACCATTTTTAGAAACTCATGGTCTAAGAAGAAATAGAACCCTAAGTAAACTCTACTGTAATAATATAGATATGCACAACATATTAAGTCAGCAGATAAACGTGTGGCCAAGTTCACTTGAAGAGGTAAAGAGATCACCACAGAAAAAAAAATATTTGATTTTCTCTTATGTCATCAACATATCATGTCTGGATTACTCTAATAACAGCTTTCTCTAGATGCATTCTCGACGTTGCAATTAGAGAGGTTTCACTAGAGTGCAAATGGATCAATGAATTGATTTTTGGCATGGTGTGCTAGGGATAAGTTATTCATTATTTGGCTTATGCCAATCCCGAGCCTACATTATATATTACAGCACTCTGGAATTCCATGTAGCTCCCTAATGATGCTCAACTTTCTCTAGTTACCAGGTTTCTGCTCCTGCTTTGTCCTCCTATAGAGATCATGCTCCTGGCTCTTCATAACCCTATTAATAACTGTTTCTTCAGGTGGCAGATTATAGTTCAATTCCTTTGAGAAAACATTCCATTATCCCTAAGGCTGTGTAAGATATCTTTCCTTTATGATCCCATAAGATCTGTTTTTCCACAAATAAAATTCTCTATACTCTACTGTAATCTCCTGATTACTCATCTGTATCCCTCTGAGGCAAAAGTTTGCATGCTGACTAGCACAGTATAAGTATCAAGTAAGTATTTGTTGAATGAACCAATGAGTGGACGGATGGATTGAGAGGTAAGGGGTTGACATCAAAGAAAAGATAAATACAGGTGGGGGTAAAGCCATTAGTGATTAAAATTGAATTTGGAGCTCAAAATTTGTAAGAAATTAGTGCCATACTATTCCCATATGAGCTCCATAATGTAATTTAGATTTCAGAAAAAAAAAACCCATAAGATTTCATCAAATATACTTATAAAGGTAAGGACTATTAATAATTACTCTGAAAAATGTCATGATACAAAATTCCTATTATTTAGCAAAGTTATAACCAGAGAAGTGGAATTAATTCTCTATATTACTTAATAGGTAAACATAATTGTTTATATTCTAAAAAAATTTAGCATGAAACTTTAGAGTTACAAGGAAATTAAAGGAAGTAAACCATAATCAATCATAAACTACCTCCAAACAATAGTATGTTAATGTATCTCTTCCAAAATTGAGACATTACATATTAATCTAGAAAATTACACTCTTAAGTTTAGGGCTTTATACTCAAGTTTAACAATTAGCACTCAAATAATTACTTTTGACATTAATTTTCACTCAAAATAGCACATTATACTAATGCAATAATTCCACAGTCAGGTCTCTACTCTGTGAAAATATGAAAGAGTTATTTATATAATTCACAAATACTGGTAGCTGTTGAAGAAAACTATGCTTATTAAATGTATTCTATATTTAACACAGCTATAGTCTTGAGTGTGAACAGATTTATATTCATTTTGGTTTTTAGTTAATAGTCCTGACTAAAATTAATGTCAATATTTCTAATTCATTATAAAATCTGGATTTTAATGTTAATTAAGATGTGTCTTAGAGACATGTAGATTATACTTATATCCAATCATGCAATTCAGAGCACATTCATTAAATGTCTCATGTTTAGAGGCATTGTGGTAAGGACCGTGAGGCAGTTGTTCTCAACATTTATTGGGAATAATTATTATTTATTATGCTTTTTAACTATAAATTTGTGGATTCTACCCATGGAAATGTTAATTCAGTATTTGGGGGTGGAATTCTACAAACTGCATTTTAAACAAGCACAGTGATAATTCTGTCAGAAGTTGTATACTCTGTGATCAAAAATAGCTGTGTGATGTATGGAAAGATAAAAATGTACTGGCTGAATTGCCCTCAAGATCTTACAATCTGTGATAGTTAATACAACTCATACACAGAACAATACTCTTGAGTGGGCCATAGGAACTCATAATGGTTTTGGTGCTGGCTGCAAGAATGAAATCATACTTTAGAAATCTATGTCTGGTAAATATACAGGATATTGAAGAAGTGATTGACTGTATCTTAGGTAGTTCATTCAAATATTCCAAATCTAAGAGGACCTAAAATTAATAACAGTAAAAAAAAAAAAAGAGACTTAGAATTTGTTTTCCATTTGTTTTCCAAGCACCAACATTTGGTACCTTAGCATTGCCGGTCCCATTTGCTATTTGTTATGTATGTATGTACGTAAGTTTTCGACTGTCCTGCCTCAACCTTTCCCAGTCGTGTCCTCTTGGCTCCAAGGAAGATCCAAGCCCAATAGTCCCAGCAGTCGGCCCTCAGATATGTAGTTTTAAATGGTGGTTCCATTGACACTCATGCAGAGCTTCAAATCACCTCAGGTGGATCAGGCACCATGTCAAATGAAAACAAAGACTCAGTGGTTCCAGAGCTGATCCCTAGAGTACTTCTCAACCAGAAGACCGCTATTTCCTCTTGCTCTCTGTTCTATATGCCCAAGCATAAATAGCTTATCTCTCCTAACTTTCTATATGATTATTTTACTCTGGGATTTGGGAGGAAATGGTAAAACAGGTGTTCACCTACATGGTAGAATATACATCTAGAGAGAATTGTAAGGATTTTATCCCCTTGAAAACAAGGAGGAAAGTCTTAATTGGTTTTCAGATAATATTTTGTTTTGATTCTAACTTTATGCAATTAAGACCAGCGCTATCAGATAGGATCCAATCAACAGAATAGGAAGTATACTAGATATTTTAGAGATATATAATACCAAAAATTAGTCTATAGATACTTAAAGGTTAGTGACGCAAAAAGAGGGTGTCGAAGACCACAGATATTGGTAATCATGGGGAGTAGCTCCCATTCTTAGGGTTGAAGGACAGGAGATAGAATATCCAGAACCTGGGCAATGAAAGAGAATTTTACTTCTCAGGATGGACAATGGGAGTATAGATCTTCGTGGATGACGTTCAGACGTCCATGGGCACCATATTGCTGGTGTCAGAGTATCAATCGAAGCAAAGTTAGCTGGCACAGGTCCCTTTAAGGACTATAACATAGTTGCTACTGTAAATGCTAAAAGTACCTGGAGGCAGGGGATTGACACTATGCTGTTGATGTAATCTTGTTAAGAACTGGAAACAGGATGTATTTTTCCCTCTCCCTTTTTTTTTTTTTTTTTGCGGTACG
>NW_006799301.1:0-15795 GCF_000442215.2 Lipotes vexillifer
GGGGAAAGGTGAGAGGGGGTGCTGCATAAAAGCAGAGATTGAAATTAGCACAGATACCGTTCCCTAAGCTAAATATATAATAGATAAGATCTACTTCTTGCTCAACGAAGTAAACTCAACAATTAGGTATCACCTAACACGTTAGACTGTGCATCATCAGAATATCTACAAACAACAAATGTTGGAAAAGGTGTGGAGGAAAGGAACACTCTTCCACTATTGTTGTGAATGTAAATTGATACAGTCACTATATAGAATTGTATTTAGTTTTCTAAGGAACTAACAGTAGAATTACCATATGATCCAGCATTCCCACTACTGGACATATGCCCAGGTTAAAAGCATATATCCAAAAGAGACATTCACTGCAATGTTCATTGCATCACTATTTACAATCGCCAGGTAATGGAAGCAACCTAAGTTCCCACCGACAGATGAATACATAAAAATGTGCTACATATATAAAACACAATATTACTAAGCCATAAACAGGAATGAATTTGGGTCACTTATAGAAATGTCGATGTATCTAGAGATTGTCACACAGAGTAAACTAAGTCAGAAAGAGAAAAACAAATACTGTATATTAATGCATATATGTGGAACCTAGAAAAATTATACAGATGAACCGTTTTGCAAGGCAGAAATAGAGCAACAGATGTAGAGAACAAACGTATGGATAGCAAGGGGGGAAGCTGTGAGGGGTGGGGGTGGGAGGAGTTGAGAGATTGGGATTGGCATGTATACATTTATATGTATAAATAGATAACTAACTTAAAAAAAATAAAATTACAAAATGTAACACACAAAAAACTTCCATTCACATACATGTATTTATATGAATAAATTATTTTCATGCTTATATCTGTAAATATAAAAAGAGGAATAAAATCTACCTTGAACCAAAAACGAAACAAATAAAAAAAATTAAAAAAAAACAGATCCCACCAGTTTCACAGAGGAAAACCGTATCCGGGCACTTGCTCCTGTTGTAAACACTTCTGAAGTTGGTCAGTGGTGGGGAATCATCTCCCATTCAGCCAGCAGCCCCCAGGCAACAAGCGTCCCCATTGCAAAGCTGGGGGGCCGTGCCGAGGCATCTGTGAGTAAACGTGAGCTGAGCCCCAGGCCAGCTGCTGCTGAACTGTTCCCACACTTCCCAGGTAAAACACCTGAATATGTACAAGGACTTGAAAGCCTAGAAGAAGGGCCGTGGAGCCACACCAGCGACAGCACGCCGGCCGACTTGGTGCCTGCAGGCCAGCCAGGATGGTCTTGGCCCTGGGCACTCTTCTGGAAGCTTTCCATTTCCCTGCCTGAGATACCCTTCCTGTCCCAGCCCCCACTGCTTTTTTCCTTCCTCACCTCTGCCCAGGGAGAAATTCCAGCAGCAGGTATGGGTGACACATCCTCTTCTTTAGCAGGTGGCCGTCTGGCAACTGCTGCAGAAACTCCAGCAGAGCCCCACTCACACTGGGCCACCCACAAAGCCGTGGCCTCTCACTCCGTCCCACAGCTCAGCCCCGAGACTGCTGACAGGGCAGAGAACATGGCGTCAGGCACAGCTGCATTGGCTCTTGCTGATTGGGTGTTTATATTGATCTCAACCAGGCACACCTGGGGAGGGCTGGCCGACACGGTCAGGCTGCCCAGGTCAGCCAATCATCAACCCTCGGGGTCTCACAGTTGCAGAAAATGGAACTTGATGAACCGGCCAAGTCTAAGGAACCGGTGTGGGCTCCTGAGAGTCAGGATAGAAAAGGGGCTGCAGCTCTGGCTTTCTTTCTCATCATTTTATCTGGCCCATGAGTGGGAGACACCTTCAAGAAAACCGTCTCCTAATGAGAGGAACCCAGGAGTCAGGGAGAGGAGGGGTGGGTGGTGGGTGGAGACAGAGGCCTGGTGCCCCGGGTGCAGTGGAAGTCTCAGGAAGACCAGGCGGGGGGAGGCTGCAGAGAGTGAGGCCCAGGGTGAAAGACCTGTCCGAGCTGCTGTTTGTTAGTTCAAGTTCTGCTCTGAGGTGCTCTGTGTCAGCTCTGAGTGACATGTTAGCTGGGGGTGCTCAGCAATGAGGGCTATGTGCATGGTTCCTGTGTGCCCAGCACTGCCACTGTACCTGCAAGTGTAGTTCTGTATCCTGTATCCTGGGAGGGGCCTGACCACGAGAACCCAATGGGCTGCAGGGGACCTGCCCAGGGAACCCCATATCCTGGGAGGGGCCTGACCAGGAGAGCCCTGTGGGCTGGGGTGGGGGTGGGGTCCCTGTCCAGGTGAGCTCCATATCCTGGGATTGGCCTGACCAGGAGAGACCCATGGGCTGCTGGGGACTTGGGAAAGGATGTCAGGACAGTGAGTGAAGCCACCGAGGATGTACCTCCAGGAGTTCCTAATTCCTACACCCTGCTGGTAATTCTACCAACCACCAGGACATGGTATTCTGTATTAGACTTCAATGATGCCTTCGTTTGTATTCCATTAGTCCCAGGGTCACAAGAAATTTTGGCTTGTGAGTGGCAGGACTCAACATACAACAGAAACAATACTTCTGGGCCGTCGTGCCCCAAGGGTTCAAACTTTCCCACACCATCTTTGGGGAAAGCTTAGCTAAAGACCTAAAAGTTCTACCTCTGGAAAAGGAAACCCTCCTTCAATATGCAGACGACATTCTGATTGCCAGCCCTACTAAGGAGGCCTCTGAACTACCAAGCCAATAAGGGATAGAAGTTGTCCAAGAAAAAGCTCAAATATCACAGACTAAGGTGACCTGCCTGGGCTTCATTCTCACAGAAGGTCAGAGAAGCCCATCCCAGGAAAGGCAAGAAAGCATTTCAGTCTTACCCATTTCTAAAACGAGAAGACAGCTTAGGGGTTCCTGGGCAGACCAGGGTTTGCTGCATCTGGATCGCTAACTACAGTCTAATAGCTGGGCCTCTATATGAAACACTGAAAGGAAAAGATGATGATCCTTTTGAATAGAATCCAGAGGTGGCCTTTCAAGAATGGAAAGAGCAATCAATTTAGACACTTGCCCTGGAACTCCCTTATTTAGCTAAACCCTTTGACCTTTACATACCGGGTGAAAGGTGAATCGCCATTGGAGTGTTAGTGCAAAAGCTTTGACTACTTGAAATGGAACAATGCAAGTATGCCATCCAGGTAGGATAAAGTACCGTCACCAAGGGGCTTGGCCCACCACCACATCTGGCCTAGATACGGGCAGTATCTAAAAACCTGGAAATCAGCAGCCTGAAAGGCCACCTCCCTGCTATGGGTAAAGGACCCCACATGGTGATGCTAACCACGAACCATGCCCTGAAGTTTCAGGGTTCGCTCCACGGACACAGTGACCTCGAGTGACGAGGCCCTCCAACTCCCACCTCCAGAGACACAACCGGGGATAACGGGGAACCATGATGACTCGTGTGACCATCATTTGACCTGGATTTTCTCTCAGAAAAGAACAAGAGTGTGTCCCAAAAGAGTAGACTATTGCTTGCAGGACTTACTGTACCCAGAGGGGAGCTAATAAGCTTGGAAGGCGAACCGTATGTCATGCTTTCACCATAGAAAAGCCTACAGACACCGTGATGATGGTGGCCAATAAGACCGGCTGGACTCCTGGCTACTTCAAAAGGCTGTTGACTCAGTGGCCTTTATGGTCCTTGATCACCAGTGACCCTGGAGTGTGTGGGAGTGGAGCTGGCAGGGCTGTGACACCTGGTGCTGTTTTCATATTAATTCAGGGGCCTAATTGAAGAAAGCGCAGACTACTGGTCAGAGCATCTAGGCTGGCAGAAACGGGCAGCCTAAGGGGGCCGAACAAATGTGGGGTGTGGTAAAACCTGCCCCCACAGCGTCTCTGCACATCTCTCTCCTGAACACCTCAAGGTCTTTAGAATCTATAACACTTCCAATGCTGGTGCTCAGGTGGACGAGCAGGGAGGCAGGAGGCTTGGGGACAATCAACGTCACATGGAGGCTGCTGGGGAGAAGTTCTGACCCTCGCCCCCGGGTATGAGGGCTCCCAACTCAGCACTCAGCAGTTACCGAAGAGGGGTCTGCACCCTCAGCACTTCAAGAATGAGGAACGGGACAAAAGGCAGAGGAGGAGTTTGTCACCGGCAAAGCCCTTTAAACATCCCTGGGAGATAAAAATAGAATCTGGGCAATAAAATAAAGTCTAGCCTTTTTGATC
This sequence comes from Lipotes vexillifer, assembly GCF_000442215.2. Taxonomy (NCBI): domain Eukaryota; kingdom Metazoa; phylum Chordata; class Mammalia; order Artiodactyla; family Lipotidae; genus Lipotes; species Lipotes vexillifer. Next base: position 4,196 of record NW_006799301.1, read on the forward strand.
CCTTGTGCTTTGTCTAATTTCACATGCTCCTAGGGTCCCGCATGCAGAGGTCCCACACCCGTCACTTCAGACCAGATCTCCTAGTGCAGAATGCCTGGGTCGACACCTCAGCTCGCAGGGCCCAGTGCAGACTCTGCGACATAGAGCATGTGCTGCAGCCGACCTGGCCCTTGATAGCTCCGCTCCCTCCCTCCCACTGACTCTGACAGGATCTCTACACAGGAGCCCAGCCCACAGCCCGCAGGGTAGCGCGTGCTCTCACCTCTCCATTCTCTGATCAAAATATAAAGTTTCCTTTGCTTCTGAACCAAACTCAGTCTCCATCTGTTGTCTCCAATGACAATGGGCAGGGAAACACTTGTTGGGGTCCACTCTGGAGGATCAGTAGCAGAAATTGAGAACATTGTAACTTCAATGAACAGATGTGTGAGCCAAACTGTAATTAACGTAGAACAGTGTATAAGGCTTGGGTAAAGTAAGATGTTTCTAATACTTCCATTTGATATTTCCATCACTTTCTTATAAGCAAGTTCAGTGAAAAGGTTTGTCTTATTTGTCAGGTCAATATTAGAGAAATGAAGTGATTTCTTTCCAAGGATGTACATCTAATAATCTTGGTTAAAGCTTCAATCTTCTTTTAAATGCTTTTCCATTGAAAATGATCCCTCTCTTCCAGCTCCCCCATTTCTGAGAAGTATAAAATCTTATAATTTATTATGACCAAAGGGGAAAGGTGGGAGGAGGGATAAATGAACAGTTTGGGATTAGCACATACACACTGATATGTATAAAATAGATCATCAACAAGGAACTACTGCATAGCACAGGAAACTAATCTCAATATTTGGCAATAACCTATAAGGGGAAATAATCTGAAAAAGAAGAGATATTTTTATTGACATCATCTATCAATGACAGTTAAAATGTAACCTAAGGGAAGATGATGGTGGGTGCTTCTGAACCTGAAGACTTCAATCATGTAAATTTCGGACTCTGCCGACTTCCCAAGGCCCTTAATGAACATATGTGTAGCCATAGCTTAAACAATTCCCCAGTATGGGTTTCGGACAGACACTGATTTGTAAAAAGCCCTGGTTTTCTCCTTCCATGAATGGGACCCTTCCTATTGCTAAAACATGCCTGTCACACCCAGAGGGTCGTACACCGTCTGTTTGGGAAGAGTTTGGAAAAGACATCTCATCTCCTCATCTCCTGGTGCTCGGGTTCACCCCTCCAGTGTCTTAACTAACAATCTCCCCACTTGGAGATGGCAGCACTGTCAGCATCCTGTTGCATGCAGTTTGCAATTTGTCCAGAGGATGAAGTGGAAGGATGAGGAACAATGAGAGAAAAGTCCTAGGTATTCGGACAGGCACATGTCACTCTAATTTCCAATCAGAAAGATGAATTGACCAAAGGCTAGGATTGCCCATGGAAACAGAATAGGGCTTGAGGTAATCACGCTGCTTTGTGGTCAGTTCCCATAAACACAAGTTGAATAATAGGAACTCAGGGTCACTAAAATTCACGAAACTGCAGAGTTGAAAATATCTATCACTGAAAAATGTCTCGAGGAAAGTCACAGAAAAGGACTTGTAAGCAAGAGACAAAGGGAGGAAAGGGATTTAAAGAGGTACAAAGGACTTGCCATTAAGCACAAGAAAAGGGGCTGAACATTGCCAACATTGCAGTTGGCCAGAAAGGGTGTATGGAGTTTTTTCTGAAAATATTCAAGAAAAGAGCATACACCCTTTTTAGCCAACCAAACAGGTGGGCACTGGAAATCAATACTACAAAAGATATCACTTTGAATCAGTCAAAAGAGCCGTCCTAATAAAGTGTAAACACCAGAAATGCAGGACTGGACGAGGAGAAAAGGGAGCCCTGTGAGGCTTATAGTGGAAATATATATTCCCAACGGCCACTCTGGAGAAGTGTATTGTCTTTACTAAAACATCTAAAAAATGAGCTCCAGAGCATAGGCCTCTTGCACTCATGGGCATATATCTTGGGAGAAACAAAAATCGAGAGGACACAGGCCCCCCAATATTTACCACCTCTTTGTTTAAAAGATCCTCATTTAGGATATAACTTAAATGTCTCTGGAGGGAAGAAATGGATAGAGATGTGGTACTTATATAGAGTGGAATATTACTCAGCCTGGTAATCAATGTAATATGGCCAGTTGCGACAACTCCGGAGGAGTTGCGTATGATCATTCTAAGTGACATACTTCAAAAAGAAAAAAACACATATCATAAGACACCACTTAAAGGTGGAATCCAAAATGGCTACACATGAAATAAATTACAAAATAAAGACATAGTCAAATATGTAGAAAACAAGCATAAGGCTGCTAAACGGGAAAGGTGGGGAGGGGTGTGGCATTATCCAGGAGGTTGAAATTAGCAAAGATACCATTTCAAATACCAAATTGATAATTAACGAGGCCTACACGGTAGCTAATAGAACTGCACTCAGCACACTCAAGTCACCACAGGAGAATATATACGACTGGTCAAAATCTGAAAAAAGAATTTACTGATGTCTCTCTGTACGTGAATCAAGTGGATGTACAGCACCAAGAAAGACAGCTTTGAAAATCAGCTGTAACCACTATAATAATAAATTGAAAAAAATAAACGACAGAGAGACAGAGAAAACCTCTTACAACTTTTCCTCAAAGGCAGTGATGCAACATGGATTGAACACATCTAGACCCACAGGAGGATGACACATAAGGCTGGAAATGGTTTCGGCTAAGAGAAATGTGAGGTTGGATGAGGAAAGGCACACACTTTAAAGTAATACTACATGGTTCCCATTCAATGGGGCACAAATCTGCATGTTCAAGGGATGTTGCTACAGCTAAATCATGCATGGGAAACCCAGAGTATGGTCCACTGTGTGATCGTGCAAAGTTTCAAAAACGAACCTCAGTTTACATCTACTGGTACTCGTGTTGGTCGTTCCAGAAGGTTTCGTGACACTCTCCACTCTTGGAAACTCTGTGCCTTTAACCTCCTTTTTGACACAGTTTGCAATTTCTGCGGAAGATGGACAGGAATGTGGAGAAACAATGAGAGACTAGCTGTAGGTGTTTGGACGGGCACATTTAACTATAATTTTCCACCGGCAAGAAGAATTAACCAAAGCTGCAGCATGCCGTGCCAGAAGCAGACTAGGGTCTGAAGCAATCCTGTCGTACTGCGGCCAGCTCACAAGAAAGCAAGGGGAGAAAAGGAGTTCAGGGGCACTGTAATTCACAACCCTGCAGAGATATAAATGACAGCTTTTGTCCAAAAATATATTGAAGTAAGGCTGTGATGAGGACTTGAAAGTGCGGCAGAATGGCAGGAAACCGATTTCAGGAGGTGGTTGGGAATTGCATGTAAATAATCCTAAGACTTACCCGAAGCCTTACCCTAAACCATGCCCTAATACTATCCCGTACAATAACACTAAACCGAACCATAACACGTAGGCTAACCCTAAAGAGTTGTCGTATCCTAACCTGTACCCTAAATCATCCCCGTTCCCTATCCCTAACCCTAACCCTAACCCTTAAAGAAAGCCTTACCCAAACCCGTGCCATAATCCTAACCCATACACTAACACTAACACATACCATAACACGTATGCTAACCCTAAAATGTTGTCGCACCATAAACTGTACACTAAACTGTCCCCTTTGCCTAACCCTAACACAAACCCTTACCCTAACCCTAAATTTAACCCTTACCCAAAGCCTTACCCTGAACCGTTCCCTAATCCTAACCTGTAAACTAACACTAGCCCATACCCTGTCAAGTACGCTAACCCGAAACTGTTGTCAAACCCTAACGTGTACCCTAAACCGTCCCAGTTCCCTAACCCTAACCCTAACCATAACCCTAACCCTAACACATACACGAAGCCTTACCCGAACCCATGCCCTAATACTAACCCGTACACTAACACGAACCTGTTCCCTAACAGGTACACTAACCCTAAACCGTGGTCATACCCTAAACTGTACCCTAAACCATCCCAGATACCTAACCCTAACCCTAAACCTAACGCTTACCCGAAGCCTTGCACTGAACCATGCCCTAATCCTAACCCGTACACTCACACTAAACCGTGCGCTAACACATACACTAATCCTAAAACGGTGTCCTACACTAACCTGTACCCTAAACCGTCCACGTTCCCTAACCCTAAACCTAAACTTAACACTAACACTTACCCGAAGATTTACCCTAACCCGTGCCCTAAACCTAGGCCGTACGCTAACACTAACCCGTGCCCTAACACATACGCTAAACCTAAACCATTGTCGTACCCTAAACTGTGCCCTAATCCTAAACCGTAAGCTAACACTAACCTGTGCCGTAACATGTACGCTAACTGTAAACCATTGTCGTACCATAATGTGTATCCTAAGCCATACCCATTCCCTAACCCTAACCCTAAACGTAACGCTAACACTAACCCTTACCCAAAGCCTTACCCTAACCCGTGCCCTAATCCTAACCTGTACGCTAACACTAACCCGTGCCCTAAAACGTGCGCTAACCCTCTACCGTTGTAGTACATAAACCTCTACCCTAAACCGTCCACTATCCCTAACCCTAACGCTAACCCTAACCCTTACCTGAAGTCTTACCATAACCCATGCCCTAACCCTAACTCGTACGCTAACACTAACCCATGTCCTAACATGTACGCTAACCCTAAACCGTTGTCGTACCCTAACCTGTATGCTAAACCGTCCCCTTTCCGTAACCCTAACACTAACCGTAACTCTTCCGAAGTCTTACGCAAACCCGTGTCCTATTCCTAACCCGTACGCTAACAGTAACATGTGCCCTAACACGTACGCTAACCCTAAACCGTTGTCGTACACGAACCTGTAACCTAAACAGTCTCCGGTCCCTAACACTAACCCTAACCCTAATCCTAACCCTTACCTGAAGCCTTACCTTAAACTGTGCCCTAATACTAACCCGTAAGCTCACTCTAACCAGTGCCCTAACATGTACTCTAACACTAAACCTTTGTTGTACCCTAACCTGTAGCCTAAACAGGCCCCATTCACTAACCCTAACCCTAACCCTATTCCTTACCAAAAGCCTTACCCTAAACTGTGCCCTCATCGTAACCCGTACGCTAACAGTAACTTGTGCCCTAACACGTACGCTAACCCTGAATGGTTGTCGTACACGAACCTGTAATCTAAACAGTCTCCGGTCCCTAACACTAACCCTAACCGTAATCCTAACCCTAACCTGAAGCCTTACCCTAAACTGTGCCCTAATCCTAACCCGTAAGCTCACTCTAACCGGTGCCCTAACATGTCCTCTAACACTAACCCATTGTTGTACCCTAACCTGTAGCCTAAACTGGCCCCATTCCCTAACCCTAACCCTAAGCCTTCCCAGAAGCCTTACCCTAAACTGTGCCCTCATCGTAACCCGTACGCTAACACCAGCCCGTGCACTAACACATACGCTAAACATAAACCATTGTGGTACCCTAACCTGTACCCTAAACCGTCCCCTTTCCCTAACACTATTCCTAACATTAACCCTAACCCTCACCCTTACCCAAAGCCAACCCTAAACCGTGCCCTAATCCTAACCCGAAGTCTAACACTAACCCTTGATCTAACACGAATGCTAACCCTAAACCGCTGTCGTACACTAAACTGTAGACTAAACAGTCCCCATTACCCAACCCTAACCCTAACCCTCACCCTAATATTTACCCGAAGCCTTACCCTTACACGTACCCTAATCCTAAGCCGTTCACTAATACTAAACCATGCCCTAACACGAACACTAAACCTAAACCATTGTCGTACCCTAACCTGTACCCTAAACCATCCCCATTCCCTAACCCTAATCCTAAACCTAACCCTAACCCTAAAGCTTACCCGAAGCCTTACCCTAACCCATGGCCTAATCCTAAACCGTACGCTAACATTAACCCATGCCCTAACACGTATGCTAACACTAAACCGTTGTCGTATCCTAACCTGTACACAAAACCGTCCCCGTTCCCTTACCCTAACCCTAACCCTCACCCTAACCCTTACCCGAAGCCTTACCCTTACCCGAGCCCTAATCCTAATGCGTACGCTAACACTAACCCTTACCCTAACATGTATGCTAAATCTAAATCGATGTCATAACCTAAACTGTATCCTAAACCATCCCCATTCCCTGACAGTAACCCCTACCCGAAGCCTTACACTAAACTGTGCCCTAATCCTAAACCGTACGCTAACACTAACACATGCCCTAACACGTACGTTAACTCTAAACCATTGTCCTACCCTAAACTGTACCATAAACTGTCCCCGTTCCCTAAACCTAACCCTAACACTAACATTAACACTAACCCTTACCCTAACACGTGCATTAACCCTATCTCTTACGCTAATACTACCCCATGCCCTAACAAGAATGCTAACCCTAAACCGGTCATACCCCAACCTGTACCTTAAACCATCCCCGTTCCCTAACCCTAACCCTAACCCAATACCTTACCCTACCCCGTGCCCTAATCCTAACCCGTACGCTAACACTAACACGTGTCCTAACACGTACGCTAACCCTGTACCGTTGTCGTACACAAACTTGTACCTTAAACCGTCCCCATTCCCTAACGCTAACCCTAACCCTAACCCTTACCCGAAGGCTTACCCTAACCTGTGCCCTACTCCTAACCCACACACTAACACTAACCCGTGGCCTAACACGTACACTAACCCTGAACCGTTGTTGTTCCCTAACCTGTACCCTAAACCGTCCATGTTCCCTAACCATAACCCTAATCTTAACCTTAACCCAACCCTTACCTGAAGCCTTACCCTAACCCGAGACCTAATCGTAAGCCGTACGCTAACACTAAGCCATGCCCTAACATGTACAGTAACCCTAAACCGTGGTCGTACACTAAGCTGTTCACTACACCATCCCCGTTCCCTAACACTAATCCTGACCGTAACCCTAAGACTAACCTTTACCCGAAGCCTCACACTAACCAGTGCCCTAATCCTAAACCATACGCAAACACTAACCCGTGCACTAACACGAACGCCTAACCTAAACCTTTGTCATAACCTAAACTGTACCCTAAACCGTACACGTTCCCTAACACTAACCCTAACCATAACCCTAATCCTAACCCTTACCTGAAGCCTTACCTTAAACTGTGCCCTAATCCTAAACCATAATCTAACACTAACCCGTGCCCTAACACGTACGTTAACCTTGAACAATTGTTGTACCCTAACCTGTAGCCTATCCCGTCCCCATTACCTAACCCTAATCCTAACCTTAACCCTAACTCTAATCCTAACACTAACCCTAACCCTAACGCTTATCCGAAGCCTTACCCTAACCCGTGCCCTAATCCTAAATGGTACGCTACACTAACCCATGCCCTAACACGTATGCTAACCGTAAACCGTTGTCTTACCCTAACCTGTACCCAAAACCGTCCCCGTTCCCTAACCCTAACCCTAACCCTAACACTTACGCGTAGCCATTCCCTAAACCGTGCCCTAATCCTAACACGTACGCTCACACTAACACATGGCCTAACACGTACGCTAACCCTAAACCATTGTCGTGCCCTAACCTGTACCCTAAACTGTCCCCGTTCCCTAACCCTAACCCTTACCCTAACCCGTGCCCTTATCCTAATGCGTACGCTAACATTTACCCATGCCCTAACAGGTATGCTAAACCTAAACCGTTGTCATAACATAACCGGTATCCTAAATCATCTTCGTTCCCTAACTCTACCACTAACCCTTACCCGACACCTTACCCTACCCTGTGCTCTAATCCTAACCCGTACACTTACACTAACACATGTCCTATTACGTATGCTAACCCTAACCGTTGTCGTTCCCTAAACTGTACCGTAAATCATCCCCGTTAGCTAACACTAACACTTACCCAAAGCCTTACCCTAACCCGTGCCCTAATCCTAACCCGTACGCTAACACTAACCCATACCCTAACACGTACGCTAAACCTGAACCGTTGTCACACACAAACCTGTACCCTAAACAGTCCCTGTTCCCTAACCGTAACCCTTACCCGAAACCTTACCCAAACCCGTGTCCTAATCCTAACCCGTACGCTAACAGTAACCTGTGCCTTAACACGTATGCTAACCCTAAACCGTTGACGTACCCTAACCTGTAAACTAAAACATCCCCATTCACTAACCGTAACCCGAACCCTTACCTAACCCGTTCCCTAACCCTAACCCATACGATAACACTAATACGTGCCCTAACACGTATGCTAACTCTAAACTGTTGTCATACCCTGAATTGTACCCTAAATCGTGCCCATACCTAACCCTAACCCTAACCCTAACCCTTACCTGAAGCCTTACCCTAAACCGTGCCCTAATCATAACCCGTACGATAACAGTAACCCATGCCCTAACACGTAAAGTAACCCTAAACTCTTGCCATACCATAAGCTGTTCACTACACCATCCCCATTTTCTAACGCTAATACTAACCGTAACCCTAACCCTAACACTTACCTGAAGCCTTACCGTAACCCGTGCCCTAATCCTAACCGGTACGCTAACACTACCCTGTGCCCTAACACGTACGCTAACCCTAAACCATTGTCTTACCTTGACCTGTTTCCTAAACCATCCCCGTTACTTAACCCTAACCCTAAACCTAACACTAACACTTACCCGAAGCCTTACCCTTTCCCGTGCCCCAATCCTAACCCATACGCTAACGCTAAGCCATGCCCTAACACGTATGATAACCCTAAACCGTTCTCGTAACCTAACCTGTAGCCTAAACCGTCCGTGTTCCCTAACCCTAAACCTAACCCTGACCCGAAGCCTTACCCTAACCTGTGCCTAATCCTAAACCGTACACTAACACTAACCCATGCCCTAACACGTACACTACCTTTAAACCGGCGTCGTAACCTAACCTGTACAGTACAGTGTCCCCATTCCCTAAATCTAACACTTACCCTACCACTGAAGCTAACGCTTACCCGAAGCCTTACCCTAACCCGTGCCCTAATCCTAACACGTACAGTAACATTAACCAATGACATAACACTTATGCTAACCCTAAACTTTTGCTGTACTCTAACCTGTACCCTAAATGGTCCCATATTCCTAACACTAACCGTAACCCTAACCTTAAATCTAACCCTTACCTGAAGCCTTACCTTAACCAGTGCCCTAATCCTAACCCGTATAGTAACACTAACCCATGCCCTAACACTTACGCTAACCCAAAAACGTAGTCGTAAACTAACCTGTACGGTAAACCGTCCCTGTTCCCGAACCCTAAACCTTACCCTGACCCTTACCCGAAGCCTTACCCTAACCCGTGTCCTAATCCTAAACCATTCACTAACACTAATCCTTGCCCTAACATGTACACTAATGCTAAACTGTTCACGTCGCTAACCTGTACCGTCAACCGTCCCCGTTCCCTTACCCTAACCCTAAACCTAACCCTAACACTTACCTGAAGCCTTACCCTACCCCGTTCCATAACCCATACCCGTACACTAACACTAACCTGTGCCCTAAAACGTACGCTAACCCTAAACCATTGTTGTACACAAATCTGTACCCTAAACCATCCCCATTCCCTAACACTAACCCTAACCCTAAACCTTACCCAAAGTCTTATCCTAACCCATGGTGTAACCCGAACACGTACGCTAACACTAACCCATGCCCTAACACATACGCTAACCCTAAACTGTAGTTGTACACTAACCTGTACCCTAAACCGTCCCCTTTCCCTAACCCTAACCCTAACCCTAACTCTAACCGCAACCCTTAACCGTAGTCTTACTGAAACCCGCGTCCTAATCCTAACCCATACGTTAACAGTAATCCATGCCCTAACACGTATGCTAACACTGAACCATTGTTGTACACAAATCTATACCCTAAACCATCCCCATTCCCTAACCCTAAACATAACCATTATCCGAAGCCTTACCCTAACCCGTGCCCTAATACTAACGTGTACGCTAACACTAACCCATGCCCTAACACGTTCACTAACTCTAAACCGTTGTCGTACCATAACCTGTAGCCTAAACCATACCCGTTCCCTAACCCTAACACTAACCCTAATGCTAACACTAACACTTACCCAAAGCCTTACACTAACCCGTGCCCTAATCCTAACCCATACGCTAACACTAAACTGTGCCATATCACATAGGCTAACCCTGTACCACTGTCGTATACAAACCTCTACCCTAAACCGTTCCCGTTCCCTAAACCTAACCATAACACTAACGCTAACACTAACGCTTACCCTAACACGTGCATTAAACCTATCTCTTACGCTAAAACTAACACTTGCCCTAACACGAATGCTAACCCTAAACCGTTATCGTACCCTAACAGGTACCTTAAACCATCCCCATTCCCTAACCCTAACCCTAACCCAAAGCCGTACCCTACCCTGTGCCCTAATCCTAACCCGTACGCTAACACTAACACGTGTCCTAACACGTATGCGAACCCAAAGCGTTGTCGTTCGCTAAACTGTACCCTAAACCTTTCCCGTTACCTAACCCTAACCCTAACACTAACCCTTACCCAAAGCCTTATCCTAACCCATGCCCTAATTCTAGGCCGTATGCTAACACTAACCCATGCCCTAACATGTACGCTAACACTAAACCGTTGTCGAACCGTAACCTGCACCTTACACCATCCCTGTTCCATAACCCTAAACCTAACCCTAACCCTAACCCTTACCCAAAGCCTTACCCTAAACTGTGCCTTAATCCTAACCCGTATGCTAACACTAACCCATGCCCTAACACGAATGCTAACCCTAAACCGTTGTCATACCCTAACCTGTACCTTAAACCATCCCCGTTCCCTAACCCTAAACCTAAACCGAAGCCTTACCCTACCATATGCCCTAATCCTAAACCGTACGCTAACACTAACCCGTGCCCTAACTCGTACACTAACCCTGAACCGTTGTCCTACCCTAACCTGTACCCTAAACCGTCCATGTTCCCTAACCCTAACCCTAATCTTAACCTTAACCCAACCCTTACCCTCAGCCTTACCGTAAACCAAGAAGTAATCGTAACCCGTACACTAACACTAACCCATGCCCTAACACATATGCTAACCCTAAACGGTTGTCATACCTTAACCTGTTCCATAAACTGTCCCCGTTACATAACCCTAACCCTAACCCTAACCCTAACCTTTACTCGAAGCCTTACCCTGACCCGTGCCCTAATCCTAACCCGTACGCTAACACTAACCCATGCCCTAACACCTATGCTAACCCTAAACCGTCACTGTAAGCTAACCTGTACCCTAAACCGTCCACGTTCCCTAACACTAACCCTAACCCTAACCCTAAACCTAACCCTTACCCAAAGCGTTAACCCAACCCGAGCCCTAATCCTAACCTCTACACTAACACTAACCCGTTCCATAACATGTTCGCTAACCCTAAATCATTGTCGTACCCTAACCTGTAGCCTAAATCGTCCCCGTTCCCTAACAATAACCCTAACCCTAACATTTACCCGAAGCCTTATCCTAACCCGTGC
>NW_006799303.1:0-959 GCF_000442215.2 Lipotes vexillifer
TGTGTGTGTGTGTGTGTGTGTGTGTGTGTGTGTGTATGTATTTTAAGCAGTTAGGCTGAAAAGTCAAACCCATTGGAAACTAGATATATATCTGGTCCCTCCTCTTCACAGTAGGGTATCAGAAAGTCCTTCATCTCCCTCTATGTAATTACTTCTCAAGGTACATAGTTCTTACATGATTGTCTGGGATCAGTGCTGAGTTGGGCAGTTCTGGCTTGCAAAGAATGTTTGTCTGCTATTGTACAATAAAATCTCTAATGGGTCTTATTAAGACATCCATTAAGTTAACTGCAAAGTTACATTAAATTTTGATTATTTTCTATCTTTTTATTCTGCTTTACACCTAACTGTGTTGTCTAACCTACTGTATTCAAACAGGTTATACAATGAACAATTCACAATTCTGCATTCCTCACTAATTGCATCAATTCAAAAAGGGCCCCAAATTTAAACAAGATGAGTATATTTTCTATTAATAATTTTTCATAAAAATATTAAAGCCCACAAATTATATCATTCATCTTGTAGAAATTAAGTGTTTAGTACAGTTCAAGTCTGAAACTATTCCCTACCAGTAGAGTACACTCATACGTGTGCCTAATTCATGACTCAATTCCTTCTTCAGCAGTTGTGTCCTGAGCTGTCCTCCCTCCACTGGATCTAGTATAGATATTTCATGATCTCCAGAACTGGATTCATCCATCATTGAGTCCATAGTTTCTAAATTTTCAAAATCTAGGAAGATACATAATATCTTATCACTGGCCTAACATTCCTAAAGTTTACAACACACAGATCCTGAGCCATCATAGCAGTTATGTCAAATAAAGAATGATATTCACGGGCTTCCCTGGTGGTGCAGTGGTTGAGAGTCTGCCTGCTGATGCGGGGGACGTGGGTTCGTGCCCCGGTCCAGGAGGATCCCACATGCCGCGGAGCAGCTGGGCCCGTGGGCCATG
>NW_006799304.1:0-694 GCF_000442215.2 Lipotes vexillifer
TGTAGAGATGTGGATGGACCTAGAGTCTGTCATACAGAGTGAAGTAAGCCAGAAAGAGGAAAACAAATATATTAGTGCATATACGTGGAATCTAGAAAAATGATACAGATGAACCTATTTGCAGGGCAGGAATAGAGAGGTAGATATAGAGAATGGACATGTGGACATGGCAGGGGAAGGGGGGCTGGGACGAATTAGGAGATAAGGCTCACATATATACACTACCATGTGTTAACTAGATAGCTAACGGGAACATGCTATAAAGCACAGGAGCTCAGCTCTGTGCTCTGTGACGACCTAGATGGGTGGGATGGAGTGGGGTGTGGGAGTGAGGTCCAAGAAGGAGGGGATATATGTACACATACAGCTGATTTACCTCATTGTACAGCAGAAACGAACACAACATTGTAAAGCAATTATTCTCCAATGAAACAAAACAAAACAAAACCACAAACAGAATTAAAAAAAAAAAAAGGAAACAGGGCTTGCAACATCTTTTCAAACTAGATATCAAAAAAAAAAACCTATCAAATATAGCTAGGATCATATCAAACGGACTCAGTGTCCTAATTAAATAAGCTCCCATTGGCTAAGAGTAGGACAATTAGAGTATCAATAAGAATAACAATGCGGGGGCTTCCCTGGTGGCGCAGTGGTTGAGAGTCCGCCTGCCGATGCGGGAGACACGGGTTCG
>NW_006799305.1:0-314 GCF_000442215.2 Lipotes vexillifer
TATGATGTTTCTTTTTCTCTGTGACTTATTTCACTTAGAATCATCGTACCTAAATCGACTCATTATGCTGCTACGGGCCTGCTGATATTGATTTCATTGCTGAGTGATATTCCATCACACGTAACTGCCACAACTTGTTGATCCATTTTTTGCTGTCGTGCATATTTATCCTGTACCGTGGATGAGGTTCCTGTAAAGAGGGCAGCCCCAAACTTTGGGGTGGCTCTGGCTTTTTGATTTCTGTTTCCCTAAGCCTAGTGCCCGAGGCTATGTACCTTGTTTTTTCGATGTTTCAGGAAATACCATACGTTTCT
>NW_006799305.1:417-855 GCF_000442215.2 Lipotes vexillifer
CTTTTTGACCGGGGGGAAGTGAGAGTTCATTGTAGCGTAGATTTCCGTTGCAAGCTTGCTTGGTTGGCCAAAAAGGGCGTATGCGTTTTTTCCTGAATATATTCAGGAAAAAACGCATACGCCCTTTTTGGCCAAGGGCATCCTGGTCGGCATTCTGCCTATTTTCATAGGCTTTAATTGCAATTCCAAACCACCTCCTGAAATCGGTTTCCTGCAATTCTGCCTCACTTTCAAGTTCTCTTCGCAGCCTAACTTCAGTATATTTTTGGACGAAAGCTGTCATCTATCACTATGCAGGTTTGTGAAATACAGTGGCCCTGAGCCCCTTTCCTACACTCGCTTTCTTGTGAGCTGGCCGCCATCCAGCAATATTGTTTCAGATCCTAGTCTGGTTCAGGCACGGCATGCTGAGGCTTTGATTCATTCTTCTTGCTGGTG
>NW_006799306.1:0-4338 GCF_000442215.2 Lipotes vexillifer
CTTTAGCTAAAACATGCATGGGGAAGCCAGAGTATGGTCCACCCGTGTGATCAGGTAGCGTTCAGAAAAGGCATCTCATTTTACGTGCCCTGGTACACACGTTGGCCATACCATACGCTTTCCTGACACTCCACGCTTGGAGACTCAGTGCCTTTAACCTCCTGTTTGGCACAGTTTGCAATTTCTTCGGAAGATGGACAGGAATGGGCAGAACCAATGAGAGATTAGCTGTAGGTGTTCGGACGGGCACATTTAACTCTAATTTCCCAGCATCAAGAAGAATTAACCAAACCCTCAGCATGCCGCGCCTGAACCAGACTAGGGTCTGAAGCATTCGGCGGTATTGCGGCCAGCTCACAAGTAAGCGAGTGGAGAAAAAGAGCTCAGGGGCACTGTAATTCACAATATTGTAGAGATATAAATGACAACTTTCGTCCACAAATATATTGATGTAAGGCTGAGAAGAGGACTTGAATGTGAGGCAGAATTTCAGGAAACCAATTTCAGGAGGCAGTTCGCAATTGCATTTAAACCCTATGAAAATAGGCAGAACGTGGACCAGGATGCCCTTGGCCACAAAGGGCGTATGTGTTTTTTCCTGATTATATTCAGGAAAAAACGCATAAGCCATTTTTCGCCAACAAAGCAAGCTTGCAAGGGAAATGTGCGCTATAATGAAGTCTCACTTCCCCCCGGTCAAAAGGGCCATCCGAAAAAAGTATAAAATCCAGAAAGTCACAACAGGCCATGGAGAACAGGGAATATTGATATACTGATGGGCGGGATGTAAATTGCCAAAAGCCACTCTGGGGAAATGTATGGTGTTTCCTGAAGCATCGAAAAAACAATAGTACATATCCTAGGGCACTAGGCTTAGGAAAACTGAAATCAAAAACACAGAGCCACCGCAAAGTTTAGGGCTGCTCTGTGTACAAGAACCTCGTCCACGATACAAGGTAAACATCCCAGAGAGCGAACAATGGATCATGAAGTTGTGGTACGTACGTGCAATGGAGAATCACTCAGCAATGAAATCAATGTCATCAGGCACGTAGCTGCATAATGAGTGGTTTAGGTATGATGATTCTAAGTGATATATATCCCACAGAAAAAGAAACATCGTAAGATATCACTAATACAGGGAATGGAAACGTGGCTACACATGAACTGAATTACGAAACAGAAGAGAGTCTCTCATTTAGAAAAGAAACTTATGCTTGCGTAAGGGGAAAGGTGAGAGGGGGTGCTGCATAAAAGCAGAGATTGAAATTAGCAAAGATAACGCTCCATAAGCCAAATATGTAATAGACAAGACCTACTCCTTGCTCCACGAAATGGACTCAAAACCCCATATTCAACACATAGGGTTATACCTGACTGGTAGGAATCTTGAAACCTATGTATTTATATGTCTCCGTAACAGAATCAAGTGTGTGTAGAGCTGCACGAAAGCAGAAGTGAAATTCAGCTAAATCCCATTATAAAAATAAATTTCAAAAACAAAACACAAGGACAGTGAAAAAGAGAGACATACTTAGAGAATTCATTCACGGCTTGTGATGAAACCTGGATTTACCACTTCTACACCCACAGCTGCGTGAGACATAAGGCTGGACACTTGGGGCTGATAGGATCGGTGAGGTTTGGAGAGCAAATGCAGACCCTTTGAAGTCATACTGCCTGGTACCCATTCCATGGGTCCCAACTCTCCAGGTTTAAGGGATTCTTCCTTCAGCTAAAACATGCATGGGGAAGCCAGAGTATGGTCCACCCGTGTGATCGGACAGCGTTCACAGAAGACATCTCTGTTTAGGTGTCCTGGTACACACGTTGGCCATTCCAGACGCTTTCCTGACACTCCACGATTGGAGAGTCAGTGCCTTTAACCTCCTGTTTGGCACAGTTTGCAATTTCTGCGGAAGATGGACAGGAATGGGCAGAACCAATGAGAGACTAGATGTAGGTGTTCGGACAGGCACATTTAACTCTACTTTCCCAGCAGCAAGAAGAATTAACCAAACCTTCAGCATGCCGCGCCTGAACCAGACTAGGGTCTGAAGCAATTCTGCGATATTGCGGCCAGCTCATAAGAAATCGAGTGGAGAAAAGGAGCTCAGGGTCACTATTTCACAAACCTGCAGAGTTATAAAAGACAGCTTTCGTCCACAAATATTTTGATGTAAGGCTGCGAAGGGGACTTGAATGTGAGGCAGAGTTGCAGGAAACCTATTTCAGGAGGCAGTTTGGAGTTGCATTTAAACCCTATGAAAATAGGCAGAACGTGGACCAGGATGCCCTTGGCCAGAAAGGGTGTATGCGTTTTTTCCTGACTGTATTCAGGAAAAAACGCATACGACCTTTTTGGTCAACCAAGCAAGCTTGCAAGGTAAAACTGCGCTACAATGAAGTCTCAATTCCCCCCGGTCAAAAGGGCCATCCGAAAAAAGTGTAAAATCCAGAAAGGCAGGACAGGCCATGGAGAACAGGGAGCATTGTTATGCTGATCTGCGGGATGTAAATTGCCACCAGCCACTCTGGGGAAATGTATGGTGTTTCCTGAAGCATGGAGAAAACAATGGTACATAGCCTAGAGCACTAGGCTTAGGAAAACTGAAATCAAAAATACAGAACCACGGCAAAGTTTAGGGCTGCTCTGTGTACAAGAATCTCGTCCACGGTACAAGGTAAATATCCCAGATAGCGAACAATGGATCATGAAGTTGTGGTACGTACGTGCAATGGAGAATCACTCAGCAATGAAATCAACGTCATCAGGCCCGTAGCTGCATAATGAGTCGTTTACGTACGATGATTCTCAGTCCCACAGAAAAAGAAACATCATAAGATATCACTAATACAGGGAATGGAAACGTGGCTACACATGAACTGAATTACAAAACAGAAGAGAGTCTCTCATTTAGAAAAGAAACTTATGCTTGCGTAAGGGAAAAGTTGAGAGGGGGTGCTGCATAAAAGAAGAGATTGAAATTAGCACAGATAACGCTCCATAAGCCAAATATGTAATAGACAAGAGCTACTCCTTGCTCCACGAAATGGACTCAACACCCCATATTCAACACATAGGGATATACCTGACTGGTAGGAATCTTGAAACCTATGTATTTATATTTCTCCGTAAGAGAATCAAGTGTGTGTAGAGCGGCACGAAAGCAGCAGTGAAATTCAGCTAAATCCCATTATAAAAATAAATTTCAAAAACAAAACACAAGGACAGTGAAATAGAGAGACATTCTTAGAGAATTCATTCAGGGCTTGTGATGAAACCTGGATTTACCACTTCTACACCCACAGGTGTGTGAGACATAAGGCTGGCCACTTGGGGCTGATAGGATCGGTGAGGTTCGGAGTTCAAATGCAGACCCTTTGAAGTCATACTGCCTGGTACCCATTCCATGGGTCCCAACTCTCCAGGTTTAAGGGATTCTTCCTTCAGCTAAAACATGCATGGGGAAGCCAGAGTATGGTCCACCCGTGTGATCGGGCAGCTTTCGTAAAAGGCATCTCAGTTTACGTGCCCTGGTACACACGTTGGCCATTCCAGACGCTTTTCTGACACTCCACGATTGGAGAGTCAGTGCCTTTAACCTCCTGTTTGGCACAGTTTGCAATTTCTGCGGAAGATGGACAGGAATGGGCAGAACCAATGAGAGATTAGCTGTAGGTGTTCGGACGGGCACATTTAACTCTAATTTCAAAGCAGCAAGAAGAATTAACCAAACCCTCAGCATGCCGTGCCTGAACCAGACTAGGGTCTGAAGCAATTCTGCGGTATTGCGGCCAGCTCATAAGAAAGCGAGTGGAAAAAAGGAGCTCAGGGGCACTGTATTTCACAAACCTGCAGAGTTATAATTGACAGCTTTCTTCCAAAAATATATTGAAGTAAGGCTGCGAGGAGTATTTGAAAGTGAGGCAGAATTGCAGGAAACCGAGTTCAGGCGGTAGTTTGGAATTGCATTTAAAGCCTATGAAAATAGACAGAACCTCGACCGGGATGCCTGTGGCCAAATAGGGCGTATGCGTTTTTTCCTCAATATATTCAGGAAAAAACCCATACGCCATTTTTGGCCAACCAAGCAATCTTGCAACGGAATTCTGCGCCACAATGAAGTCGCACGTCCCCCCTGGTCAAAAGGGCCTTCTGAAAATAGTGTAAAATCCAGAAGGGCAGCACTGGCCATGGAGAACAGGGAGTATTGTTATGCTGATGGGCGGGATGTAAATTGCCCACAGCCACTCTGGAGAAATGTATGGTGCTCCCTGAAACATCCAAAAAACAAAGGTACATAGCCTAGTGCACTTCCACTTATGGCCCTATAG
>NW_006799307.1:0-220 GCF_000442215.2 Lipotes vexillifer
GCCCAATTCAGCACACCACCATCCCCACCCCACCGTGGTTTTCCCCCCTTGGTGTCCATACGTCTGTTCTCTACATCTGTGTCTCAACTTCTGTCCTGCAAACTGGCTTATCTGTACCATTCTTCTAGGTTCCACATACATGCGTTAACATATGGTGTTTGTTTTTCTCTTTCTGACTTACTTCACTCTGTATAACAGTCTCTAGATCCATCCACGTCTC
>NW_006799308.1:0-265 GCF_000442215.2 Lipotes vexillifer
CGGAGAGATTCCCGCACAGAGGATCGGTGCCGACCGGCACTCAGCAGCCCGAGAGGCTTGTCTTTTGTCTGCTCACCCGCTGGGGCAGGTGGGGCTGGGAGCTGAGGCTTGAGCTTCGGTCGGAGCGCAGGAAGAGGACTGGAGTTGGCGGCGTGAACACAGCCTGCAGGGGTTAGTGCACCACGGCTAGTCGGGAGGGAGTCGGGGAAAAGTCTGGACCTACCGAAGAGGCAAGAGACTTTTTCTTCCCTCTTTGTTTCCTGGT
>NW_006799309.1:0-2049 GCF_000442215.2 Lipotes vexillifer
GTCCAGGAAGATCCCACATGCCGTGGAACGGCTAGGCCCGTGAGCCATGGCCGCTGAGCCTACGTGTCTGGAGCCTGTGCTCCGTAACGGGAGAGGCCACAACAGTGAGAGGCCCGTGTACCGAAAAAACAACAACAACAAAAAGAATGCAGAGATATAATGAAAATGTAGTAATTATTCTGAAGGTTAAGACCTCTCAGTTGCAAATATTGGCTGTCATTATAAAGCAGCTACTTTAAAACAAGATCATTTTTAAAAAGCAATTCAGTGATTACATTGAGGGAATCACAAACAGCCCTACTGTCATGTGAACAACTTCTCAAAGC
This sequence comes from Lipotes vexillifer, assembly GCF_000442215.2. Classification (NCBI taxonomy): domain Eukaryota; kingdom Metazoa; phylum Chordata; class Mammalia; order Artiodactyla; family Lipotidae; genus Lipotes; species Lipotes vexillifer. Next base: position 327 of record NW_006799309.1, read on the forward strand.
TTGGAACCAATTTTCTACCAAGAACTCCATAAAGAATTTCAAGAAGGACTTTTTTGGAAGTAAAGAGCTTAGCTGGAAGCAAAGATGATGTCATCTGGACACTGTGACTGGTGACTCAAAATGTACCCTAGTGATGACTAAGAACTTAGGTTGTGATGAGAGTCTAAATAATACTGTCTCATGAAATATAAGACCAAAAGGCAGTATTTCTAAATCAAGATATGATTTTATATAAAAAGCTATTTTAAAAACTTCTGTATGCTTAAATGAATAGCTTAAACATGTTAAGCTGATGTTTGACTATTTCATCTACATCACTCTTTTTGTTCTAGCTTGGGGGCAGTTTCTCATTTGGGAACGTGAGTGACTGCTTCCCATCCAGGGTTGTCTGTATTCTGGCACGTATAGTAAATGAAATGTGCTGTAGGTTAGAATATAGATCCACAGGGGCAGTTGTAGTGGGGGAAGGCCTGCTGACAGAAAGCGGGGTTGAAATGGGTAGGTTCTGTATTAGTAAGGTGAAGAGCTTTCCAAATGCAGAAAAAGAGATGAATAAAGACATTAACAAAACTTGACCTGGGGCCCTTGCCCACACAACAGTGGGAAAAGGACAAGCATGGCTAGCACAGAGGACCCAAGCAGAGGAAAATTAGCAATGAGCTGCCCATGCAGACTGAGACCAGGCTGTGGAAGACCTTGACAGCCAGCCAGAGGGCTTTGGATAAATTCAAAGGCCCACTCTTCCTATCACAGTCAGTGCCGCATTGTGACTTACATGGGCCCTCGGACTTTTGCCTTTGTGGGTCTCTTTCTTCATAAAAATATTAAACATTATATTTTATGACTATATCAGTATTAAGAAGAATATAATCCAGGCTGCATTTAGTATTATATTCATATTATTATAGCTATTTTTTCTTACGATTTTAAAAGAAAGTAAAATTTAAAATTTTTCATGGGCCCTTAAAAGTATCATGGGTCTTAGGCACTGTGCCTGCTATGCCTAATGGATAAATTGGCCCTGATTAATGTTGGATAATTTGTGTTTTATGTATGTACCAGAGATTTTAGGGCTAAGGAGTTGTTATAGCCATTCTATATATGTGGACAAAATCATTTTCTGTAAACAGAGAGATGGGTCTCACCTGGATCACAAAATGCTTCTATGTGGGCAAAGCTGGCTGAGAAAGGATGAGATGTCTTGTGTCTGCCATTTGGTCTGGCCATGAAATACCCCCAGCTGGAAGGCAGAACTTAGTGGAAAGTATAGTGTACCTGGAAGGCAAATATCTGGGTCTAGTTGTTGGGGAAACTGTGCCCAGGACACTAGAAATAAGATGATGTTCATCGTAATGGAAGTCGGAGTCGGAAAGTCAGATCATCTTCTGAGAAAATTTAAATAGGCTTTGGGGCTGGCGTGTATGCCTTAAGATCAGATACTTGAATCTGATGACCGCAGTGTTCTTTAGAATCTTTACCACTACTTCCTTTCTGTGCTGAGTATGACTAAGAAAAAGGACTTTGGGCCATTCCTAGGTGAGGGTTTTAAGGTGACAGCAGAGGATCCTTTGGGACTGGGGTGATACTGACAGCAGAGGTCACAACCAGAAAGACTGTACAGAGAATAGGGTTTAGGAGAGAACTGCCAGGTTTACTTCCAGGCTTCTTCCAGAAGAGTCACTACTCAAGGCTCAACTGTTGGAGGGCCCTGAGTCTCTTTCCC
>NW_006799310.1:0-8582 GCF_000442215.2 Lipotes vexillifer
CCCCGTCAAAATGAGCAGCACTCTAAAAAAAAAAAAAAAAAAGATTTCTTTGGCTATTAGGGGTCTTTTGTGTTTCCATACAAACTGTGAAATTTTTTGTTCTAGCTCTGTGAAAAATGCCATTGGTAGTTTGATAGGGATTGCATTCAATTTGTAGACTGCTTTGGGTAGTATAGTCATTTTCACAATGTTGATTCTTCTAATCCAGGAACAGGGTATATCTCTCCACCTGTTTGTATCATCTTTAATTTCTTCATCATTGTCTTACAGTTTTCTGCATATTGGTCTTTTGTCTCCTTTGGTAGGGTTGTTCCTAGGTATTTTATTGTTTTTGTTGCAATGGTAAATGGGAGTGTTTCCTTAATTTCTCTTTCAGATTTTTCATCATTAGTGTATAAGAATGCCAGAGATTTCTGTGCATTAATTTTGTATCCTGCTACTTTACCGAATTCATTGATTAGCTCTAGTAGTTTTCTGGTAGCATCTTCAGGATTCTCTATGTATAGTATCATGTTATCTGCAAACAGTGTCAGTTTTACTTCTTTTCCAATTTAGATTCCTTTTATTTCTTTTTCTTCTCTGATTGCTGTGGCTAGAATTTCTAAAACTATGTTGAATAATAGTGGTGAGAGTGGGCAGCCTAGTGTTGTTCCTGATCCTAGTAGAAATGGTTTCAGGTTTTCAGCATTGAGAACTATGTTACCGAATTCTTGATTAGCTCTAGTAGTTTTCTGGTAGCATCTTCAGGATTCTCTATGTATAGTATCATGTTATCTGCAAACAGTGTCAGTTTTACTTCTTTTCCAATTTAGATTCCTTTTATTTCTTTTTCTTCTCTGATTGCTGTGGCTAGAATTTCTAAAACTATGTTGAATAATAGTGGTGAGAGTGGGCAGCCTAGTGTTGTTCCTGATCCTAGTAGAAATGGTTTCAGGTTTTCAGCATTGAGAACTATGTTTGCTGTGGGTTTATCATATATGACTTTTATTATGTTGAGGTACGTTCCCTCTATGCCCACTTTCTGGAGGGTTTTCATCATAAATGGTATTGAATTTTGTCAAAAGCTTTTTCTGAATTTACTGAGATGATCATATGGTTTTTCTCCTCAATTTGTTAATGTGGTGTATCAAATTGATTGATTTGTGTATATTGGGGAATCCTTGTATTCCAGGGATAAAGCCCACTTGATCATAGTGTATGATCCTTTCAATGTGCTGTTAGATTCTGTTTGGTAGTATTTTGTTGAGGATTTTTGCATCTATATTCATCAGTGATATTGGCCTGTAGTTTTCTTTTTTTGTGACATCTTTGCGTGGTTTTGGTATGAGGGTGTTGGTGACCTTGTAGAATGAGTTCAAGAGTGTTCCTCCCTCTGCTATATTTTGGAAGAGTCTGAGAAGGATAGTTGTTAGCTCTTCTCTGAAAGTTTGATAGAATTTGCCTGTGAAGCCATCTGGTCCTGGGCTTTTGTTTGCTGGAAGATTTTTAATCACAGTTTCAATTTCAGTGTGTGTGATTGGTTTGTTCATATTTTCTATTTCTTCCTGGTTCAGTCTTTGAAGACTCTGCTTTTCTAAGAATTTGTCCGTTTCTTCCAGGTTGTCCATTTTATTGCCATAGAGTTGCTTGTAGTAATCTCTCATGATCCTTTATATTTCTGCAGTGTCAGTTGTTACTTCTCCTTTTTCATTTCTAATTCTTTCGATTTGAGTCTTCTCCCTTTTTTTCTTGATGAGTGTGGCTCATGGTTTATCAATTTAGTTTATCTTCTCAAAGAACCAGCTTTTAGTTTTATTGATCTTTGCTATCGTTTCCTTCATTTCTTTTTCATTTATTTCTGATCTGATCTTTATGATTTCTTTCCTTCTGCTAACTTTGGGTTTTTCTTGTTCTTCTTTGTCTAATTGCTTTTGGTGTAAGATTAGCTTGTTTATTTGAGGTGTTTCATGTTTCTTGAGGTAGGATTGTATTGCTATCAACTTCCCTCTTAAATCTGCTTTTGCTGCGTCCCATAGGTTTTCAGTCATCGTATTTTCATTGTCATTTGTTTCCAGGTATTTTTTTATTTCCTCTTTGATTTCTTCAATGATGTCTTGGTTATTTAGCAGTGTATTGTTAGGCCTCCATGTGTTTGTATTTTTTACTGGCTTTTTCCTGTAATTGATATCTAGTCTCATAGCGCTGTGGTCAGTAAAGACACTTGATATAATTTAAAATTCCTTAAATTTACTAAGGCTTGATTTGTGACCCAAGATATGGTCTATCCTGGAGAATGTTCCATGAGCAGTTGAGAAAAATATGTATTCTGTTGTTTTTGGATGGAATGTCCTATAAATATCTATTAAGTCCATCTTGTTTAATGTATCATTTCAAACTTGTGTTTCCTTATTTATTTTCATTTTGGATGATCTGTCCATTGGTGAAAGTGGGCTGTTAAAGTCCCCTACTATGATTGTGTTACCGTCGATTTCCGCTTTCATGGCTGTTAGTATTTGCCTTATGTATTGAGGTGCTCCTATGTTGGGTGCATAAATATTTACAATTGTTATATCTTCTTCTTGGATCGATCCCTTAATCATTATGTAGTGTCCTTCTTTGTCTCTTCTGATAGTCTTTATTTTAAAGTCTATTTTGTCTGATATGAGAATTGCTACTCCAGCTTTCTTTTGGTTTCCATTTGCATGGAATATCTTTTTCCATCCCCTCACTTTCAGTCAGTATGTGTCCTTAGGTCTGAAGTGGGTCTCTTGTAGACAGCATATATATGGATCTTGTTTTTGTATCCATTCAGCCAGTGTTTGTCTTTTGGTGGGAGTATTTAGACCATTCACGTTTAAGGTAATTATCGATATGTATGTTCCTTTGCCCATTTTCTTAATTGCTTTGGGTTTGTTATTGTAGGTCTTTTCCTTCTCTTGTGTTTCTTGCCTAGAGAAGTTCCTTTAGCATTTGTTGTAAAGCTGGTTTGGTGGTGCTGAACTCTCTCAGCTTTTGCTTGTCTGTAAAGGTTTTAATTTCTCCATCAAATCTGAATGAGATCCTTGCTGTGTAGACTAATCTTGCTTGTAGGTTTTTCTCCTTCATCACTTTAAATATGTCCTGCCACTACCTTCTGGCTTGTAGAGTTTCTGTTGAGAGATCCGCTGTTAACCTTATGGGGATTCCCTTGTATGTTTTTAGTTGCTTTTCCCTTGCTGCTTTTAATATTTTTTCTTCATATTAATTTTAGATAGTTTGATTAATATGTGTCTTGATGTGTTTCTCCTTGGATTTATCCTATATGGGACTCTCTGTGCTTCCTGGACCTGACTGACTATTTCCTCTTCCACATTAGGGAAGTTTTCAACTATATTCTCTTCAAATATTTTCTCAGTCCCTTTTTTTTTCTCTTCTTCCTCTGGGACCCATATAATTCGAATGGTGGTGCATTTAATGTTCCAAGGGTCTCTGAGACAGTCCTGAATTCTATTCATTCTTTTTTCTTTATTCTGCTCTGCAGTAGTTATTTCCACTATTTTATCTTCCAGGTCACTTATCCATTCTTCTGCCTCAGTTATCCTGGTATTGATTCCTTCTAGCGGATTTTAAATTTCACTTATTGTGTTGTTCATCATTGTTTGTTTGCTCTTTAGTTCTTCTATGTCCTTGTTAAATGTTTCCTGTATTTTCTCCATTCTATTTCCAAGATTTTGGATCATCTCCACTATTATTCTCAATTCTTTTTCAGGTAGACTGCCTATTTCCTCTTCATTTGTTTGGTCTGGTGGGTTTTTACCTTTCTCCTTTATCTGCTGTGTATTTCTCTGTCTTCTCATTTTGCTTACCTTACTGTGTTTAGGGTCTCCTTTTTGCAGGCTGCAGGTGTGTAATTCATGTTGTTTTTCATGTCTGCCCCCAGTGGGTAAGGTTGGTTCAGTGGGTTATATAGGCTTCCTGGTTAACGGCACTGGTGTTGTGTTCTGGTGGATGAGGCTGGATCTTGTCTTTCTGATGGGCTGGACCAAGTCCATGTGTGCGTTTTGGGGTGCCTGTGAACTTATTATGATTTTAGGCAGGCTCTCTGATAATGGGTGGGGTTGTGTTCTTGTTTTGCTAGTTGTTTGGCATAGGGTGTCCAGCACTGTAGCTTGCTGGTCATTAAGTGGGGCTTGATCTTAGCGTTGTGATGGAGATCTCTTCATGAGCTTTTGCAATTTGATATTACATGGGCCTGGGATGTCTCTGGTGGACCAATGTTCTGAACTCAGCTGTCCCACCTCGGAGGCTCAGTTCTGATACCCGGCCATGCACAAAGACCCTGTCAGCCACACAGCTCAGAAGAAAAGGGGGGGGGGGAGATAAATAAAGTTATTAAAATAAAAAATATTATTAAAAATTAAAAAGTAATTTAAAAAGATAAAACAAGAAAGAACACAACAACCAAACCAAAAAACCAATCCACCAATGATAACAAGCACTGAAAACTATACTAAAAAACAAACAAAAAAGAAAACCTGACAAACAGAACCCTAGGATAAGTAGTAAAAGCAAAGCTGTACAGACAAAATCACACAACAAAGCATACACATACACACTCAGAAAAAGAGAAAAAGGGAAATATATATATATATATACATATATATATATATATATTAAAAAGGAAGAGAGCAACGAAATCAATAAACAAATCTAGCAGTGTTAATTAGCTCTAAATACTAAACTAAGATAAACATAAAACCAGAACAAAATTAGATGCAGAAAGCAAACCCCAAGTCTACAGTTGCTCCCAAAGTCCACTGCCTCAATTTTGGGATGATTCATTGTCTATTCAGGTTTTCCAGCAATGCAGCGTACATCAAGTTGACTGTGGAGATTTAATCTGCTGCTCTTGAGGCTGTTGGGAGAAATTTCCCTTTCTTTTCTTTGTTTGCACAGCTCCTGGTGTTCAGCTTTGGATTTGGCCCCAAATTTAAATTTTGGCCTCTGTGTATGTGTGTATGTCGCCTGAGGGTGTCTGTTCCCTGCCCAGACAGGAGACGGTTAAAGGAATGCCTGATTTGGGGGCTCTGGCTTACTTAGGCCAGGGTGGGTAGGGAGTGGTATGGAATGCGGGGTGAGCCTGCAGTGGCAGAGGCCGGCATGATGTTGCAACAGCCTGAGGCATGCCGTGTGTTCTCCCTGGGAAGTTGTCCCCGGATCACAGGACCCTGGCAGTGACGGGCTGCACAGTCTCCAGGGAGGGGAAGTGTGGATAGTGACCTGTGCTTGCACACAGGATTCTTGGTGGCTGCAGCAGCAGACTTTGTGTCTCATGCCTGTCTCTGGTGTCCGTGCTGATAGCCGTGGCTCGCCCCCATCTCTGGAGCTCATTTAGGCGGTGCTCTTAATCCCCTCTCCTAGCGCACCCCAGTGGTATCTTGCCTCTTAGGCAAGTCCAAACTTTTTCACGGACTCCCTCCCTGCTAGCTGTGGCACACTAGCCCCCTTCAGGCTGTGTTCACGCAGCCAACCCCAGTCCTCTCCCTGGGATCCAACCTCCGAAGCCTGAGCCTCTGCTCCCAACCCCCACCCACCCCACAGGGTAGCAGACAAGCCTCTCAGGCTGGTGAGTGCTGATCAGCAGTGATTCTCTGTGCAGGAATCTCTCTGCTTTGCCCTCTGTACCCCTGTTGCTGCACTCTCCTCCGTGGCTCTGAAGCTTCCCACCTGCACCCCCCGTCTCCACCAGTGAAGAGTCTTCCTAGTGTGTGGAAACTTTTCCTCCTTCACAGCTCCCTCCCAGAGGTGCAGGTCCGTCCCTATTCTTTTGTCTCTGTTTTTTTCTTTTTTCTTTTGCTCTACCCAAGTAAGTGGGGATTTTCTTGCCTTTTGGGAAGTCTGAGGTCTTCTGCCAGAGTTCAGTAGGTGTTCTGTAGGAGTTGTTCCACTTGTAGATGTTTTTATTTATATATTTGTGGTACACGGGCCTCTCACTGCTGTGGCCTCTCCCGTTGCGGAGCACAGGCTCCAGACGCACAGGCTCAGTGGCTATGGCTCACGGGCCCAGCCACTCCACGGCATGTGGGATCTTCCTGGACCAGGGCACGAACCCATGTCCCCTGCATCGGCAGGTGGACTCTCAGCCACTGCGCCACCAGGGAAGCCCTGTAGATGTATTTTTGATGTATTTGTGGGGAAGAAGGTGATCACCATGTCTTACTCCTCTGCCATCTTGAAGGTCCCCCTTCTATTTGAATTTTAGGATTGAATTTTCTATTTGTGCACAAATGTTATTGGGATTTTGATAGTGATTTTATTGAATTTATAGATCCCTTTGGATAGTATAACATATTTACAATATGTCTTCCAACTCATGAGTATGTTTTCCATTTATCAGTGTCTCCTGTAATTTCTTTCAGCAACATTTTGTAGTTTTTATTGTACAAGTCTTTTGCCTGCTTGATTAAATTTATTCCTAAGGATTTTTTTCTTTTTAATACCATCATAAATAGAATTATTCTCTTAATTTCCTCTTTAAATTATTCATTTTTGGTGCATAGACACACAACTGATTTTTGCATGTTGATTTTATATCCTGTGACTTTGCTAAATTCACTATTAGTTTTAACACGTTTGTGTGTGTGTCTGTGTGTGTGTGCATGTGTGCATAATCTGTAGGGTTTTCTACATATAAAATTATATTATTTGTGAACAGAGATTATTTCACTTCTATCTCTTCAATTTGGATGCTTTTAATTTCTTTTTCTTGCCTAATTGCTCTGGCTAAGACTTCCAGTACTATGTTGAATGAAAGTGATAAAAGTAAACACTCTTTTCTTGTTTCAGATCTTAGAGGGAAAGCTCTCAGTCTTTCACCAATAAGTATGTTAGATGTGGGCTTTTCATATATGGCATTTATTATGTTACCTTTTATTCCTAGTTTGTTACATCTTTATATCCCAAAAAGGTGTTAAATTTTGTCAAGTGATTTTTCTACATTAATTGAGATGATCATGGGTTCATCCCCCCTTTATTCTGTTAATGTGGTATATTAAGTTGATCAATATTTGTATGTTGAACCATTCTTGCATTCCAGGTATAAATCCCACTTGGTCATAGTGTATAAGGCTTAAAATTTTGCTGTTAAATTCTGTCTGCTGGTATTTTCTTGAGGATTTTAGCAGCACTATTCATAAGAGATATTGGTCTGCAACTTTCTTTTCTCATAGTGTCTTTGTTAGGATTTGCTATCAGTGTAATGCTGGCATCATAAAATAAGTATGAAAGTGTTCACTCCTCTTCAAGTTTTAGGAAGAGTTTGGGGAGAATTTGTGTTAATTCTTCTTTAAATGTTTGGTAGATGTCACAAGTGAATTCTTCTGGGCCTGGGCTTTTCTTTGTTTGAAGTTTTTTGATTACTGATTCAATCTCCTAACTAGTTTTGAGTGTTCAGATTTTCTGTTTCTTCATGATTCAGTCTTGGTAGGTTTTCTGCATCTAAGAATTTGTCCATTTCACCTGGGATATCCAATTTGTTGGTGTACATAATACTCTTATAATACTTTTTATTTCTGTAAAATTTATTGTAATATCCCTTCTTTCGTTTACGATATTAGTTGAGTCCACAGTTCTGCAGTCTTCCTGCAGCTTTTATATCCCAGTGTCCACCACTGCTTCCAGAGGCCTCCAACCTGACATCCAAATTAAGCCACCATTTCTGCCTGTGCCCCAAGTAATATGAGACAGAAACCAGAGCTCCAGGCATCCCCCAGACAAGCCAGAACATTGCAAGCAAGTTCCTCTCTTTCCTTGCTGTCCCAAGGGAGGAACCAGGAATTGGTTACCTTCGTTTCAACCACACCTCAGTGCACTGGGGAGGAGGTGGGGCAAGAGTGAGCAGAAATGCCATGAAATTTCCTGCCCTTTGGAGTGTGACTTTTTCTTGATTATGCATTTGCTTGCTGCAACTTTTTAACTGATTTCTAGAATTCTTGCAAAGCTGCTTTTGTTTGTAAGTTGTTGTTTATTTGGTGTTTTTGTGGGAGATTGAGAGTATAGATCTTACTATCTGGCCATCTTACTGATGTCAGTCTCCTGTATAAATATTGAATATTTAAAAAAAAATAAGTACTCATATCTTTTTTGGAAATATGTCATAAATAAATTGAATAAATAAGGTTAAATTCACATAATTTAAGAGGGAAACAAATTATAGAATATTAATGTATTTGTGTTTCAGGTTGTTGAGTAGGAAAAACTAAGATTTTCTTGAGAGTCTAGTGTTCAGAGTAAGTGCAAAGGGGTGCCAAAAACAAACAAAAAAACAGTAAATGTCAGGGTTTAAATAGCTATAGACCTGGGGGGTGAGACGTTTAAAAAGGACCTCCAAATAATCTTCAGTTAAATAGAAAGTAATGACTATTTAGTGACGGTGTTGTAACATCTGGAGATTACTTAATTGGTGCTTAAGAGGTTTTTTTTTTTTTTGCAAAATAGGCTTTGCATCAGTTAGGAGTATGTTCATTTGCAAGAAAAAAATATTAACCGTCAGTGGTTTAATAAATTTGGTTACTTTTTCTAACATAGGAAGCCTGGAGGTAGAAAGATTCAGGCTCTGGTTCAGC
>NW_006799310.1:8592-12577 GCF_000442215.2 Lipotes vexillifer
CAGTGATATCAGAATATGTGTTGACATTCTTCTAACCTTAAACTCATGGCTGCAAATAAGTTTGCACTGCCCCACATTCAAAGCAGAAAGAAGAGGAAAAGTTAGTGCCAGTTATCAGACTCTATCAGGAATGCACATATTTCCCAGGAACACCTGGGAGACTTCAGGTTACAGCTCATTGGCCACAACATGGTCATATGGCCTTCTTTGCTACAGAGGATACTGAGAAAGTGAGTTTTTACATTTTTCAGGCTGTACTGTGAAAGATGGCAAGAGAGAAGGGGTGGGGGTGGGAATGACTGTTCGGTAAGCAGAACCAGCAGTGTTTCCCCAGGGGCACTTAATGAGTAAAATCCCACTTGGTCCTCTGGTAAAGAAGCAAGACGTTCTATGTCTTTATTTTATCACAGACTTCCTTAATCTCCAGAGTACTCTTATAGAGAGATGCATTCACAAATTATTCCTCCGTGTCTATTTTAAGATAAGATTTTGTAATCTGGAACAAAAGCATGTATTACTTTTTTCCTCTACTAAAAATTTAAATAATATTATGACCTTTTTATGGTCATAATATTATTCAACCAACATTTATTAGGCATCATCTATGTGATAGTAATTATGGTAGATACTGATAATTCAGAGATGAATAAGATAAGATCCATAGCCTCAAGTAGTTCATAGTCCAGAAGTTAAAACACTTTGGTGTAGACAATTACATACATACAATTATAATTTATTTATAAAAAGAGCATTGATGATCATATATGATAATATGTATATCCAGCTCTGGTGATTACATATTCTTAGTCTGTGGACAATCTTTTTTTTCTTGCGGTACGCGGGCGTCTCACTGTTGTGGCCTCTCCCGTTGCGGAGCACAGGCTCCGGACACGCAGGCTCAGCAGCCGTGGCTCATGGGCCCAGCCGCTCTGCGGCACGTGGAATCCTCCCGGACCGGGGCACGAACCCACGTCCCCTGCATCGGCAGGCGGACTCTCAACCACTGCGCCACCAGGCAAGCCCTGTGGAAAGTCTTTTGAGTTTGACAGTTCTGCTAAGAGATTCAAGGAGCTCGGTTTAGAGATAACTCAAATTTCTTTAAGCAAATGTCATTTTGTAATGACATTACTTTCCTTTAATCTTTTATTGTCCCTGAAGTCACTGAAGTCTGTAGGTCTTTAATAAGCTTACCCAACTTGATGATAATACAAAGGTTTGAATTTAGGTACCAATGCTATACTTGAAAACTAAGAATGTGATTGGTATTTAGCCTTCTATCTTAAAAGAATTGGTGAGTTACTATGCCTGGTTCATTTGTTGCACCTGGGCTCTGAGTAAGAAAAAGAATACAAGTCAGAACTGCACCTGGCAGCCTGAGGCACTCCCTTTTAGGGCCACTGAGATCTGCTGCTCCCAAACAGACGGTAGAGAATGGTTCCCCCTTCCCTTCTCTGCTTTCAGCAACTCACAACTGCCTGGAATCATGAGAAACTTTAATTCCTCTTCTTGGGGAGGAATCTTTTCCCCTTTGCCCCATTGGATTACATGAGATTAGGACGTGGCATTAAAGCTTGCTGTCCTTTACCTATACTTTGTGACTCTGTGTCTCTGTAGAAAAGTCCTTCATTTAGAACAGAAGTCCATGAACTCCAGCCCATGGGACAAATACTGTAGTTGTATACCCTGTGAGCTAAAAATAGTTTTGTATTTTTAAATAGTTGAAAAACTCAAAAGGAGAATTTTTTTGTGATATATTAAAATTATGTAAAATTCAAAATTCTGCATCCACAAATAAACTCATATTGAAACACAGCCACGTTCATTTTTTAACACATTGTCTATGGCTGCTTTTGAGGTACAATGGCAGAGCTGAAGAGTTGCAACAGAGACTGTATCATTTGCAAAGTATTAAATGTTTCAGATTTGGCCCTTGATAGGAAAATTTTGCCAACCTCTGAGTTAGAAGAAATATTTCCACCTCTGCATATAGAGAAGAAATCCATAATCACACTAATATACTTCACTAAGCAAATTGGGATTGTATATCACCTGTCAGTCTACCAGGTGTAGGGCACTGGCACCATGGCACAGCACAGTGGTGATCAAACATTTTTAGCAGCAGAACAGTTTTTTTCTGGAATGGTCTCTAAGGTCCCTCAGATGACCTCTAAGTTCTGTAACTCTATGTTTGCCTGAATCTCAGCCTCTTACCATCTATGTGTCTATGCTCCTAGTTAGGGCTCTGTGTCATTGCTAAGAGGAGCTCTCCATCACCCAGAAGGTTCATTGTTCGCATCATCCTACAAACCAAAAACCTCCATATCAACTGTGATCACCTTTTTTCTCCTTTATCCACACATTCAGTCCACCACCAGGTTCTATCAGCACCATCTCCTAAATGTCTTGCTCAAGTGTCCTTATCTTTCCCTTCGCACTGCTACCTCCTTACCCAAGGTTACTAGCACCTGGACTCCTGGAAAATCCTCCCAATGATATCATTATTCACTCCCTCCCACCAGACCTGGAGAAAATCTGGTGCAAGATTACCTGGTTTCATATCCTTCAGTGTCTTCCCATTGACTGCCCCTTCAGCCCCATCTCTTACCTCTCTCTGCCTAGAACCCAACCCCACTGTTCTCCGTGCAGCTCCTTTATTGAGTAGCGCTCTGTTCTACCTCAGGGCCTCCATACCTGCTATTCCTTGCCTTCTCATTCCCTTTGCCTAACTATTCCATTTTATCTTTTAGTTCTTGGTTTTCATTTATAAAGTGAAATACTGAGTACTTATTATGTTCCAGAAACTGTGTTAAGAACTCAGAGAATCAGTATGGAGAAGACACAAGTGTCCCACAGACCTTATATTCTAATAGGGGATACAGACATGAAGCAATTTATTCTCAAATAATGAATTAATTACTAGTGTGATAATGTTAGGGAGCTGAAAAATAGGAAGATTCCAGAGAATAAAATGGGTATTGATCTAATCTTGGGGGCACAGAGAAACCTTTGTGGGAGTGATATTTAAGCTGAACCTCAAAGGATGAGTAACAATTCCTGAGGTAAGAGAGATAAGAAAATTCCAAGCCAAGAGAAAAGCATGTACAACGGTCCTGAAGCTGAAAAGAACTGATAGAGGTCCAGTTCCAGAGCACGAAGAGTAAGAGAAACAATGACTTATAGTAAGTTGAAAATAAAGGGAGGGCCCAGATCATTCAGCGTCGTTTAGGCCCTGAGAGGCATTTTGGCCATTGAGGAATTTAGGCGTAAATATCCTTTCTCCAGAAACCTTCCTTCACTGTCCAATCTGGGTGAGGAACCCAGCCCCATCCCCAGCTCTGACATCACACACATTGTCCCATAGTTCCTCTTCTTCTTTGCTGGTCCTGTTGCCTTGTCTTGTTTTCCCTGCTACTCCAAGAGCTCCATGAGGGTAAGAACCTTGTCTGTCTCCTTCATCACTGTTTCCTCTGTCCCTAGCACAGTGCTTGGAATATAATAGGAGCTCAATATATACATGTTGAATGAATGACCCTCCTTCTTTTCTGTCACTGTGCCATATGGGCTGTCCTAGTGCTTCCCAGAAGTATGAAGGTTACCAGCTGTTCTGGTAGCAGCCCTATTTGTGGATCATTCTCCTTCATCATTGGGATTAGCCTCTGTCCTGCTCTCCTGATTTCCATCCTCTTGCCTCTCCAGTCCATCCTCTTCACTACTACCCAAACTACTATCCTAGAGAAAAATTTGGACCACGTCTTTTTTTAATGCAAAATTTTTTATCCTCAGACACCTTCCATCACTCCTCAGTGCCCACAGAATAAACTTTAAACTCCTTTGCTGCTGTCTTAGACCTTCCACGAATGGGCCCTGACCCATCTTTCCAGTCTCATCTATTCCTCATTTCACATATACTCAGCTCCAATCATAGCAGACTTCCCACAGATCCTCAGATATGCTCCACTCTGATTATTGTCCCAACCAGGAATGC
>NW_006799310.1:12588-34528 GCF_000442215.2 Lipotes vexillifer
GGAATGCCCTTCTTTCTGTTCTCTGTCAATATTTAGCTCATCCTTTGCCACCCATCTGAAGCCTAGCATTCTGTTCTTTTGGCTCTGTTTCTGTAACCCAGCGGTTCTCAAAGTGTGGTCCTTGACCAGCAGAAAACTTGTTAGATATGGAAATTCTCAGGTCACACCACAGACTTACTGGAAAACTCTGGGGTTGGGGCAATCTGTGGTTAAACAAGCCTTCCAAGTGATTCTAATGTCCATTAACATTTGAGAGTCACTGTCCTAAACATATTGCTGTATTTCTAATTTAGAATTTTATTTTTTTTATTTCATAGATAAGAAAATTGAGACTCAGAAGAGTTTGGTACTTTTGGCTAAAATTGCTCAGCTAGGAACAGAATTTTAACCCAGGGGATCAGACTCCATTTAGTTTAGAATTTTAGACCACATTAAGTTCTGGTTAGTTGTTTACTTGTCAGCATCCCTTACTAGAATAAGCAGCCAGAAGACAAGGACCAGATCTTATCTGTTTTATCTCCACCACAATGAAATAAAATGGCAATAAAGTACTACTGTGTTGGGTAGTTGTAGATTCCTTCTATTCCTAACACAATTTAGGGTTTCCCCCTCTGCAAATAAATTTATTTGGAAAGGAAGAGAAATTATATTACATTATATTATATTATATTAATTATCACACATTACATTACAGTATGCTATATTACATACATATCTCACTAGAGCAATTCATTCACCTGTAACATTCTTGATGATGAATCCTGGACTTGAATATCAAGAACCTGATAAGAAGAAATTGTTCTAAGGGGAGACTGTCTTGCCTAATTAGGATTTAAGATTTTCAGCAGTGCTTCTCAGACTTTAATGTGAATATGAATCACCTGGGGATCTTTTAAACTATAATTTCCTGATTTAGTAAGTCTGTGGAGAGGCCTGAGAGTCTGCATTTCTCACAAGTTCCCAGGTGATGCTGCCGCTGCTGGTCTGAGTCGACCCCAAAGGAAATTTTACAAACTATCTTCTTGCAGACTGGCTTTGTAGCTTCTTCTGGCAAAGGGAGATTTAGTGTGTGGTACAACTTCTTTGTCGTATTTTTAATCATCATGGGTCAAAGGCCCCAGCCAATGGTTCTCAACCATAGCTGCACTTTTGACTCACCTGGAGGTGCTTTTCAAAAAACACCAGTGCGTAGGCTCTACTCTCTGAGAGCCAGATGTAATGAACCACTGCCCTAGGCAATGAAGTAAAACAGATGCATAAATCGCTGCTTTGTTCTACACAGCAGATCTATGACAAGTCTACCCTTGAGAAGTTTTTCTAACTAATAAGATGGTACAATGCATACTAAGAAGGACTTAACATTAAAATTATTCAAAGGAAAAGTAAAAGCCAAACCTTGCTTTTGCTGTAAAATGTGATCGACCACCTACTTCTTGAGGTAAAAACCCAACTGTAGGCCTGTTAATATGTGCCCGTTTCTCTGCAAGCACCCCTAAGGAAATTGTTATTTGGAATAATAGAATTATTGCTTACTTGCCTGGATGATGAGGCAGGCCATCATTATTTGTGTAGCGTGGCACATTTTCAGATATTCAGCTTTAGTGATTGGATTATTCTCCAATTCTTCATTCCCTCCCTTGTTACAGAATTACAAGACATCCATGCCCTTGCTTTGTGACTGTGCAGTGCCTCTCACAGGGGCAGGGAGAGCCTATTTCTTGGCTCATTGATGCCGGGCTGGATCAGTGGAATGTCACAACACAGAGACTTTAAATGTTCTTGAGTGGTTTTGTTTGGCTTCTTGTACTGCTGCCATTCCACAAGAAGATCACACCTAGGATAGCAGAGGTTCTGACTGACCCCCAAAAGATCTGGGGTACAGCTCAGACATCTGCATTTATTAAATAGTACACACAGGGACAGGCAAGACCTAGCCACCTCTGTGTCCTTGGGCATGTCATTGAAGCTCTCCGGGCCTCATTTTATTTATCTATGAAAGGAAGGGTTTAGATTAGGTGGTTTTTAAGGACTTTACCAGATATGAAATTCTGTGATACTGTTTTACATCCATATAATAACATCTCCAAATGAAGAGAAAAAATGAGGTAAGTTTGGCCAAGTTATTCCTCACCACTTTCCTGGTAAGGCAATGTTTTTGCAAATGAAGGAACAGAGCCACAAAAGGGTTAATCAATGTGCCCAAAATCACACAAAAAACTTTATACTTGGTCTTTTGAATCTACAACTTTGAAATATATATAGATCTATTTTTCCAGAAGAGCAGCTCCAAAAAATGCCCATTATCTAGATTTTACTTTGGGCAGATATCAAAATTATTTTTACATTTTTCAGTGGATTTTTAGATCTGGGGAAAATTTCCTGATTTACAATTAAACTATTTCTAAATACTAAGAGTCCTGACTTTAAAAAGTCTTTACATCTTCCCCTTAAAAGATAATCAAAAACCAATTTAATAAGCTGAGAAACTACTCCTTGGTTTTTTTCCAGTTGTTATTACATCTGTGTGTATGTATATGTCACAGAGAGGAAGAGGTTAACGTAATCTCCCATCACTTTTTACTCAGAGTCATTATAACATAGGAATTATCTGAGACATAAATCTTTGCCTAGGTGAAACCTGCTATCCTCAGTTTTCGGATAAAGAGATTGAAGCACAGAGGTGTTAACTGACTTTCTCAAGGTCACAGGGAAAATTACAATCAAGGCCAGGATTAGGATCTAAGTTTTCTGACCCAGATGCTTTATTCCATTAGGCTGTTCTTTCCCAGAGTCAATTTAGATTCCCAACTCCTTTGCAGGACTTAGAGACTCTTAGGAAATGCATCCTTAATAATCACAGGGGCACAAGTGGCATTTCCAGGAACAGATGGTGGCTTTTGAACAGGAAGTTAGGAAGTTTAGAGCATTAAATTCACAGGAAAATAAACTAAGGTGTAAGGATAGCCTGGACTTTCACTAACAATCAAGCCAGGACTTTCAAACCAGTTCAATTTTTTCTCCTGGGCTGACCACTCCACTTCCACCAAGCATTTGTTTCTAACCTCATGCTGTCCCTGGGACTAATATTCAATGGCATAAAGACTTTGTCTCTACTAGGTGTTTTTTTTTACTTAGTAAGAGCACATTTCTGCGTATTTTATAAAAACTCCATTGACAATCCTGCACAAATCATATTCAGATGTTTCCCCAACCCTAATTAGAATATTGTTTTATTACACTGCACATTTCCTAAATCTCACACTAATTAAATGTATATTTACCAAAAAACAACAATTTACCAAAAAACAACTATCTGTACTCAAGATTTGTGGTCATATACTGCAGTGGTTGACGACTGTATCAGCATTTCAATTTCAAATGCGTTTCAGAGGTTTAGGGCTTATCTGGAAAATTAATTGCAGCTGAAAACCTGGCACAGCCTATTCTTCCACAGACCAGCCTGGGAGCCCCCTCCAGCTCCAGGCTTCTTTTCTTGGAACAGCTGCCAGAGGGAGCGGAGTGAGGAGTGGAAGAGAGGGGAGTGAAAGGGGGATGGATGGGGGAGGGTGGAATGCCATCCTTTTCTCAGAGCTTTCCCTCCAATCGCTGGAACCTGTCTGCAGGGGAAATGAACATTCTTCTCTGCCTAATGAACACAGTGAGTAGACGGAGGCCCGGCTTCCTAACACTCCTTTAGCAAGAAGGCCAGGTTTTGGCCTCTGCACTTTTCCCCTTTGTTTATGATGATTATTATTTTTTAAAATAAATTTTTTTATTTTTGGCTGTGCTGGGTCTACATTGCTGCACACGGGCTTTCTCTAGTTGTGGCGAGTGGGGGCTACTCTTCGTTGTGGTGCACAGGCTTCTCATTGCGGTGGCTTCTCTTGTTGCACAGCACTGTCTCTAGACGTGCGGGCTTCAGTAGCTGTGGCATACGGGCTCAGTCATTGCGGCTCACGGGCTCTAGAGAGCAGGCTCAGTAGTTGTGGTGCACAGGCTTAGTTGCTCCATGGCATGTGGGATATTCCCGGACCAGGGCTCAAACCCGTGTCCCCTGCATTGGCAGGTGGATTCTTAACCACTGAGCCACCAGGGAAGTCCCTATTTATTATTTTTTAAGCAAAGATTTCAGGGGTTTTTTGGTTTGCTTTTTTTGTTGTTGTTTTTGGTTTGTTTTTCATTAAGCTCAGCTGCGGGTATTCAGATATGGCTCTATTTGTTGGCTTAGAAGCACATAGATGACCCTTGAAGGCAATTAGACTTTTTCCTGCCAGCTTGTCCTTCAAAGGGAATGCAGGGAACAATAACACAGTTACTCTGGCTAGTGGCCTTGCAACCCAAATATTCGACATTTCTGCTTTATGAGTTTTTGTTTGTTTGTTTATTTTTTGTTTTTTGGCTGTGTCACGTGGCTTGTGGGATCTTAGTTCCCTGACCAGGGATCGAACCTGGGCCCCCAGCAGTGGAAGCACAGAGTCCTAACCACTGGACCGCCAGGGAATTCCCTGCTTCGTGAGTTTAATTGTACTCTGTCTATGAGTATAAAAGAGCAGTTAAAAAAAAAAAAAACAGGACAGTTTACCTATTTTTGTTTTCTTACTAGTTTACCATGAAGGTCCTGGTAGTAGACTAGGAACTCTCTTAGCTTATCACGAACATTGAAAAACAAAGAATCCCTGTTTAATTCAGGGGCCATTCGGTTGCAAGAAGCAGAAACCGACGAATACCAGTAAGCAAACGGAATCTGAGACCTGGAAGGACAGCTGAGCTTAATGAGAGTTTGGAATTGGAAGCTAGAAGGCCTTCAGGAAACAAGATTCCTGTTCTTTTCATCTCTCTCTCATGCCCATGCTTTGCTTCTCTTTCTTTCCAAGGTGTATTTCATTCCCCTCTTCTAGGATATCTGTTTGCCCTCTGCTTCTTCCTGTGTCTGGTTCTCTTGGTTTGCTCATCCATCCACACCACCCCCAAACTCCTAGCCTTGAGGGTCTCCACTTCCACCGGAGTGACTCTCCACTTGCAGTGACTACCACTAATTACTACAGTTTTGCTATCTCAGTTTAAATTATTAAGAGAGAGGCCCTAAGTTGTTTAGTCCATGCCAAATCAGTTTTGATGGGTGTGGTGTTACCATGACCACTAAATACATTGCTGAGTTTTGCAGAATCTACAAGGGCAGCATTGCTAAACAAGAGTGCACTGGCTGGGTATCTAGGCATCCATCCCAATTGTGATATAGTAGGATCCACTGTTTCTCTCTCCCTCTCTCCCTCTCTCCCTCTCTCCCTCCCTCCCTCCCTCTCTCTCTCTCTCTCTCTCTCTCTCTCTCACACTCACACACACACACACACACACACACACAGAGGAAATGGCTTAATGACAATTGTTATCACGTGTGAAATATGACTAATACAAAATACTTGAGTTCAATGGTTTTTATGCGTTCGAGGGCATATATACACTTGGAGGGCCTATTAAAAATGCAGATGCCAGGGCTCCCTTTAGAGATCCTGATTGAGTGAGGTGGCAAACAAGTATCAGTACTTTTTCATAAGCCCTTCAGGTGAATCTGCTGAAAGCGGTCCACATACCTCATTTTGAGGAACACTGGTTTCTCAGGTGATTCTTAACATGTGTTCAGGTGTAACAGTGATAGTGGTGAAGGATTTCTTTGACAGTTATGGTAGGGCACAAGGAATTCTGACCCCCTCGTAATGACAGTAACAGGTTAGGTAGTGAGAATGAATTGCACCGTACATCTAAGCTTCAACTGGGACTTAGTGATGTGGGTATATAAACAGTTCAGGGTCCTAGTCAAAGAAACCCCAAGTGCTTTCATTTTACTAGATGTTGTTCCCGCCCGTAAAATAAAAGATACGTTAATTATGAAATTACATGGTCGTATTAACAATGCCATTCCAGTCAATGCTACAGTGAAACATACCAGAGTTGATTTTGTTAGTTTGCCTGGGAGATTGATACTAAACTGTCAGGAGTGACATGAGAGAAGTGGCAGTGCCATTATTCCAACCTCACAGGAGCATCATCAGAAAGGATAATTTAATATGTCTCATCCTTGTTTCTAGGGTTTCATACCTTCCTGAAAATGCTAATTTTGAAGAGCACAGATTTATAAGTTTTCATTCCCAAAGTTAAAAACGCACTTTACATTTGCAGGCTTGCTGCTTCATGTGTGGTTTCAGGTTTGCTGTTGGGCTAAATATCTACCTTAAAACACCCAGGGTTCAGCGTGCTTTATTGGATGGAAAAAATAAAGTGGTGCAGAAAGAGCGAAATTAAAAAAAAAATTAAGATAGGAGGTGTATACAGCCAAGTACATCATCTTCTTCCACGTGAAGCACAGAGGGTGGTTTTTCCAGGCGTACACAGGCGCGTGGCACCTGTGTTCATTTATATGATTACACATTCAACAAAATTTGAATGTGTGATGTGCAATCATTTGAATCGCTCATTATACATTAAAATAAACTGACACAAACAGAACTCGTTCTCTGCTGCTTTTGAGAAACTAAGTACATTAAATGAAAGAATGAAATGACGATGATGCTAGGCTGAAGATGTGACATACAATAGAGTCAGGAAATTCAACATTCTTTGACCAGGATCAAATAACTTTCAGTACTGGTGTGCAGTGAGAAAAGCAGTAGAAGGAAGGAGAATGTCTCCCCGCTGCCTGGGACCACCATGCCTGGCTCCCAGACCACTTACTCCTCACTGGGCTTTGGGCACTAGCCCAGAGGACCACATAGTACAAAGGGAAGCAGTAGGGAAAAACAATAAGGAAAAAAAGGGCAAGTGGAAAGAATATCGTCTTCAGGGTAAGTACAGGTGTTTTTCCCGGCTCTCCCGTTATAATTGTCTATGGTTGCTGTGTCTTCTCTTTTTTACGGTTAATGATTTCTACAACCTACTTGAATGGGGCTTCTGACCACATCAATCCACTGAAACTGTTTCAAGAATTATCAACTTACCAAATCCAAATGTCCCTTGTTTCTTACCTTTCTTTTTTTCTTTTTATTTTTTGCGATACGCAGGCCTCTCACTGTTGTGGCATCTCCCGTTGCGGAGCACAGGCTCCGGACGCGCAGGCTCAGCGGCCATGGCTCACGGGCCCAGCCGCTCCGCGGCATGTGGGATCTTCCCGGACCTGGGCACGAACCCGTGTACCCAGTATCTGCAGGTGGACTCTCAACCACTGCACCACCAGGGAAGCCCGTTTCTTACCTTTCTTAACCTGTCAGCATGTGAAATGGATGACCCCTGTCTCCTACCTGAAACATCTTCTCTTGCCTTCCACACTAAACACGATTCTAGTTTTCCTCATGATACTTCCAAATCTCCTTCTCCTTCCATAATCAGTGTTTAAATGACTGACAAGTGCCAGAGTGTGGTTTGTGATGGTCTTCTCTTTCTAGGAGGTCATATCTGGTCTTACACAGGCATGTAGATGAATCCAGACTTACATATCTAAGTTGAAAGGCATCCCCAAACCACACATTTATATATCCAATGCTTACTTGATATCCTGTCTCAGAAGTCTTATTAAGATCTGAAACTTAAACCCTGGGGAAAACAGAACTCTTAATTTTATACTGACCTCTCTAAACAATATCTTCTTCATCTACCTAGTTGCTCCAGCAAAAAATGTAAGAGTTTTTTGCAGCTCCTGTTTCTCCCTCTTTTCATCCCACATCTAATTCATTAGCAAGTCCATTCAAGACTACCATCAAAATGTTTCCCCAAACCACCAGCCTCCATTATCCTTCACTCTGATGACTATGGAAGCTGTCTAACAGGTTTCTCTCCTTCTAGCAGTAGCCAGAATGTTCTTTCTCCCCAACTTTCTGTATCTTTTCTGATATCGTCCTTGTCAATCCACCATCATATTTTTTCCTGGCTGGTGTATTTTGCCTTTTAACTGATCTCCAAACTCTGCAACCAAATTCTGTATTTTTGTATTCCTCTAAAAATACAAATAAGCTTTGACATTTCCTATAGTAGTTTCCTATTACATTTAGAATAAAATTTGAGCTTATCAAAGCATACAAAGCCTTGAAAGATCTATTTCTGAATTCAATGACTACATTTTCTACAATTCTTAATTTCACAGAATGTTCTTTGAAAAACTTAAATCAGATTTTGTCATTCCCCAGATTAAGAACTTTCAAAGTCTAGTAATCCTTGCCACATTGTACAATGTTATGTCTGTTAAGAATATTTTTGGCTCCAAGTAATGGAAAAACTGATTAATGCTGCCTTAAAAAAAGGATTAATTTTTCTCACAGAACAAGAAAACCTGAGTAGGCAGTTGGTGCTATTGGTGCAGCTGTTTAATGATTCCATGAAGTACTCAGACTCTCTTTTTTTTTCTCTGCCATCCTTAGTATGTTAACATTTGACCTTATGCCTACTGCCTCATGAACCCTAGATGGCTCTTATAGCTTCAGACATCACATGTATCACATCCATGTTCAAGGTAAGAAAAAGATTAGGAGAGATAGGAGCAGTACCAGCAAACTCATTCCTGTTCCAGGGCCTTTGCACTTATTATTTATTCCAGCTGGAATGAGTTTTGCCCAGATTTCCATACAGTTTTCACCTTATAACTATTCAGGTTGCAACACAAATGTCATTTCAGAGGCATGAGTTATTAATCCAGAGTAGCACCTCCTGATATTTCACCATAACTATCTGTTTGTTTTCATATTGAAATCTGCATTAGTTCGCTAGAGCTGCTGTAACAAAGTATCGCAGACTGGGTGGTTCAGGCTGCTAATGTCTTACTTCAGGCTGCTACAACCAAAAATGCCATAGACTTGGTACTTTACATACAGAAATTTGCTTCTCATAGTTTTGGAGTATAGGAAGTCCAAATCAATGTGCCTGCTGATTTGATTCCTGGTGAGAATCCTCTTCCTGTTTTTTATTTTAAATTTCATTTTATTTTTTTTTCTACAGCAGGTTCTTATTAGTTATCTATTTTATACATATAAATGTATATATGTCAATCCCAATCTCCCAATTCATACCACCACCACCACCCACCCCCCGCCTTCCCCCCTTGGTGTCCATACATTTGTTCTCTACATCTGTGTCTCTATTTCTGCCTTGTAAACTGGTTTATCAGTACCATTCTTCTAGATTCCACATATATGCCTTAATATACGATACTTGTTTTTCTCTTTCTGACTTAATTCACTCTGTATGACAGTCTCTAGGTCCATCCACATCTCTACAAATGACCCAATTTCATTCCTTTCTATGGCTAATATTCCATTGTATATATATACCACATCTTCTTTATCCATTCGTCTGTCAATGGGCATTTAGGTTGCTTCCATGACCTGGCTATTGTAAATAGTGCTGCAGTGAATTTGGGGGTGCATGTGTCTTTATGAATTATGGTTTTCTCTGGGTATATGCCCAGTAGTGGGATTGCTGGTAGTTCGATTTTTAGTTTTTTAAGGAACCTCATACTGTTCTCCATAGTGGCTGTATCAATTTACATTCTCACCAACAGTGCAAGAGGGTTCCCTTTTATCCACACCCTCTCCAGCATCTGTTGTGTAGATTTTCTGATGTTGCCCGTTCTAACTGGTGTGAGGTGATAACTCATTGTAGTTTTGATTTGCATTTCTCTAATGATTAGTGATGTTGAGCATCCTTTCATGTGTTTGTTGGCCATCTGTATGTCTTCTTTGGAGAAATGTCCTTTAAGGTCTTCTGCCCATTTTTTGATTAGGTTGTTTGTGTTTTTAATATTGAGCTGCATGAGCTGTTTATATATTTTGGAGATTAACCCTTTGTCCATTTATTCTTTTGCAAATATTTTCTCCCATTCTGAGGGTTGTCTTTTTATCTTGTTTATACTTTCCTTTGCTGGGCAAAAGCTTTTAAGTTTCATTAGGTCCCATTTGTTTATTTTTGTTTTTATTTCCATTACCCCTAGGAGGAGGGTCAAAGAAGATCTTGCTGTGATTTATGTCAAAACACATTTATTTAAGTCTTCCTCTTATGTTTTTCTCTAAGAGTTTTATAGTGCCCGGTCTTACATCTAGGTCTTTAAACCATTTTGAGTTTACTTTTGTTTATGGTATTAGGGAGTGTTCTAATTTCATTTTTATACATGTAGGTGTCCAGTTTTCCCAACACCACTTATTGAAGAGACTGTCTTTTCTCCGTTGTATATCCTTGCCTACTTTGTCATAGATTAGTTGACCAACGTGTGTGGGTTTATCTCTGGGCTTTCTATCTTGTTCCATTGATCTGTGTTTCTTGTTTTTGTGCCAGTACCATATTGTCTTCACTACTGTAGCTTTGTACTATAGTCTGAAGTCAGGGAGACTGATTCCTCTGTCTCCGTTTTTTTCCTTCAAGACTCTTTGGCTATTCGGGGTCTTTGTGTCTCCATACAAATTTTAGGATGATTTGATCTAGTTCCGTAAAAAATGCCATTGGTAGTTTGATAGGGATTGCATTAAATCTGTAGATTGCACTGGATAGTATAGTCATTTTCACAATATTGATTCTTCCAATCCAAGAACATGGTATATCTCTCCATATGTTTGTATCATCTATGAATTCTTTCATCAGTGTCATAGTTTTCTGAGTACAGGTCTTTCACTTCCTTAGGTAGGTTTATTCCTAGGTATTTTATTCTTTTTGTTGCAATGGTGAATGGGATTGTTTCCTTAATTTCTGTTTCTGACCTTTCGTTGTTAGTGTGTAGGAATGCAAGAGATTTCTCTGCATTAATTTTGTATCCTGCAATTTTACCAAATTCATTGATTAGCTCTAGTAGTTTTCTGGTGGCATCTTTAGGATTCTCTGTGTATAGTATCATGTCATCTGCAAACAGTGACTGTTTTACTTCTTTTCCAATTTTTATTCCTTTTATTTCTTTTTCTTCTCTGATTGCCATGGCTAGGACTTCCAAAAGTGTGTGGAATAATAGTGGCGAGAGTGCACATACTTGTCTTGTTCCTGATCTTAGAAGAAGTGCTTTCAGGTTTTCACCATTGAGATGATGTTTTCTGTGGGTTTGTCATATATGGCCTTTATTATGTTGAAGTAGGTTCCCTCTATGCCCACTTTCTGGAGAGTTTTTATCATAAATGGGTGTTGAATTTTGTCAAAAGCTTTTTCTGCATCTATTGAGATGATCATATGGTTTTTATTCTTCAATTTGTTAATATGGTGTATCACATTGGTTGATTTGCCTATATTGAAGAATCCTTGCATCCCTGGGATAAATCCCACTTGATCATGGCATATTAACATTTTAATGTGTTTTTGGATTCAGTTTGCTACTATTTTGTTGAGGATTTTGCATCCATATTCAACAGTGATATTGGTCTGTAGTATTCTTTTTTCATAGTATCTCTGTCTGGTTTTGGTATCAGGGTGATGGTAGCCTCATAGAATGAGTTTGGGAGTGTTCCTTCCTCTGCTATATTTTTGAAGAGTTTGAGAAGGATAGGTGTTAGTTCTTCTCTAAATGTTTGATAGAATTTACCTGTGAATCCATATGGTCCTGGACTTGTGTTTGTTGGAAGATTTTTAATCACAGTTTCAATTTCATTATTTGTGATTGATCTGTTCATATTTTCCATTTCTTCCTGGTTCAGTCTTGGAAGGTTATACTTTTCTACGAAATTGTGTGTTTCTTCCAGGTTTTCCATTTTATTCGCATAGGGTTGTTTGTAGTAGTCTGTTAAGATGTTTTTTATTTCTGTGGTGTCCATTGTAACTTCTTTTTCATTTCTAATTTTATTGATTTGAGTCCTCTGCCTCTTTTTCTTGATGGGTCTGGCTAAAGGTTTATCAATGTTGTTTATCTTCTCAAAGAACCAGCTTTTATTTTATTGATCTTTGCTATTGTTTTCTTTGTTTCTATTTCATTTATTTCTGCTCTTGTCTTTATGATTTCTTTCCTTCTACTAACTTTAGGTTTTGTTTGTTCTTCTTTCTCTAGTTCCTTTAGGTGTAAGTTTAGATTGTTTATTTGAGATTTTTCTTGTTTCCTTTTTTTGTTTGTTTGTTTGTTTGTTTTTGTGGTACGCGGGCCTCTCACTGCTGTGGCCTCTCCCGTTATGGAGCACAGGCTCCGGACGCGCAGGCTCAGCGGCCATGGCTCACGGGCCCAGCTGCTCCGCGGCATGTGGGATCTTCCCGGACCGGGGCACGAACCCGCGTACCCTGCATCGGCAGGCGGACTCTCAACCACTGCGCCACCAGGGAAGCCCAGATTTTTCTTGTGTCTTGAGGTAAGATTGTATAGCTATAAACTTCCCTCTTAGAACTGCTTTGGCTGCATCCCATAGGTTTTGGATCATCGTGTTTTCACTGTCATTTGTCTCCAGGTATTTTTTGATTTTCTCTTGGATTTCTTCAGCAATGTCTTGGTTATTTAGTAATGTATTGTTTCACGTCCATATGTTTGTGTTTTTTACGTTTTTTCCCTGTAATTGATTTCTAATCTCATAGCATTGTGGGTGGAAAAGATGCTTGATATGATTTCAGTTTTCTTAAATTTACTGAGGCTTGATTTGTGACCCAAGATGTGATCTATCCTGGAGAATGTTCCATGTGCACTCGAGAAGAAAGTGTAATCTGCTGTTTTCAGATGGAATGTCCTATAAATAGCAATTAAATCTATTTGGTCTATTCTGTCATTTAAAGCTGTGTTTCCTTATTAATTTTCTGTCTGGATGATCTGTCCATTGTGTAAGTGAGGTGTTACAGTCCCCCACCATTATTGTGTTACTGTTGATTTCCTCTTTTATAGCTGTTAGCATTTGCCTTATGTATTGGGGTGCTCCTCTGTTGGGTGCATATATATTTATAACTGTTACATCTTCTTTTTGGATTGATGCCTTGATCATTATGTAATGTCCTTCCTTGTCTCTTATAACATTCTTATTTTAAAGTCTATTTTATCTGATGAGTATTGCTATTCCAGCTTTCTTTTGATTTCAATTTGCATGGGATATCGTTTTCCATCCCCTCACTTTCTGTATGTGTCCCTAGGTCTGAAGTGGGTCTCTTGTAGACAGAATATATATGGGCCTTGCTTTTGTATCCATTCAGCAAGCCTGTGTCTTTTGGTTGGAGCCTTTAATACATTCACATTTAAGGCAACTATTGATATGCATGCTCCTATTACCATTTTCTTAATTGTTTTGTGGTTTTTTTTTGTAGGTCCTTTTCTTCTCTTGTGTTTCCCACTTAGAGAAGTTCCTTTAGCATTTGTTGTAGAGCTGGTTTGATGGTGCTGAATTCTCTTAGCTTTTGCTTGTCTGTAAAGCTTTTGATTTCTCCACAAATCTGAATGAGATCATTGCTGGGTAGAGTAATCTTGGTTGTAGGTTCTTCCCTTTCATCACTTTAAGTATATCATGCCACTCCCTTCTGGCTTGTAGAGTTTCTGCTGAGAAATCAGCTGTTAACCTTATGGGAGTTCCCTTGTATGTCATTTTTCCCTTGTTGCTTTTAATAATTTTTCTTTGTCTTTAAGTTTTGTCAGTTTGATTACTGTGTGTCTCGGCATGTTTCTCCTTGTGTTTATCCTGCCTGGGACTCTCTGCACTTCCTGGACTTGAGTGGCGATTTCCTTTCACATGTTAGGGAAATTTTTGACTATAATCTCTTCACATATTTTCTCGGGTTCTTTCTCTCTCTCTCTTTCCTTCTGGGACCACTATAATGCGAATGTTGGTGCATTTAATATTGTCCCAGAGGTCTCTTAGGCTGTCTTCATTTCTTTTCATTCTTTATTCTGTTCCATGGCAGTGAATTCCACCATTCTGTCTTCTAGGTCACTTATTCTTCTGCCTTCTGTTCTTCTGCCTCAGTTATTGTACTAGTAATTCCTTCTCGTGTATTTTTCATTTCAGTTATTGTATTGTTCATCTCTGTTTGTTCTTTAATTTGTCTAGGTTTTTGTTCTTTAGTTCTTCTAGGTATTTGTTAAACATTTCTTGTATCTTCTTGATCTTTGCCTCCATTCTTTTTCCAAGGTCCTGGATCATCATCACTATCATTATTCTGAATTCTTTTTCTGGAAGGTTGCCTATATCCACTTCATTTAGTTGTTTTTCTGGGATTTTATCTTGTTATCTCATCTGTTACATAGTCCTAGTCCTCTGCCTTTTCTTCTTGTGTATCTTTCTGTGAATATGGTTTTTGTTCCACAAGCTGCAGGATTGTAGTTTTTCTTGCTTCTGTCGTCTGTCCTCTGGTGGATGAAGCTATCTAAGAGGCTTGTGCAAGATTCCTGATGGGACGGACTGGTGGTGGGTAGAGCTGACTGTTGCTCTGGTGGGCAGAGCTCAGGGAAACTTTAATCCACTTATCTTCTGATGGGTGGGGCTGAGTTCCCTCCCTGTTTGTTGTTTGGCCTAAGGCGACCCAGCACTGGAGGCTACAGGCTCTTTGGTGGGGCTAATGGTGGACGCCAGGAGTGCTCATGCCAAGGAGTACTTCCCAGAACTTCTACTGCCAGTGTCCCTGTCCCTGCAGTGAGCCATAGCCTCCCCCCACCTCTGCAGGAGGCCCTCCAACACTAGCAAGTAGGTCTGGTTCAGTCTCCTATGGGGTCACTGCTCCCTCTCCCTGGGTCCTGATGGGCACACTACTTTGTGTGTTCCCTCCAAGAGTGGAGTCTCTGTTTCCCCCAGTCCTGTCAAAGTCCTTCAGTCAAATCCCGCTAGCATTCAAAGTCTGATTTTCTGGGAATTCCTCTTCCCATTGCCAGACCCCCAGGTTGGGAAGCCTGACATGGGGCTCAGAACCTTCATTCCAGTGCATGGACTTCTGTGGTATAATTGTTCTCCAGTTTGTGAGTCACCCACCCAGTGGTTATGGGATTTGATTTTATTGTGATTGCACCCCTCCTACCATCTCACTGTGGCTTCTCCTTTGTCTTTGGAAGTGGGGTATCTTTTTTGTTGAGTTCCAGTGTCTTCCTGTCGATGATTGTTCAGCAGTTGTCATTCCAGTGCTCTCACAAGAGGGAGTGAGCACACGTCCTTCTACTCCCCATCTTGAACCAATCTCCTCTTCCTGGTTTGCAGATGGACACCTTCTTGCTATGCCCTCACATGGCAGGGAGAGAGAGAGGAATAAAATTCACTTGTATCTCTTTATAAAGACAGAAATTCCATCATGGAGGCTCTACTCTCATGACCTAATTACCTTCCAAAGGCCCCACCTCCAAATGCCATCACTCTGGGGACTAGGGTTTCACTGTAGGAATCTGGAGGGACATTCAGTCCATAGCACTTAACAGAAATTTATTGTTTCATAGTTCTGGAGGCTGGAAGTCTGAGATTAAGGTGTTGGCAGGGTTGGAACCTTCTGAGGGCTGTGAGCGAAGGAGCTGTCACAGGTCTCTCTCCTTGGTTTGTAGACAGCTGTCTTCTCCCTGGGTCTTCAATTCATCCTCCCTTTGTAAATGTCTGTATCCAAATTTCCCTTTCTTATAAGGACATCAGTCATGTTGGATTAGGTTTGACTCTAGTGACTGCATTTTAACTGTAAAGACACTATCTCCAAATAAAGTCGTATTCTGAGGCACTGGGGGTCAGCAATTCAACACAGACATTTGGGGAGAGGGCAAATTACAAACTCAATAAATATCTGCTGAATGGGTGGATTTTAATCATAGCCACCATTTGCTGAATGTTTGCAATGTGCCAAATGCTACGTGAAGTGCTTTATCCTATCTTCTTTAACTTGCACAGTGATCCAATGAAGGGGGTACTATATGTGTTCTTTTAGAAATGTAAAAACCATAGTAAGAGATATAGTAAGTGGTATGGCAGGAGAGTGGAGGCAAGGAAGAAAATGAAGGCTGTGTTGTCTCCAGCAAAATAGTGAGGAAACATCCTTTGAGACCTCTTCATTACCTTTGACTGGTTGCATTGGATCCTGAGTAGATGAGGAGACTGAAATAGAAAGTTTATATGGGGGTCAGGAAACTTGTTTCTGTAAAGTACGTATTTTAGGCTTCCAAGTCACATGGTTTCTGTCATAGCTACTCTGCCTTTGTAGTATGAAGCAGCCATAGATAACATATTAACAAATGGTTGTGTTCCAATAAAACTTTATTTACAAAAGCCAGTGGCTAGCCAGATTTGGCCTATGGGCCATAGTTTGCTAAAGCCTTGGTTAAGGAAATTTTCACTTGATTTTCTTTCCTTTTGTTTTCCCAAAATTAAATTAATTGTGTGAACTAAGAAAAACTGTGCTCACCTGATGTCTTTGAGATGCCCAGCATTTGCTTCTGTCTTTTGGAGAAAGTTATACTAAACCATACGAAACCTGAGAGGGACACTCAGAGAGCCCACAAATGTTCTGTCCTCTGGGAAATTCTTCATCACCTCCTGTCACAGTGTGAACTTATTTCCTCAGTGGTGGTGGAGGAGAGCTGTGGGGACAGAGGAGAGATCAAAGGACAGAGGTACAAAGCCTATCAATCCTGAGTTTCATTCCTGGCAGAGGGATGGATGAACATGTGGCTTGGGTGGCAGTTATTTCAATTCTCTACAAATTGTTTTCTTTCCTGATGAGATCAGAAAACAAATCTTACTTATCTAAGGATGACTTTAAAGGTCATCTGGATAAACATACTTGATAAATAAGCAGGGTAAGAATATCCTGATTTAGCGGTACTGAAGAATTCTCCCCTGTCATCTGAATATTTATGTTTTAAACTTATGAGTCCCTGTGCCCCTTGTTAGCCTGATTTTTTCCCTCTTCTCACAATCTACCCTGCCCCACTCTAGTCTTTAGAGTTCTTCATTTTTCAGGCCTAGACTCAGAGCAAGATGAACTTTCTATTTACCTTACCCTCCAACCCCCAGTAGCAGTGTCCTTAAGGACCCATGCCCATCTCATTTAAAGTAGTTTACTACTAAATCAACCTGGGAAACAGAGAAGAAATAACAGAAGTGAACATGGGAGTTAGATGTCTGATAAAGATCTTACACTAGTGGACCCTGATCTAAGTCTCCTCCATGTTCTCATTCTCTTATTCCAAGGCAAAAAAACCCTCCATTTTTTCCTATTACAACAGTAACATGTGGGCCTATAACTCTGGCAATATGGTAGACTAAATATCCTAAAGAGCCACCCCATACAAAACTCCTAGGAATGCTAGATAAAATATAACAAACATCCTTTAAACACAGAGCTGAAATCATAAGAAAATGAGAGAAATCTCCAGGGGCCAAAAGCAAAGAAGGAGCTGGAAACCTGTGTGGCAAGTTCATTCTGAAGCACTGGCCTCCCAGGGAACATTTGCCAATTCTAATAACCAAAAAGCTTTCATTTAAACAGTTGAACAGGAGATAAAAGATGAAGCTTTAGACCCACGCTGGATGGAGAATTGGAGCTTAGAGACTCCTTCACAATCAAAACCTCAGGGAATATATTCTGAATGAAAGAATGGACTAGAAAAAAATTCACCTGCTGTCAAAGAGAAATGACAAGGACACTTGCTTATCATGGCCTAAGCTCCAGCTTGAAAAAAACATTTTTCCCGATATAATCGAGGCCATCCCATATGAGGGCTTGGGATTTGAATTTATACTACCTGAATGACTAGGAAACTCTAGACTGAGGAATTAAAGTGGTTCTTGCTTGAGAGGACCCTGGGACACCTAGCAAAAGCAAATGCACGTCCCCCAAGGGGGCTTGTCTCCTTACTCAGGCTCTTCAGGATTCTTATAGATTAAACTCAAATATGATTTCACAGTTCAAAATTTCAAAACACATAGGAAATGAACCATTATGTGTGAAAACATTAGCAGAAAACAGCACAAAGCAAATTAGATACCCACAACCTTCTGATACTGAATGATCAGATACAAGATATCAATTAAGTAGATATGTCCTTTTGCCAGTACAGGTACACTGACTACTGTACCTTTATAGTTAAGTTTTGGAATCAAGAAATATGAAACCTCTAACTTTGTTCTTCTTTGTTTGAGATTGTTATGACTATTTGGAGTCTCCTGAGATTCCATATGAATTTTAAGATCGATTTTCCTAATTCTGCAAAAAATGTTATTGGGATTTTTAATAGGTATTATACTGACTCTGTGGATAACTTTGGGTAGTATTGACATTTTAACAGCATTAAGTCTTTGAATCCATGAGCACGGGACATCATTCCCTTTATTGATGTCTTCTTTAATTTCATTCAGCAATAATTTTTGGTTTTCAGTGTACAAGTTTTTCATCTCCTTAGTTAAGTTTGTTCCTGAGTATTTTGTTTTGATGCTATTAAAAATGGAATTATTTTCTTAATTTTATTCTGATGTTTCATTGTTAATGCATAGAAAGGCAATTGATTTTTGTGTGTTAATTTTGTATCCTGTAACTTTGCTGAATTAATTTATTAGTTTTAATAGTTTCTTTGTAGAGTCTTTAGAGTTTTCTCCATACAAGATCATGTCATCTGCAACCAGAGTTAATTTTACTTCTTCCTTTCTAATTTAGATGCCTTTTGTTTCTTTTTCCTGCCTAATTGCTCTGGCTAGGACTTGCAGTATTTATTATGTTGAATGGAAGTGAGGGAAGTAGGCACTCTTGTCTTGTTCCTGATCTTAGAGAGAAAGCTTTCAGTCTTTCACCATTGAGTATGATGTTATCTGTGGGCTTTTCATACGTGTCATTTATTATGTTGAGGTAGTTACCTTTCATTCCTAGTTTGTTGAGTGTTTATATACTGAAAAGGTGTTAAATTTTGTCAATGCTTTTTTCCTCCATTGATTGAGATGATGATGGGTCGCCCACTCTCCCTTATTCTGCTAATGTGATGTATTATGATGATTAATATTTGTGTGTTGAACCATCCTTGTATTCCAGAAAAAAATCTCACTTGGCCACGGTGCATAATCCATTTAATGTGTTGCCAATTCTGTCTGCTAGTACTTTTTTAGGATTTTAGCAGTGGTATTTATCAGGGATATTGGTCTGCAGTTTTATTTTCTTGTGTCTTTGTCAGGATTTGGTATCAGTGTAATGCTGATCTCACACAATGAGTTAGGAAATATTCCCTCCTCTTCAATTTTTTGGAAAACTTTGAGGAGGATTGGTATTAATTTGTGTGTGTGTGTTTCTAGTAATTTTTCCATTTCACATGAGATATCTAATTTGATGTACAGTTGTTCATGGTGCTCTCTTATAATACTTTTTGTTTATGTAAAATCTATTATAATGTCCCCTCTTTCATTTCTGATACTAATTGTTTGAGTTCTTTCCCTTTCTTTCATCACTTTAGCTAAAGTTTTGTCAATTTTGTTGATCTTTTTAAACAACCAACTCTTGGTTTCACTGATTTTCTCTATTAGTTTTTTAAATTCTCTATTTCATTTATTTCTGTTCTAATCTTCATTCTTTCTTTCCTTTTGCTAGCTTTGGGTTTGCATTTTTCTTATTTTTTTAGTTCTTTAAGGTATAAAATTAGCTTTGGTTTGATATTGTCCTTCTTTTTTAATATAAGCATTTACTGCTATGAATTTCCTGCTTAGCACTGCCTTCACTGAATCATCTAAGTTTTGCTATGTTGTGTTTTCACTTCCATTTTTCTCAGGATATTTCCTAATTTTCCTTGTGATTTCTCCATTAACCCAAAGGTTAAAATGGTGTTGTTTAATTTCTACATATTTTTGGATTTTCCTTCTGCTATTGATTTCAGATTTCATTCCTTTGTTATCAGAAAAGACACTTAGTATATTTCAATCTTTCAAAATTCATTAAGACTTTTTTTGACCTGATATATGATCTATTCTAGAGAGTGATCCACATACATTTTAAAAAATTTATTGAAATAAAGTTGATTTATAATGTCATGTAGTTTCAGGTGTACAGCAAAGTGATTCAGATATATATATTCTTTTTTACATTCTCTTTCATTATAGGTTATTACAAGATATTGAGTATGGTTCCTGTGATATACAGTAGGTCCTTCTTGATCATCTATTTTATAATGTGTATATGTTAATCCCAAACTCCTAAAAGTTCCATGTACACTTGAGGAAAATGTGTATTCTACAACTGTTGGATAAAGTGTTCTCTATATGTCTTTTAGATCCAGTTAGTCTATAGTGTTGTTCAAGTCCTCTGTTTCTTTATTGATCTTCTGTCTGGTTGTTCTATCTATTATTCAAAGTGGGATATTGAAATTTACTACTAATATTGTAGAGCTATTTCCCCTTTCTATTCTGTCACTTTTTGCTTCATATATTTTGCAGCTCTGATGTTTCCTGCAAATATGCTTATAATTGTTACATCTTCTTGGTGAATTGACACTTTTGTCATTATACAATGTCTTTCTTTGCTTCTTATAAGTTTCTGACTTTAAGGTTATTTTGTCTGATATTAGAATAGCGTCCCCTGCTCTCTTTTGGTTGCTAGTTGCATGGAATATCTTTTCCATCCTCTCACTTTCAGCCTGTGTGGGTTCTTTGATCTAAAGTTGGTCTCTTATAGACGTCACATAGTTGGGTCCTGCCCTTAAATCCATTCTGCCTATCTATGTCTTTGGGGAATTCAATCCATTTTGGTTTCAAGTAGCTACTGATAGTGAAGGACTTACTATTGCCATTTTGTTATTTGTTTTCTGAATGTGTTATAGCTTTTTATTTTTGTTCCTTATTACCTTCCTTTGTGTTATATGGTATTTTTTGTAGTGACACATTTTGATTTTCTTCTCATTTTCTTTTGTATATATTCTCTCTCTCTCTCTCTCTCTCTCTCTCTCTATATATATATATATATATATATATATATATATATATTTTGGCTGCACCACGTGGCATGCAGGATCTTAATTCCCTGACCAGGGATCAAACCTGTGCCCCTTGCAGTGGAGCATGGAGTCTTAACCACTGGATCACCAGGGAAGTCCTAGATATTCTCTTTATAGTTACCATGGGAGTTATATATAACATCCTAAAGATATAACAATTTATTTCATTTTTAATTGAATTATAATTAACATACAATATGTTAGTTTCATGTGTATAACACTGTGATTTTATATTTTTATATACTATTAAATAATCATATAACTATTTGAAACTGTTACCAACTTAAATTCAGGTGCATACAAAACCTACTCCTTTATTTCTCACAAACTAAACTGTTATATCATGTGTTTATATATATGTATATTATGTATAAATATATGTA
Organism: Lipotes vexillifer; assembly: GCF_000442215.2. Taxonomy (NCBI): domain Eukaryota; kingdom Metazoa; phylum Chordata; class Mammalia; order Artiodactyla; family Lipotidae; genus Lipotes; species Lipotes vexillifer. Next base: position 33,811 of record NW_006799310.1, read on the forward strand.
TAATATGTATGCATATTATACATACCTATAATGTATACATATTATATGTAAAATATGTAAATTTATTTTATGTTAAATCTTTATGTAATGTGCCTATTAACATAGATTTATGATTACTTTTTGTGCATTTTCTTTTAAGTCTGTAGAATAATAAAAGGTGGAGTTATAAAACCAGATTATGATAATACTTCTTTTTATATTTGTCCATGTATTTACCTTTAGCAGAAAACTTTATATTTTTGTGGGGCTCTGAGTAACTGTCTGATGTCTTTTTGTTTGAACTTGAAGAACTCCTTTTAGCATTTCTTGTAGGGAAGGCCTAGTTGTAATGAATTACCTCAATTTTTGTTTATCTAGGAATGTCCTAATTTCTCCCCCATTTTTGAAGGATAATTTTGCCAGATATAGAATTATGTGTTGACAGCTTTTCTCTCATAGCACTTTATTTCTGGCTGAGTTGGGTCTTTGTTGCTGCACGCAGGTTTTCTCTAGTTGCGGCGAGTGGGGGTTACTCTCCGTTGTGGGGTGTGGGCTCCTCATCACAGTGGCTTCTCCCGTTGCAGAGCACAGGCTCTAGGCATGTGGGCCTCAGTTGTGGCTCATGGGCTCTACAGTGCAGGCTCAGTAGTTGTGGCACATGGGCTCAGTTGCTCCATGGCATGTGGGATCCTCTTGGACCAGGGCTTGAACCCACGTCCCCTGTATTGGCAGGGGGGGT
>NW_006799310.1:34617-79417 GCF_000442215.2 Lipotes vexillifer
CGGACACGCAGGCTCAGCGGCCATGGCTCACGGGCCCAGCCACTCCGTGGCCTGTGGGATCTTCCCAGACCGGGGCACGAACCCGTGTCCCCTGCATCGGCAGGTGGACTCTTAACCGCTGCGCCACCAGGGAAGCCCGGCAGGCAGATTCTTAACCACTGTGCCACCAGGAAAGCCCTCTCATAACACTTTAAATATATCATCTTAATGCCCTCTGGCCTGTAAGGTTTCTGCTGAGAAGTCTGCTGGTAATCTGGAGGATCCATTGTATAGATGTCATTTTCTTTTGCTCCCTTCAAGATTCTCTCTTAATATTTGACTTTAGAGAACTTGATTATAATGTGTCTCAGTGTGAGTATCTTCTGGCTTGTTCTACTTAGAGTTCATTGAGTTTCTTGTATTTGTATATCTATGTTTTTCCTCAAATTTGGGAAATTTTTGGCTCTTATTTCTTCAATAAGCTATCTGACTTTCTTTCTCTCTTTCCTTCTGGGTTTTCCATTCTGTATATATGGTCTCCTTGGTGGTTTTTCATAAGTCCCTTAGGCTCTGATCACTTTTCTTCATTTGTTTTTCTTTTCACTCCTCAAACTTAAATGATCTATTTTCAAGGTTGCTGTTTTCTGTCTAGTGGTTTGGGTCCACTATTGAATCTCTTTAATACATTTTTCAATTTTATTTTTTATTTTGAGCTCCAGAATTGTTGTCTTTCATATAATTTCTATATCTTTGTTGATATGCACATTTTGTTCAAATATCATTTTCCAGATTTCCTTTAGTATTTTGTTTGTGTTCTCCTTTAGGTTCTGAGCATACTTAAGATGGTAGTTTTAAAGTCTTTGTTTAATAAATCCAAAGCTCTTTTTCTTTAGGTTGGTTTCTGGAGATTTATGTTGTTCCCTTGAATGGCCCATGTTAACCTGTTTCTCTGTTTTTATTCCCCTTATTACATCTCTCTTTAATCACTTCTCTACATGATTTATGGAATAGTCAGCACATTCATTCAGAGAAATGATATAAACATGCAAAGCAAATAGCACTCCTAGAACATCTTTCTTATTTTAGTTTTTTCAGCTTTATTGAGATATAATTGACAATAACATCATGTAAGCTTAAAGTATACAACATGTTGATTTGATATGCTAATATATTGCAAAATGATTACCACCAGACTGTTCGTTAGCACCTCCATCATGTCATATGATTACCATTTCTTTCTTTTTTTGCAATGAGAACATTTAAGATCTATTTTCTTAGCAACTTTCAAGTATATAATACAGTATTATTAACTATAATCACCATACTGTACATTAGATCCCCAGAATTTATTCATCTTATAACAGGAAGTTTGTACTCTTGGATCAACATCTTTCTACTTCCCCCACCCCCAGTCCCAGTCACCACCATTCTAACTTTCAGGTTCTATGAGTTTGACATTTTTTAGATTCCATAGATAAGTGATATCATACAGTATTTATCTTTCTCTATCTGACTTATTTTACTTGGCTTAATGCCCTCAAGTTTCATCTAAGTTGTCACAAATGATAGGATTTCCTTCCTTCTCATCGCTAAATAATATTCCATTGTATCTATACACCACATTTTCTTTATTCATTAATCTGAAGAAAGACACTTAGGTTTTTCCCATATCTTGGCTATTGTGAATAATGCTACATGAGCATTATATTGTGAATAATGCTACATGAGAAGGCAGATATCTCTTTGAGATCCCTTTTTAATTTCAAAAAGATATATATGGGATATATACCCAGAAGTTGGGTTGCTGGATCATATGATAGTCCTATTTTTAATTTTTTGAGGAATATCTATATGGTTTCCCATAGAATACATGCACCAGATTACCTTCCCATCAACAGTACATGAGGGCCCCCTTTTCTCCATATTCTTGCCAACCTACTTTCTTTCTTTCCTTCTTTCTTTCTTTCTTTCTTTCTTTCTTTCTTTCTTTCTTTCTTTCTTTCTTTCTTTCTTTCTTTCTTGATGACAGCCATTCTAACAAGTGTGAGGTAATATCTCATTTGGTTTTGATTTGCATTTCCATGATGATTAGTGATATTGAGCACCTCTTCATGTACCTGTTGGCCATTTGTATGTCTTCTTGGAAAACATGTCTATTCAGGTATTTTGCCCATTTAAAAAAATTGAAGTATAGTTGATTTACAATGTTGTGTTAGTTTCTGGTATACACAAATTGATTCAGTTAGTGTGTGTGTATGTATGTATATATATATACATACATACATACATACACACACACATATGTTCTTTTAGAATTCTTTTCCATTATAGGTTATTACAAGATACTGGATATCATTCCCTGTGCTATGCAGTAGGCCCTTGTTTTTTATAAATTTTATATATAGTGGTGTGTATCTGTTAATCCGCAACTCCTAACTTATTCCTCCTCCTCCTTTCCCCTTTGGTAACCATAAGTTTGTTTTCTATATCTGTCAGTCTGTTTCCATTTTGTAAATAAGTTCATTTGTATCATTGTTTTTTGGATTCCACATATAAATGATATCATATATTTGTCTTTCTCTGTGTGACTTACTTCACTTAGTATGATAATCTCTAGTTCCATCCATGTTGCTGCAAATGGCATTATTTCATTCTTTTTTTACGGCTAATATTCTATTTTATATATATATATATATATATATATATATATATATATATAAAATATCTGTACCACATTTTCTTTATCCATTCATTTGTCGATGGACATTTAGGTTGCTTCCAAGCCTTGGCTATTGTAGTGCTGCTATGAACATTGGGGTGCATGTATCTTTTTGAATTAAAGTTTTCATCTTTTTCAGATATATGCCCAGGAGTGGGATTTCAGGATCATCTGGTAACTCTATATTTAGTTTTTTAAGGAACATCCATACTGTTCTTCATAGTGGTCGTACCTATTTACATTCACATCGATAGTGTGGAAGGGCTCCCTTTTCTCCACACACTCTCCAGCATTTATAATCTGCAGACTATTTGATGGCCATTCTGACTGGTGTGAGGTGTGACATGATACATCATTGTAGTTTTGATTTGCATTTCTCTAATAATTATCAATGTTGAGCATCTTTTCCTGTGCCTGTTGCACATCTGTATATCTTCTTTGGAGAAATGTCTATTTAAATCTTCTGCCCATTTTTGATGATTTTCTTTTTTTTGTTTTTTGTTTTTGTTTTTTTCTACCCCCTTTCTTTGTATTGTATATATATTTAAAACTTTTTATTGGAGTATAGTTGACGTACAATGTTGTGTTAGTTTCAGGTGTACAGCAAAGTGAATCAGTTATACATATATATATATCCACTCTTTTTTTAGATTCTTTCTCATATAGGCCATTACAGAGTGTTGAGTAGAGTTCCTGGTGTTATACAGTAGGTTCTTATTAGTTATCTATTTTATATATAATGGTGTGTATATGTCAATCCCAAGCTCCTTTTTGATTGAGTTGTTTTTTTGATATTGTTCATGTATTTGGGAAATTAATTCCTTGTTGTTTGCATCATTTGCAAATATTTTCTCCCATTCCATAAGTTGACTTTGGTTTTGTTCATGGTTACTTTTGCTATGCAAAAACTTTTAAGTTTAATTAGGTCCCATTTATTTATTTTTGCTTTTATATCCATTAATCCAGAAGATGGATCCAAAAAATTGTTGCTGCAATTTATGTCAAAGAGTGTCCTGCCTAAGTTTTCCTTTAGGAGTTTTATAGTATCTGGGCTTATGTTTAGGTCTTTAATTCATTTTTGTTATTTTTGTATGTGGTGTTAGAGAATGTTCTATTTTTATTCTTTTACATATAGCTGTCCATTTTCCCCAACACCACTTATCGAAGAAACTGTCTTACCTCTATTGTATATTCTTTCCTTCTTTGTCATGCATTAATTAACCATAAGTGTGTGGGTTTATTTCTGGGCTTTCTCTTCTGTTCCTTTGATCTATGTGTTTGTTTTTGTGCCAGTACCACACTGTTTTGATTACAGTAACTTCATAGTATACTCTAAAGTGGAACATGATTCCTCCAGCTCTGTTTTTCTTTGTCAAGATTATTTTGACTATTCAGGGTCTTTTGTGTTTCCATACAAATTTTAAAATTATTTGTTCTAGTTCTTTGAAAATTGTCATTGGTATTTTGATAGAGATTGCATTGAATCTGTAGAGTGTCTTGAGTAGTTTGGTCATTTTAATGATATTGATTTTTTTTTCCAATCCAAGAACACAGTATATCTTTCCATCTGTTTGTGTCATCTTATTTCTTTCATCAGTGTCTTACAGTTTTTGGAGTACAGGTTCTTTTGCCTCCTTGGGTAGGTTTATTCCTAGGTATTTTATTCTTTTTGGTGTGATCGTGAGATTTTTTTTTCTTAATTTCTCTTTCTGATATTTCATTGTTAGTGTATAACAATGCAACAGATTTCTGTGTATTAATTTTGTAACCTACAACATTACCAAATTTGTTGATGAGCTCTAGTAGTTTTCTAGTGGTGTCTTTAAGATTTTCTATGTATAGTAACTTGTCATCTGCAAACAATGACAGTTTTACTTCTTCCTTTCCAATTTGGATTCCTTTTATTTGTTTTTCTCCTCTGATTGCTGTGGCTAGGACTTCCAAAACTATGTTGAATAAAAGTGGTGAGAGTGGGCATCCTTGTATTGTTCTTGATCATAGAGGGAATGCATTCAGCCTTTCACTGTTGAGTAGGATGTTAGCTGTGGGTTTGTCATATACGGCCTCTATTATGTTGAGGTAGGTTCTCTCTATGCCCAATTTGTGGAGAAGTTTTGTCATAAATGGAGGCTGAATTTTATCACTTTTTCTGCATCTATTGAGATTATCACATGGTTTTCTTCAATTTGTTAATATGGTATATCACATTGATTGATTTGCAGATATTGAAAAATCCTTGCATCCCTGGGATAAATCCCGTTTGATCATGGTGTATGATCCTTTTAATGTGTTGTTGGATTCTGTTTGCTAATATTTTGTTGGGGACTTGTGCATCTATATTCATTAGTGATATTGTTCTGTAATTTTCTTTTTTTGTAGTATCTTTGTCTGGTTTTGGTGTCAGGGTGATGGTGGCCTCATAGAATGAGGTATCAGAGTGATGCGGGCCTCATAGAATGAGTTCAGAAGTGTTCCTCCCTCTGCAATTTTTTGTAATAGTTTCAGAAGGATAGGTGTTAACTCTTGTCTAAACATTTGGTAGAATTCCCCTGTGAGGCCATCTGATCCTGGACTTATGTTTGTTGGGCATGTTTAAATTACTGATTCAATTTCAGTACTGGTAATTGGTCTGTTCATATTGTCTCGTTCTTCCTGGTTCAGTCTTAGGAGATCGTACCTTTCTAAGAATTTGTCCATTTCTTGTAGGTTATCCATTTTGTTGGTGTATAACTGCTCATAGTAGTCTCTTATGATCCTTTGTATTTCTGTGGTATTGGTTGTAACTTCTCCTTTTTCCTTTCTGATTTTGTTGATTTGGGCCCTCTCCTTTTTTTTTGATGAATCTGGCTAAAAATTTTTCGTCTCTCTTTTCAAAGAACCAGCTTTTAATTTCATTGTTCTATTTATTTTAGTCTCTATTTCATTTATTCCCACTCTGATCTTTATGATTTCTTTCCTTCCACTAACTTGGGGTTTTGTTTGTTCTGCTTTCTCTGGTTCCTTTACATGTGAGGTTAGTTTGTTTATTTGGGATTTTTATTGTTTCCTGAGGTAGGCTTGTATCACTATAAACTTCCCTCATAGAAATGCTTTTGCTGCATGCCCTAGGTTTTGGATCGTCATGTTTTTGTTTTTATTTGTCTCTACGTATTTTTTATTTCCTCTTTGATTTCTTCACTGATCCATTGGTTGTTTATTAGTATATTGTTTATCCTCCACGTGTTTGTGATTTTTGCAGCTTTTTTCCTTGTAGTTAATTTCTAGTCTTATAGCATTGTGCTTAGAAAAGACGCTTTGATATGATTTCAATTTTTAAAAATTTACCGAGGCTTATTTTGTGGCCTAGCATGTGATCTATCCTGGAGAATATTCCATGTGCACTTGCAAAGAATGTGTATTCTGTTTGCTTTCAGATGGAATGCTCTCTATATATCAGTTAAGTCCATTTGGTCTAATGTGTTATTTAAGGCCTATGTTTTCTTATGGATTTCCCGTCTGAATGTTACTGACAATTTCTCATTTTATGTCTGTTAATATTTGCCTCATATATTGAGGTGCTCCTATTTTGGGTGCATATATATTTACAATTGTTATATCTTCTTTTTGGATTGATCCCTTGATCATTATTTAGTGCCCTTCTTTGTCTTTTATAACAGTCTTTATTCTAAAGTCTATTTTGTCTGATATAAGTATTGCTACTCTGGCTTTCTTTTGATTTCCATTTGCATGGAATACCTTTTTCCATCCCCTCACTTTCAGCCTTTATGTGTCTCTAGGTCTGAAGTCAATCTTTTGCAGACAGCCTACGTAGGTGTCTTGTTTTGTATCCATTCAGCCACTCTATGTCTTTTGGTTGAAGCATTTAGTCCATTTACATTTAACGTAATTAATGATGTGTATGTTCTTATGGCCATCTTATTAATTGTTTTGGATTTACTTTTGTAGGTCTTTCCACCCCCTTTCCTTTTTTCCCCTTCTTTTATTCTCTTCTCTTGTGATTTGATGACTATCTTTAGTGTTATGTTTGAATTCCTTTTACTTTTTGTGGTATATCTACTATTGATTTTTGTTTTGCAGTTACCCTGAGATTTTGTATAGCAGTCTATCAGACAATCGTATATATATGATTGTTTTGTTTTGCTGATCTCTTAATTTCAAGTGCATTTAAAAAAACCATACATTTATATTCTCCTCCCCTCATAATTACTGTTTTAGATATCATATTTTACACCTATTTGTTTTGTGTACCTCTTAACTGACTATTGTGGGTATAGATGATTTTAGCACTTCTGTCTTTTAACCTCCCTTGTAGTTTTGTGTGTGGATTATTTATTACATTTACTATTTATGTGCCTTTACTTTTTCATTTTGTAATTTTCTTGTTTCTAGTTGTGGACTTTTCTTTTTCACCTAGAGAAATTCCTTTAACATTTGTTGTAAAGTAGGTTAGGTGGTGCTGAATTCTTTTAGCTTTTCCTTGTCTGTAAAGCTATTTATTTCTCCATCAAAACTGAATGAGAGGGCTTCCCTGGTGGCGCAGTGGTTGGGAGTCCGCCTGCCGATGCAGGGGACACGGGCCTGGTCCGGGAAGATCCCACATGCCGCGGAGTGGCTGGGCCCGTGAGCCACAGCCACTGAGCCTGCGCGTCCTGTGCTCCGCAATGGGAGAGGCCACAACAGTGAGAGGCCCGCGTACAAAAAAAAAAAAAAAAAAACTGAATGAGAGACTTGCTGGGTAGAGTATTCTTGGTTGTAAGTTTTTCCCTTTCATCACGTTAACTATATCATGCCACTTCCTTCTGGCCTGCAGAGTTTCTGCTGAAAAATCAGTTGATAGCCTTATGGAAGTTCCTTTGTATGTTATTTTTTGCTTTTCCCTTGCTTTTTTTTTTTTTTTAACTATGTCACAATTTTTATTATTTTTTTCACACACACACACACACATTGTATTTTATTTTTACAAGAGATAAATAAACTGACACCAAGCATTGTAAATGGATGACCACAACAAAAGCAACAATGATTGCAATTACCAAACACGAAACACACTCATACTATGTCATAATATTGACATTCAGTCCAGTAATCCTCCACTGTAACAGCTCCTTTACTTTGCAGTGAAAATTGATTTGTATATTTTTTGCCTCTGAGTCCTTGTGGGATTTTCTTTTTATTCAAACAGAAAGTCACAAAAATTATAATCATCCTCATCACTTCACTCCCATGTAATTACTTTTTTTTCATTTGATCTTTTGTTAGCACTTTTATGAATTCATCAGTTTTCCATTAGAGTTCTGAAAATGCTTATTCATTCAGTTCAGCAGTACAGTCAGTTACCAGAAACCTGTACTTGTCAGAGTCTTTCCCATGACTTCCTTGAAGATGAAACCCTTTTATAGGAACATTTTTGCAAAAGCATCAGAGTACACAAAGAAATGTCTGTAAATAACAAAAGATTTAAAAAGGACCATGGTTAAAGATTTGATGAAAGTTCATACTAATGCAATTGACAAGGAAGTTTAGTTATTTCTGAGATATACATTTTAAAGTAATAATTAGAATTATGACTTATAACATTATACCACAACATATAAGATTTAGAAATTTCATGTAATGTCTGAAACATTTATATTAACATATTTCCATACAAATAACCCAAAGAAAGTTTAGTATTAGTTGTTTTTTTGTTTATCTGTTTGTTTTTTTATACTGCAGGTTCTTATTAGTCATCAATTTTATACACATCAGTATATACATGTCAACCCCAATCGCCCAATTCAGCACAACACCATCCCCACCCCAACACGGTTTTCCCACCTTGGTGTCCATACGTTTGTTGTCTACATCTGTGTCTAAACTTCTTCCCTGCAAACCGGTTCATGTGTACCATTTTTCTAGGTTCCACATACATGCATTAATATACGATATTTGTTGTTCTCTTTCTGACTTACTTCACTCTGTATGACAGTCTCTAGGTCCATCCACCTCACTACAAATAACTCAGTTTCGTTCCTTTTTATGGCTGAGTAATATTCCATTGCATATACGCACCACATCTTCTTTATCCATTCATCTGTTGATGGACACTTTGGTTGCTTCCATGTCTTGGCTATTGTAAATAGAGCTTCAATGAACATTTTGGTACATGACTCTTTTTGAATTATGGTTTTCTCATGATATATACCTAGTAGTGGGATTGCTGGGTCATATGGTAGTTCTATTTTTAGTTTTTTAAAGAACGTCCATACTGTTCTCCATAGTGGCTGTATCAATTTACATTCCCACCAACAGTGCAAGAGGGTTCCCTTTTCTCCACACCCTCTCCAGCACTTGTTGTTTGTAGATTTTCTGATGATGCCCATTGTAACTGGTGTCAGGTGATACCTCATTGTAGTTTTGATTTGCATTCCTCTAATAATTAGTGATATTGAGCAGCTTTTCATGTGATTCTTGACCATCTGTATCTCTTCTTTGGAGAAATGTCTATTTAGGTCTTCTGTCCTTTTTGGATTGGGTTGTTTGTTTTTTTAATATTGAGCGGCATGAGCTGTTTATGTATTTTGGAGATTAATCCTTTGTCCGTTGATTCATTTGCAAATATTTTCTCCCATTCTGAGGGTTGTCTTTTCATCTTGTTTATAGTTTCCTTTCCTGTGCAAAAGCTTTGAAGTTTACTTAGGTCCCATTTGTTTATTTTTGTTTTTATTTCCATTACTCTAGGAGGTGGATCAAAAAAAGACATTGCTCTAATTTATGTCAGAGTGCTCTTCCTATGTTTTCCTCTAAGAGTTTTATAGTGTCCAGTTTTACATTTAGGTCTCCTATCAATTTTGAATTTATTTTTGTGTATGGTGTTAGGGAGTGTTCCAATTTCATTCTTTCACATGTAGCTGTCCAGTTTTCCCAGCACCACTTATTGAAGAGACTGTCTTTTCTCCATTGTATATCCTTGCCTACTTTGTCATAGACTAGTTGACCAACATGTGTGGGTTTATCTCTGGGCTTTCTATCTTGTTCCATTGATCTATGTTTCTTGTTTATGTGCCAGTACCATATTGTCTTCACTACTAGTAGTAGCTTTGTACTATAGTCTGAAGTCAGGGAGACTGATTCCTCTGTCTCCGTTTTTTTCCTTCAAGACTCTTTGGCTATTCAGGGTCTTTTGTGTCTCCATACAAATTTTAGGATGATTTGATCTAGTTCCGTAAAAAATGCCATTGGTAGTTTGATAGGGATTGCATTAAATCTGTAGATTGCGCTGGGTAATATAGTCATTTTCACAATATTGATTCTTCCAATCCAAGAACATGGTATATCTCTCCATTTGTTGGTATCATTTTTAATTTCTTTCCTCAGTGTCTTATAGTTTTCTGCATCCAGGTCTTTTTTCTCCTTAGGTAGGTTTATTCCTCGGTATTCCTCAGTATTTTATTCCCATTTATTAATGCTAAATGGGAGTGTTTCCATAATTTCTCTTTCAGATTTTTCATCATTAATGTATAGGAATGCAAGAGATTTCTGTGCATTAATTTTGTATCCTGCAACTTTACCAAATCCATTGATTAGCTCTAGTAGTTTTCTGGTGGCATTTTTAGGATTCTTTATGTATAGCATCATGTCCTCTGCAAACAGTGACAGGTTTACTTCTTTTCCAATTTGTATTCTTTTTATTTCTTTCTTTTCTCTGATTGCCATGGCTAGGACTTCCAAAACTATGTTGAATAATAGTGGCTAGAGTGGACATCCTTGTCTTGTTCCTGATCTTAGAGGAAATGTTTTCAGTTTTTCACAATTGAGAATGATGTCTGCTGTGGGTTTGTCATATATGGCCTTTATTATGTTGAGGTAGGTTCCCTCTATGCTCACTTTCTGGAGAGTTTTTATCATAAATCAGTGTTTAATTTTGTCAAAAGCTTTTTCTGCATCTATTGAGATGATCATATGGTTTTTATTCTTCAATTTGTTAATATGGTGTATCACATTGATTGATTTGCCTATATTGAAGAATCCCACTTGCTCATGGTGTATGATCCTTTTAATGTGTTGTTGGATTCTGTTTGCTAGTATTTTGTTGAGGATTTTTGCATCTATATTCATCAGTGATATTGGTCTGTAATTTTCTTTTCTTGTAGTATCTTTGTCTGGTTTTGGTATCAGTGTGATAATGGCCTCATAGAATGAGTATGAGAGTGTTCCTTCCTCTGCAGTTGTTTAGAAGAGTTTGAGAAGGCTGGGTGTTAGCTCTTCTCTAAATGTTTGATAGAATTCACCTGTGAAGCCATCTGGTCCTGGACTTTCGTTTGTTGGAAGATTCTGAATCACAGTTTCAATTTCATTACTTGTGATTGGTCTGTACATATTTTCTGTTTCATCCTGGTTCAGTCTTGGAAGATTATACCTATCTAAGAATTTGTCTGTTTCTTCCATGTTGTCCACTTTATTGGCATAGAGTTGCTTGTAGTAGTCTCTTAGGATGCTATGTCTTTTGTGGTGTCTATTGTAACTTATCCTTTTTCATTTCTACTTTTATTGATTTGTGTCCTCTCCCTCTTTTTCTTGATGAGTCTGGCTAATGGCTTATCAATTTTGTTTATCTTCTCAAAGAACGAGTTTTTAGTTTTATTGATCTTTGCTATTGTTTTCTTTGTTTCTATTTCATTTATTTCTGCTCTGGTCTTTATGATTTCTTTCCTTCTGCTAACTTTGGGTTTTGTTTGTTCTTTCTCTACTTCCTTTAGGCATAACGTTAGATTGTTTACTTGAGATTTTTCTTGTTTCTTGAGTTAGGCTAGTATAGCTATAAACTTCCCTCTTAGAACTACTTTTGCTGCATCCCATAGGTTTTGGATCATCGTGTTTTCATTGTCACTTGTCTCTAGATATTTTTTGATTTCCTCTTTGATTTCTTCAGTGATCTCTTGGTTATTTAGTAACGTATTGTTTAGCCTCCATGTGTTTGTGTTTTTTACGTTTTTTTTTCCCCTGTAATTCATTTCTAATCTCACAGCGTTGTGGTCAGAAAAGATGCTTAATATGATTTCAATTTTCTTATATTTACTAAGGCTTGATTTGTGACCCAAGATGTGATCTATCCTGGAGAATGTTCCATGCACACTTGAAAAGAAAGTGCAATCTGCTGTTTTTGGATGGGATGTCCTATAAGCATCAATTAAATCTATCTGGTCTATTGTGTCATTTAAAGCTTCTGTTTCCTTATTTATTTTCATTTTGGTTGATCTGTCCATTGGTGTAAGTGAGGTCTTAAAGTCCCCCACTATTACTGTGTTACTTTCGATTTCCTCTTTTATAGCTGTTGGCAGTTGCCTTATGTATTGAGGTCCTCCTATGTTGGGTGCATATATATTTATACTTGTTATATCTTCTTCTTGGATTGATCCCTTGATCATTATGTAGTGTCCTTCCTTGTCTCTTGTAACATTCTTTTAAAGTCTGTTTTATCTGATATGAGTATAGCTACTCCAGCTTTCTTTTGATTTCTATTTGCATGGAATGTCTCTTTCCATCCCCTCACTTTCAGTCTGTATGTGTCCCTGGGTCTGAAGTGGGTCTCTTGTAGACAGCATATATATGGGTCTTGTTTTTGTATCCATTCAGCAAGCCTCTGTCTTTTTGTTGGAGCATTTAATCCATTCACATTTAAGGTAATTATCAATATGTATGTTCCTGTGACCATTTCCTAATTTGGGTTTGTTTTTGGGTTTGTTTTTGTAGGTCCTTTTCTTCTCTTGTGTTTCCCACTTAGAGAAGTTCCTTTAGCATTTGTTGTACAGCTGGTTTGTTTGTGCTGAATTCTCTGAGCTTTTGCTTGTCTGTAAAGCTTTTGATTTCTCCATCGAATCTGAATGAGATCCTTGCTGGGTAGAGTAATATTGGTTGTAAGTTATTCCCTTTCATCACTTTTAGTATATCATGCCACCCCCTTCTAGCTTGTAGATTTTCTCCTGAGAAATCAGCTGTTAACCTTACAGGAGTTCCCTTGTATGTTGTCATTTTTCCCTTGCTGCTTTCAATAATTTTTCTTTGTCTTTAATTTGCCGATTTAATTACTATGTGTCTTGGTGTGTTTCTCCTTGGGTTTATCCTGTTTGGGACTCGCTGCACTTCCTGGACTTGGGTGGCTATTTTCTTTCCCATGTTAGGGAATTTTTTGACTATAATCTCTTCAAATATTTTCTCGGGTCCTTTCTCTCTCTTCTACTTGTGAGACCCCTATAATGTGAATGTTGTTGCATTGAATGCTGTCCCAGAGGTCTCAAACTGTCTTCATTTCTTTTCATTCTTTTTCTTTATTCTGTTCTACAGCAGTGAATTCCACCATTCTATCTTCCAGGTCACTTATCCGTTCTTCTGCCTCAGTTATTCTGCTATTGATTCCTTCTGGTGTAGTTTTCATTTCAGTTATTGCATTCTTCATCTCTGTTTGTTTGTTCTTTAATCCTTCTAAGTGTTTGTTAAAGATTTCTTGCATGTTCTCGATCTTTCCTCCAATCTTTTTCTGAGGTCCTGGATCATCTTCACTATCATTATTCTGAATTCTTTTTCTGGAAGGTTGCCTATCTCCACTCCATTTACTTCTTTTTCTGGAGTTTTATCTTGTTCCTTCATTTGGTACATAGCCCTCTGCCTTTTCATCTTGTCTGTCTTTCTGTGAATGTGGTTTTTTTCCCACAAGCTACAGGATTGTGGTTCTTCTTGCTTCTTCTATCTGCTCTCTCGTGGATGAGGCTGTCTAAGAGGCTAAGTTTCCTGATGGGAGGGACTGTTGGTGGGTAGAGCTGACTGTTGCTCTGGTGGGCAGAGCTCAGTAAAACTTTAATCCACCTGACTGCTGATGGGTGGGGCTGGGTTCCCTCCCTATTGGTTGTTTGGCCTGAGGCAACCCAACAGTGGAGCATACCTGGGCTCTTTGGTGGGGCTAGTGACAAACTCTGGGAGGGCTCATGCCAAGGAGTACCTCCCAGAACCTCTGCTGCCAGCGTCCCCGTCCCCACACTCAGCCACAGCCACCCCCCACCTCTGCAGGATACCCTCCAACGCTAGCAGGGCAGTCTGGTTCAGTCTCCCCTTGGGTCACTGCTCCTTCCCTCGGTCCCAATGCGCACACTACTTTGTGTCTGCCCTCCAAGAGTGGAGTCTCTGTTTCCCCCAGTCCTGTTGAAGTCTTGCAATCAGTTCCCACTAGGCTTCAAAATCTGATTCTCTAGGCATTCCTCCTCCCGTTGCCGGACCCCCAGGTTGGGAAGCCTCATGTGGGGTTTAGATCCTTCACTCCAGTCGGTGGACTTCTGTGTTATAAGTGTTCTCCAGTCTGTGAATCACCCACCCACCAGTTATGGGATTTGATTTTACTGTGATTGCGCCCCTCCTACCGTCTCATTGTGGCTTCTCCTTTGTCTTTGGATGTGGGATATCTTTTTTGGTGAGTTCATGTCTTCCTTTCGATGATTGTCCAGCAGCTAGTTGTGTTTCTGGTGCTCTTGCAAGAAGGAGTGAGAGCACATCCTTCTACTCCACCATCTTGGTTCCTCTCTCCGTTTTCCTTGCTTCTATAAGATTCCTTCTTTATCTTCAATTTTTGTCATTTTGATTAAAATGTGTCTTTGTGTTTTCCTCTTGGGCTAATCCTGTATGGGATTCTGTGCTTCCTGGACTTGGGTGACTGTTTCCTTTCCCAGGTTAGGGATGTTTACAGCTATTATCTCTTCAAATATATTCTCAGCCCCTTTCTCTTTCTCTTCTCCTTCTGAGACCCCTATAATGTGAATATTATTGCACTTTATATTGTCCCAGACGCCTCTCAAAGTGTTCTCATTTCTTTTCAATCTTTTTTCTGTTCAGCAGCAGTGATTTCCACTATTCTTTCAGCTCACTGATCCATACTTCTGTATCATTTAGTCTACAATTGATTCCTTCTAGAGTATTTTTCATTTCAATTATTGTATTCTTCATCTCTGTTTGGTTATTCTTTATATTTTCTAACTCTTTGTTGAAAACTTCTGAATTCTCACTCTGTGACTCCATTCTCCTCCTGAGTTCTTTGATCATATTTATGATCATTATTCTGAACTCTTTCTTGGGTAGATTGCCTCTTTCCACTTCACTTAGTTTTTCTTCTGGAGTTTTATCTTGTTCTGTTGTCTGGAACTTATTCCTCAGCCATCTCATTTTGTATAAGTTGCTATTTGTATTTTTCTGTATGTGGTAGGTTAGTTATGTTTCTCAACCTTGGAGAGATGGTCTTCTGCACCAGATGTCCTATGCTTCCCAGAAGTGCACTCCCCTCTCATCACCCAAGCTATATGCTCTAAGTTTTCCCCCTAGGTGGGCTGTGTGGGTCCTTCTCTTGTGGCAGGCTGACTATGTGGGTGGCCTGGTAGGCTTAGTTGGCCACTACTCCATTTAGTTGTGCCAGGCCCTCCCTTGTGTGGATGCTGCTGGCAGCTGTTTATCAGGGCTTGTTTGAGAGGCAGCTGGTTGCAGAACCCTAGGGGACCCCAGGGCTAGTGCTGGCTCACTGGTGGGAAGAGTCAGGGTCCTGAAGATTCTAGGGCTGTTGCTGATCCACTTGTAGATGAAGCCAGATCCTGGAATTAGTGCCAAACTATTGGCAGGTGGAGCTGGTTCCTGGAGTCTAGGTACAGGACCCAGGGATGCCAATTCTCATTTCAGATCATTGGTTGTGAGCAGGGGAAGTTCCTGACACAGTTGAGTATGGGGTCTGACATGTCCTAAAGGTTGCATTGGCCTGCTATTGGGCAGGGCCAGGGCCTAAGTGGTCCCAGGGTAGGGTCTGGCTTGCTGTTGGCAGGCTTGGTCTGAGGGCTATGGGATTGTTGTTTTCTGCTTCTGGTGTCTGCTCCCTGGTAGGTGAGGCTGGTCTAGAGGCAGCTAGTGGGAGGGGCTTGTGCTTGCTCACTGGTGGGTGAAGCTGGGTCTTAGCCCTCTGGTGGGCAGGGCTGTGTCTAGAGGCAGCTGAGGGCTCAGGGCATCTTTAGAGAGCCTGTCTGTCAATGGTAGGGCTGTGTCTCTGCCCAGTTGGTTGTTTGCCCTGAGGCATGCCAGCACTGGCACCTATAGGCTGTTGGGTGGGGCCAAGTCTTGGTGCTAATGAACCAAGATGGCAGCTGCCAGCAGCAATGTTCATGCATTTGAATGTTCCCCAGTATGTCTGCCACCAGTGTCTGTGTCTCCAGGGTGAGCTACAGCCACTCCTTGCATCTTCTCCAGACCAGCTGGTAGATCTGGTCCAGGGTCCTATTAAATTATGGCTTTTGTCCTGGGTTCCTGTTGGTGGGAGAGTTGTGTGCATCCTTTAAGAGTGAAGTCTCTATTTCCCCCAGTTTTGTGGGGCTCCTGCAATTAACCTGCACTGACCTTCAAAGCCAAATGTTATGGGGGCTTATCTTCCTGCAGGAACCCCAGGCTTGGGAGGCTGACGTGGGGCTCAGAACTCTCACTCTTGTGGGAGGACCTCTGCAATATGATTTTTCTCCAGTTTCTGGGCTGCCTAACCAGGTGGTATGGGATGTTATATCA
This sequence comes from Lipotes vexillifer, assembly GCF_000442215.2. Taxonomy (NCBI): domain Eukaryota; kingdom Metazoa; phylum Chordata; class Mammalia; order Artiodactyla; family Lipotidae; genus Lipotes; species Lipotes vexillifer. Next base: position 50,873 of record NW_006799310.1, read on the forward strand.
CGAGTCTGCCCCTTCTGCCTGTCTCATTGTGGTTCCTTCTTTATGTCTTTAGCTGTAGAAAATCTTTTCTGGTAGGTTCCTGTCTTTTTCATCAATGGTTATTCTATAGATAGTTGTGATTTTAGAGGTGCTGAGCTCAGGGTCTTTCTACTCTGCTCTCTCTCCTCAGTTGGCCCAGGTGGCCATGATCACCAGCCACATCATTGATCCCCTACATCCAGCATGGGCCCAGCTTTCCCCTCTGCCCTTTTTTTTTTTTCTGTGACCTCTCCCATTGCGGAGCACAGGCCCCGGACACACAGGCTCAGCAGCCATGGCTCACGGGCCCAGCCGCTCCGCGGCATGTGGGATCCTTCCAGACCAGGGCATGAACCCGTGTCCCCTGCATCGGCAGGTGGACTCCCAACCACTGCGCCACCAGGGAAGCCCTGCCCATTTTTTAATTGGGTTGTTTGTTGTTTTGATGTTGAGTTGTGTGAGTTCTTTGTATATTTTGGATATTAACCCCTTATCTGATGTATGATTTTTGCAAATATTTTCTCCCATCCCAAAGGCTGTCTTTTCATTTTGTTGATGGTTTCTTTTGCTGTGCAGAAATTTTTAGTTTGATGTAGTCCCACTTATTAATTTTTACTCATGTTGCTTGTGGTTTTGGTTTCATATTCAAAATATTGTTGCCAAGACCAATATTAAGGAGCATTTTCCCTATGTTTTCTTCTAGAAGTTTTCTGGTTTCAGTTTTTACATTTAAGTCTTCAATTCATTTAGAGTTAATTTTGTAAGTGGTATAAAATGGGAGTCAATTTCATTCTCCTGCCTGTGATTATCCAGTTTTCCCAGCACCATTCATCAAAAGACTATTCTTTCCCCACTAAGTGTCTTGGCCCCCTTGTCAAATATTAGTTCACTGTATATGTTAGGTTTACTTCTTTTTTTTCAAAGAGCTTTATTAGATAAAAAGTTTCCATGGTTTAGCCTGTACATTGTACATTTTTAAATATGGTACATGTCTGAAAAGTATTCTGAGAAAAATGTTACTCTACATACATTTAAGTGAATGGGACTTAAAATGAACAGATATTGTCATCCTGATTTCAAAGTCAAAGGTCAGATGCAAGGAAAAAACAGCCAATTAAATGACTTTCCCACAAAGGAAGAGTTTGATGATGACTCCAATTGCCAGGAGTGTGCCTGTTATCCTCTTGTATCCTTTTCTTCCTTTTTGTCCTCTTTATTCTTACCAGTGGTTCAGAAGTTTATTTCTAATTATTAGCTAATTACAATTGCCCCTTGGTATTCCTTCATGTTAGGGTTTACTTCCAGGGTCTCAATTCTGTTACATTGGTCTTTGATTTTCTATTTCTTCATAATTCAGGTTTGGTAGATTATATATTTCTAGGGATGCATCCATTTCTTCTGGGTTACCCAATTTGTTGGCATAAAATTTTTCATAGTGGTCTCATTCTTTATTTCTGTGGCATTAGTTGTAATGTCTTCTCTTTCATTTCTTACTTTACATTTTTGAGTGTCCTTTTTTTCATAGTTTAGCTAAAGGTTGTTAATTTTCTTTATCTTTTCAATAAACAGCTCTTAGTTTTGTTCTCTTTAACTGTTTTTCTTGTCTGTTTCATTTATTTCTGCTCTGATCTTTGCTATTTTATTCCTCTGTTAACTTTGGGCTTAGTTTGTTCTTTTTGTAGTTTCTTCTTTTTTTAAAAATAAATTTATTTATTTATTTATTTTTGGTTGTGTTGGGTCTTTGTTGCTGCACGCGGGCTTTTCTCTAGTGGTGGTGAACAGGGGATACTCTTCATTGCGGTGCATGGGATTCTCATTGCGGTTGTTTCTCTTGTTGCAGAGCATGGGCTCTAAGTGCGCAGGCTTCAGTAGTTGTGATTCACAGGCTCTAGAGTGCAGGATCAGTAGTTGTGGTGCATGGGCTTAGTTGCTCCGCAGCCTGTGGGATCTTCCCAGACCAGAGTTTGAACCCATGTCCCCTACATTGGCAGGCAGATTCTCAACCACTGCACCACCAGGGAAGCCCTGTAATTTCTTAAGGTGTAAAGTTAATTTATTTGAGAACTTCCTTCCTCCTTACCTCTCTCCTCTCCCTCTTTCTTCCTTCCTTTCTGCCTTTCTGCCTTCCTTCTTTCCTTCCTCCCTCCCTCCCTCCATCCCCTCTCTCTTTCTTTCTCTCTTTGTCTCTTTCTTTCTTTCTTCTTTTTCTCTAATGTAGGTATTTATCACTATAAAGTTTCCTCTTGGAACTGCTTGGCAGCATCCAATAGGTTTTGATATGTTGTGTTTCCATTTTTATTTCAATATATTTTGGAATTTAAAAAATTTCTTCTTTTGACCCAGCAGTTTTTCAGAAGTGTGTTGTGTAATTTCATATATTTGTGAATTTTCCAGCTTTCCTTTTATCATTGTTTGCTAGCTTTATACCATTGTGCTTGGGAAAGTTACTTAGCATGACTTCAGTCTTCTTAAATTTCCTAAGACTTGTTTTGTGACCTATCATATGATCTATCTGAGAATGCTCCATGTGCACTTGAGAAGGATGTCTGTTCTGCTGCTGTTGGATGGAATGTTCTGTATATATCTGTTAGATTCATTTGGTCTAAAGTATGGTTCAAGTCCAATGTTTCCTTCTTGATTTTCTGTCTGGATGATCTATCCAATATTGAATGTGGGGTATTGAACTCTCTTACTATTGTTGTATTTTTGCTTATTTCTCCCTTTAGGACTACTAGAATTTGCTTAATATACTTAGGTGCTCCAATGTTTTGTGCATATATATTTACAATTTTTATATCTTCTTGATGAATTGACCCCTTTATCATTACATAATGACCTTGTTTGTCTCTTGTTACTGTTCTTGGCTTAATTTCTATTTTGACTGATATAAGTATAGCTACCTGTGCTCTCTTTTTGCTTCCACTGGTATTGAATATATTTTTTTAGCCCTTCACTTTGGACCTATGTGTGTCCTTAAAGCTAAAGTGAGTCTCTTGTAGGTGATATATACTTGGGTCTTGATATTTTTATCTTCTCAGCTACTCTATGTCTCTTGATTGGAGAATTCAATCCATTTATATTTAGAGTAATTATTGATAGGTAAGGACTTCCTAATCCTGTCTTATTGTTTTCTGGTTGTTTTATAATTTATGTGTCCAACATTCCTAACACCACTTGCTAAAGATGTTTTTTCCCATTGTATATTCTTGCCTCCTTTGTCAAAGATTAATTGATCAGAGGTGTGTGGGTTTATTTATTTCTGGGCTCTCTGTTCCCTTGATCCATATGTCTGTTTTTGTGCCAATACCACACTGTTTTGATTACTGTAGCTTTGTATTATTGTCTGAAGTCTGAGAGGGTGATGCCTCCTGATTTGTTCCTTTTCCTCAGGATTTCCTTGGCAATTCTGGGTCTTTTATGGTTCCATATAAATTTTAGGATTATTTGTTCTAGTTCTGTGAAAAGTGTCATGGGTAATTTGATAGGGGTCACACGAAATATAATATAATAGGTTGCTTTGAGTAGTATGGCCATTTTAACTATATGAATTCTTCCATTCCAAGAGCATGAGGTATCTTTCCATTTCTTTGAATCACCTTCACTTTCTTCTTTATTAACGTTTTATAGTTCTCAGCCTATAAGTTGTTCACTTCCTTAGTTCACTTCCTTAGCAAGGGAAAAATGACAAATAACAAACAAGGGAACTCCCATAAGGTTAACAGCTGATTTCTCAGCAGAAAATCTACAAGCCAGAAAGGAGTGGAATGATATACTTAAAATGATGAAAAGGAATAACCTACAACCAAGATTACTCTACCCAGCAAGGATCTCATTCAGATTTGATGGAGAAATCAAAAGTTGTACACACAAGCAAAAGCTAAGAGAATTCAGCACCATCAAACCAACTCTACAACAAATGCTAAAGGAACTTCTCTAAGTGGGAAACACAAGAGAAGAAAAGGACCAAGAAAAACAAACCCAAAAAAATTAAGAAAATAGTCCTAGGAACATACATATCAATAATTACCTTAATGTGAATGGATTAAATACTCCAACCAAAAGACACAGGCTTGCTGAATGGATATAAAAACAATACCCATATATACGTTGTCTACAAGAGACCCACTTCAGACCCAGGGACACATACAGACTGAAAGTGAGAGGATGGAAAAAGATATTCCATGCAAATGGAAATCAAAAGAAAGCTGGAGTAACAATATTCATATCAGATAAAATAGACTTTAAAGAATGTTACAAGAGACAAGAAAGGACACTACATAATGATCAAGTGATCAATCCCAGAAGATATAACAATTATAAATATATATGCACCCAATATAGGAGCACATCAATACATAAGGCAACTGCTAACAGCTGTAAAAGAGGAATCAACAGTAACACAAAAAGAGTGGGCGGCTTTAACACCTCACTTACACCAATGGACAGATCATCCAAAATGAAAATAAGGAAACAGAAGCTTTAAATGACACAATAGACCAGATAGATTTACTTGATGTTTATAGGACATCCCATCCAAAAACAGCAGATTACACTTTCTTCTCAAGTGCACATGGAACATTCTCCAGGATAGGTCACATCTTGGGTCACAGATCAACCTCAGTAAATTTCAGAAAATTGAAATCATATTAAGCACCTTTTCTGACCACAACGCATTGAGATTAGAAATGAATTACAGGGGAAAAAAACCCGTAAAATACCACAAACACATGGAGGATAAACAATACATTACTAATTAACCAATAGATCACTGAAGAAATCAAAGAGGAAATCAAAAAAATACCCAGAGAGAAATGACAATGAAAACACGAGGATCCAAAACCAGTGGGATGCAGCCAAAGCAGTTTTAAGAGGGAAGTTTAGAGCTATACAAACCTACCTCAAGAAACAAGAAAAATCTCAAATAAACAATGTAACATTACACCTAAAGCAACTAGAGAAAGAAGAATAAACAAAACCCAAGGTGGCAGAAGGAAAGAAATCATAAAGATCAGAGCAGAAATAAATGAAATAGAAACAAAGAAAACAGTGGCAAAGATCAATAAAACTAAAAGCTGGTTCTTTGAGAAGATAAAGAAAATTGATAAACCATTAGTCATACTCATCAAGAAAAAGAGGGAGAGGACTCAAATCATAAAATTAGAAATGAAAAAAGAGAAGTTACAACAGACACCACAGAAATATAAAGCATTCTAAGAGACTACTACAAGCAACTCTATGCGAATAAAATGGACAACCTGGAAGCAATGGACAAATTCATAGAAAGGTTTAATCTTCCAAGACTGAAACAGGAAGAAATTCAAAATATGAACAGACCAATCACAAGTAATGAAATTGAAACTGTGATTAAAAATCTTCCAACAAGGTCTTCCCTGGTGGTGCAGTGGTTGAGAGTCTGCCTGCCAATGCTGGGGACACGGGTTCGTGCCCGAGTCCAGGAAGATCCCACATGCCACGGAGTGGCTAGGCCCGTGAGCCATGGCCGCTGATCCTGTGTGTCCGGAGGCTGTGCTCCGCAATGGAAGAGGCCACAACAGTGAGAGGCCCGCATAACGAAAAAAAAAATCTTCCAACAAACAAAAGTCCAGGACCAGATGGCTTCAGAGGTGAATTCTATCAAACATTTAGGGAAGAAATAAAACCCATCCTTCTCAAACTCTTCCAAAAAATTGCAGAGGAAGAACACTCCCAAACTCATTCTATGAGACCACCATGACCCTGATACCAAAACCAGACAAAGATACTACAAAAAAAGAAAATTACAGACCAATATCACTGATGAATATAGATGCAAAAATTCTCAACAAAACACTAGCAAACAGAATCCAACAACACATTAAAAGGATCATACACCATGATCAAGTGGGATTTATCCCAGGGATGCAAGGATTCTTCAGTATATGCAAATCAATCGATGTGATACACCATATTAACAAATTGAAGAATAAAAACTATATGATCATCTCAATAGATACAGAGAAAGCTTTTGACAAATTTCAACACCCAGTTATGATAAAAACTCTCCAGAAAGTGGGCATAGAGGGAACATACCTCAACATAATAAAGGCCATATATGACAAACCCACAGCAAACATCATTCTCAGTGGTGAAAAACTGAAAACATTTCCTCTAAGATCAGGAACAAGACAAGGATGTCCACTCTAGCCACTATTACTCAACATAGTTTTAGAAGTCCTAGCCATGGCAATCAGAGAAGAAAAAGAAATAAAAGGAATACAAATTGGAAAAGAAGAAGTAAAACTGTCACTGTTTGCAGAGGACATGATGCTATACATAGAGAATCCTAAAAATGCCACCAGAAAACTACTAGAGCTAATCAATGGATTTGGTATAGTAGTAGGATACAAAATTAATGCACAGAAATCTCTTGCATTCCTATACACTAATGATGAAGAATCTGAAAGAGAAATTATGAAAACACTCCCATTTAGCATTGCAACAAAAAGAATAAAATACCTAGGAATAAACCTACTTAGGGAGACAAAAGACCTGTATGCAGAAAATTATAAGACACTGATGATAGAAATTAAAGATGATACCAACAGATGGAGAGATATACCATGTTCCTGGATTGGAATAATCTATATTGAGAAAATGACAATGCTACCCAAAGCAATCTACAGATTCAATGCAATCCCTATCAAATTACCAATGGCATTTTGTACAGAACTAGAACAAAAAATCTTAAAATTTGTGTGGAGATACAAAAAACCCCGAATAGCTAAAGCAATCGTGAGAAAGAAAAATGAAACTGGAGGAATCAGACTCCCTGACTTCAGACTATACTACAAAGCTACAGTAATCAAGACAATATGGTACTGGCACAAAAACAGAAATATAGATCAATGGAACAGGATAGAAAGCCCAGAGATAAATCCATGCACCTATGGTCAACTAATCTATGACAAAGGAGGCAAGGATATACAGTGGAGAAAAGACAGTCTCTTCAGTAAGTGGTGCTTGGAATACTGGACAGCTACATATAAAAGAATGAAATTAGAACACTCCCTAACACCACACACAAAAATAAACACAAAATGGATTAGAGACCTAAATATAAGACTGGACACTATAAAACTCTTAGAGGAAAACATAGGAAGAACACTCTGACATAAATCACAGCAAGATCTTTTTTGACCCACCTCCTAGAGTAATGGAAATAAAAACAAAAATAAACAAATGGGACCTAATGAAACTTAAAAGCTTCTGCACAGCAAAGGACACCATAAACAACCCTCAGAATGGGAGAAAATATTTGCAAATGAATCAGCAGACAAAGGATTAATTTCCAAAATATACAAATAGCTCCTGCAGCTCTATATTAAAAAAACAACCCAATCCAAAAATGGGCAGAAGACCTAAGTAGACCTTTCTCCAAAGAAGAGATACAGATGGCCAAGAAGCACATGAAAAGCTGCTCAACATCAATAATTATTAGAGAAATGCAAATCAAAACTACAATGAGGTATCTCCTTACAGCAGTTAGAATGGGCATCATCAGAAAATCTACAAACAACAAGTGCTGGAGAGGGTGTGGAGAAAAGGGAACCCTCTTGCACTGTTGATGGGAATGTGAATTGATACAGCCACTCTGGAGAACAGTATGGATGTTCCTTAAAAAACTAAAAATAGAATTACCATATTATCCAGCAATCCCACTACTGGGCATATACCCAGAGCAAACCATTATTCAAAAAACACATGCACCCCAATGTTCACTGCAGCACTATTTACAATAGCCACGTCATGGAAGCAACCTAAATTCCCATTGACAGACGAATGGATAAAGAAGATTTGGTACATATATACAATGGAATATTACTCAGCCATAAAAAGGAATGAAATTGAGTTATTTGTTGAGACGTGGATGGATCTAGAGACTGTCATAAAGAGTGAAGTAAGTCAGAAAGAGAAAAACAAATATCATATATTAACGCATGTATGTGGAACCCAGAAAAGTGGTACAGATGAACCCGTTTGCAGGGCAGAAGTTGAAATATGGATGAGGAGAACAAACGTTTGGACACTAAGGGGGGCAAGCTTCAGGGGGTGTGGGGATGGTGGTGTGATGAGTTGGGCAATTGGGATTGACATGTGTACACTGATGTGTATAAAATTGATGACTCATAAGAACCTACTGTATAAAAATGTAAATAAAATTTAAAATTTTTAAAGGCAAATAAACGTCTTCCTATTATTATGAAAATAGTTTTGATTTTGTGGACCTCATGAAAAGGTCTAGACCCTCCCAAAGGAACTTAGACCACACTTTGAGAACCACTCTTCTAGAAACTCATGGTTGACAAGGTGCTTTCAAAATATGTCAATATTCCACAGAGTTTTCCATCCTAGTTCCAATGAAGAGAGGAAAGCAAAGGTATTACCCAGGGGTCTAATGAAGTAGCTCACCATAAACATACAATTCCTTGAAGATTGTTGTTTTATATTAAAAATGCATTCACATTTTATATTTAATTCTATAGCATATCTGTGTTTGCTTTACTACAATCATTTCTTTCTTAATGATTGAAACACTCTCCTCCAAGAAGATGTCTTGTATTCATCCTGTGGTTTCTTATACTTCCTGGCATGCTGAATCCAGTGTGAGACATTAGGGACTTCAAAGTAACACTGAGTGGTGGAACTATATAGGCCCATTTCATGGATTTGGAAGCTAGAGCTTAGGTTAAACAATTTAGTGGAAATAAAAACCAACCAAATGAGAACAGGCAAAGGCTATTTATTCTGAGCTTGCTATAGCAAGGGAGTCAGCCACTGTCACTTGTGTTTTGGTAGAAACTCAAAGGCAGGCAGAGGAGTGGGAAAGCTTTTAGTGGAAAAGAGGGAAGGCTTCAGGTGAGCTCCGACGGGAGGCAGTTGGCATGGGGAAGCTGGAGGTCGGCTAATATTGGTAGGGCATCCTGTGTGATTGGTGAGAGTTACATATTTGGCTTTCTCTGGTTGGTCCTAAGGTGGAAGTAGGGATAAAAATTATGGAAGCTGTTAGTTATTACTCAAGTCCTGGCCACTTGGGGCTAATTGTTTCAGGGGCTGTTGTTTGGCTTCCTGGACTATCACTAGAGAGAAAACAGTCTGACTTCCTGCAAGTCTGGCTGCATTTCTGGTCTGATTACATAAGGTGTTGGTTTCCTGGGCTGGTGGCTGCAGGCTGTGGGTCAGAGTTCTATTTTTATATATGATCCAGCCATTGTCCACTTGTACATTCAGCCTACTGGTAAAAAGGGGTGACAAGGGAGAACATGGCTTTGTGGAAGGAATCCTCTAAACAGAAGAGCGGGAGAAAGAAGAGTTTGCAATTCCTCCACTTATGACTCCTTGGTCACAGTTGGTTGCAAAACTGGAGTACTTAGAGAGGAAATCGACTGGAATAAATTTATAATTGTTATTCCAGATACTTTAAAGCATTTCAATATGTTTGCAAGTGGAAACATTCAAAAGTCTTTTAAAAAGTGGTAGGGCTTCCCTGGTGGCGCGGTGGTTGGGGGTCTGCCTGCCGATGCAGGGGGTGCGGATTTGTGCCCTGGTCCGGGAGGGTCCCGCATGCTGCGGAGCGGCTGGGCCCATGGGCCATGGCTGCTGGGCCTGCACGTCCGGAGCCTGTGCTCCACGGCAGGAGAGGCCACAGCAGTGAGAGGCCCACGTACTGCAAAAAAAAAAAAAAAAAAAAGTGGTAAAATATGCTAAATTTATGAAAAGAATAGGATTTAGGCTCAGCTTAAAAGTTTTAGAAACAGCTTTTCTGATCTGTAAATTTAACACACTGAATATGATCTTTTTTAAAATTTACTTTTTATTTTGTTTTATTTTATTTTAACATCTTTATTGGAGTATAATTGCTTTACAATGGTGTGTTAGTTTCTGCTTTATAACAAAGTGAATCAGTTATATATATATACATACGTCCCCATATCTCTTCCCTCTTGCACCTCCTCCCTGTCACCCTCCCTATCCCACCCCTCTAGGTGGTCACAAAGCCCTGAGCTGATCTCCCTGTGCTATGCGGCTGCTTCCCATGAGCTATCTATTTTATGTTTCGTAGTGTATAAATGTCCAGGCCACTCTCTCACTTTGTCACAGCTTACGCTTCCCCCTCCGCATATTCTCAAGTCCATTCTCTAGTAGGTGTGCATCATTATTCCCGTATGGCCCCTAGGTTCTTCATGACCTTTTTTTTTTTTTAGATACCATATATATGTGTTAGCATATGGTATTTGTTTTTCTCTTTCTGACTTACTTCACTCTGTATGACAGTCTCTAGGTCCATCCAACTCACTACAAATAACTCAGTTTCGTTCCTTTTTATGGCTGAGTAATATTCCATTGTATATATGAGCCACATCTTCTTTATCCATTAATCTGTTGATGGACACGTTGGTTGCTAACATGTCCTGGCTACTGTAAATAGAGCTGCAATGAACATTTTGGTACAAGACTTTTTGAATTATGTTTTTCTCATGGTATATGCCTAGTAGTGGGGCTGCTGAGTCATATAGTAGTTCTATTTTTAGATTTTTTTTTTTTTTTTTTTTTTGCCATACGCGGGCCTCTCACCACTGGCCTCTCCCTCTATGGAGCACAGGCTCCAGACACGCAGGCCCAGCGGCCATGGCCCGCGGGCCCAGGCGCTCTGTGGCACGTGGTATCCTCCTGGACTGGGACACGAACCCGTGTCCCCTGCACCGGTAGGCGGACTCCCAACCACTGCGCCACCAGGGAAGCCCTATTTTTAGTTTTTTAAAGAACCTCCATACTGTTCTCCATAGTGGCTGTATCAATTTACATTCCCACCAACAGTGCAAGAGGTTTCCTTTTTCTCCACATCCTCGCCAGCATTTATTGTTTGTAGATTTTTTGATGACGGCCATTCTGACCAGTGTGAGATGATATCTAATTGTAGGGTTTTTTTTGTTTTTTTTTGGTTTTTTTGAGGTACGCAGGCCTCTCACTCTTGTGGCCTCTCCCAATGCAGAGCACAGACTCCAGACACGCAGGCTCAGTGGCCATGGCTAACGGACCTAGCCGCTCTGCAGCATGTGGAATCTTCCCAGACAAGGGCACGAGCCCATGTCACATGCATTGGCAGGCAGACTCTCAACCACTGTGCCACCAGGGAAGCCCCTCTCATTGTAGTTTTGATTTGCATTTCTCTAATGATTAATGATGTTGAGCATTCTTTCATGTGTCTGTTGGCAATCTGTTTATCTTCTTTGGAGAAATGTCTATTTAGGTCTTCTGCCCATTTTTGGATTGGGTTGTTTGTTTTTATAATATTGAGCTGCATGAGCTGCTTGTGAATTTTGGAGATTAATCTTTTGTCAGTTGCTTCATTTACAGATATTTTCTCCCATTCTGAGGGTTGTCTTTTCGTCTTGTTTATGGTTTCCATTGCTGTGTAAAAGCTTTTAAGCTTCATTAGTTCCCATTTGTTTATTTTTGTTTTTATTTCCATTTCTCTAGGAGGTGGGTCAAAAAGGATCTTGCTGTGATTTATGTCATACAGTGTTCTGCCTATGTTTTCCTCTAAGAGTTTGATGGTGTCTGGCCTTACATTTAGGTCTTTAATCCATTTTGAGTTTATTTTTGTGTGTGGTGTTAGGGAGTGTTCTAATTTCAATCTTTTACATGTACCTGTCCAGTTTTCCCAGCACCACTTATTGAAAAGGCTTTCTTTTCTCTACTGTATATTCTTGCTTCCTTTATCAAAGATAAGGTGACCATATGTGCGTGGGTTTATCTCTGGGCTTTCTATCCTGTTCCATTGATCTAGATTTATGTTTCGGTGCCAGTACCATACTGTCTTGATTACTGTCGCTTTGTAGTATAGTCTGAAGTCACAGAGCCTGACTCCTCCAGCTCCATTTTTCCTTCTCAAGATTGCTTGGCTATTTGGGGTCTTTTCTGTTTCCATACAAATTGTGAAATTTTCGGTTCTAGTTCTGTGAAAAATGCCAGTGGTAGTTAGATACGGATTGCATTGAATTTGTAGGTTGCTTTGTGTAGTAGAGTCATTTTCACAACATTGATTCTTCCAATCCAAGAACATGGTATATCTCTCCATCTATTTGTATCATCTTTAATTTCTTTCATTACTGTCATAATTTTAAACATACAGGTCTTGTGTCTCCCTAAGTAGGTTTATTCCTTTATATTTTATTCTCTTTGTTGCAATGGTCAGTGGGACTGTTTTCTTAATTTCTCTTTCAGATTTTTCATCATTAGTGTATAGGAATGCCAGAGATTTCTGTGCATTAATTTTGTATCCTGCTACTTTACCAAATTCATTGATTAGCTCTAGTAGTTTTCTGGTAGCATCTTTAAGATTCTCTATGTATAGTATCATGTCATCTGCAAACAGTGACAGCTTTACTTCTTCTTTTCCGATTTGGATTTGTATTATTTCTTTTTCTTCTCTGATTGCTGTGGGTAAAACTTCCAAAACTATGTTGAATAAGAGTGGTGAGAGTGGGCAACCTTGTCTTGTTCCTGTTCTTAGTGGAAATGGTTTCACTTTTTCACCGTTGAGGACGATGTTGGCTGTGGGTTTGTCATATATGGCCTTTATTATGTTGAGGAAAGTTCCCTCTATGCCTATTTTCTGGAGGGTTTTTTATCATAAATGGGTGTTGAATTTTGTCAAAGCTTTCTCTGCATCTATTGAGATGATCATATGGTTTTTCTCCTTCAATCTGTTAATATGGTGTATCATATTGATTGATTTGCATATACTGAAGAAGCCTTGCATTCCTGGGATAAACCCCACTTGATCATGGTGTATGATCCTTTTAATGTGCTGTTGGATTCTATTTGCTAGTATTTTGTTGAGGACTTTTGCATCTAATTTCATCAGTGATACTGGCATGTAGTTTTCTTTCTTTGTGACATTGTTGGCTGGTTTTGATATCAGAGTGATGGTGGCCTCGTAGAATGAGTTTGGGAGTGTTCCTCCCTCTGCTATATTTTGGAAGAGTTTGAAGATAGGTGTTAGGTCTTCTGTAAATGTTTGATAGAACTCACCTGTGAAACCATCTAGTCCTGGGCTTTTGTTTGTTGGAAGAAGTTTTTTTTCTTTTTTTTCAACATCTTTATTGGAGTATAATTACTTTACAGTGGTGTGTTAGTGTCTGCTTTATAACAAAGTGAATCAGTTATACATATACATATGTTACCATATCTCTTCCCTCTTGTGTCTCCCTTCCTCCCACCCTCCCTATCCCACCCCACTAGGTGGTCACAAACCACCTAGCTGATCTCCCTGTGCTATGTGGCTACTTCCCACTAGCTATCACTTTTACGTTTGGTAGTGTATATGTGTCCATGCCACTCTCTCACTTTGTCACAGCTTACCCTTCCCCCTCCCCATATTCTCAAGTCCATTTTCTAGTAGGTCTGTGTCTTTATTCCTGTTTTACCCCTAGGTTCTTCGTGACATTTTTTTTTCTTAAATTCCATATATATATGTGTTAGCATACAGTATTTGTCTTGTCTTTATTCGTTTTACCCCTAGGTTCTTCGTGACATTTTTTTTTCTTAAATTCCATATATATATGTGTTAGCATACAGTATTTGTCTTACCCTTTCTGACTTACTTCACTCTGTATGACAGACTCCAGGTCCATCCACCTCATTACAAAGAGCTCAGTTTCGTTTCTTTTTATGGCTGAGTAATATTCCATTGTATATATGTGCCACATCTTCTTTACCCACTCATCCAATGATGGACACTTAGGTTGCTTCCATGTCATGGCTATTGTAAATAGAGCTGCAATGAATATTTTGGTACATGAATCTTTTTGAATTATGGTTTTCACAGAATATATGCCCAGTAGTGGGATTGCTGGGTTGTATGGTAGTTCTATTTGTAGTTTTTAAGGAAACTCCATACTGTTCTCCATAGTGGCTGTATCAATTTACATTCCCACCAACAGTGCAACAGTGTTCCCTTTTCTCCACACCCTCTCCAGCATTTATTGTTTCTAGATTTTTTAATGATGGCCATTCTGACCAGTGTGACATGATATCTCATTGTAGTTTTGATTTGCATTTCTCTAATGATTAATGATGTTGAGCATTCTTTCATGAGTTTGTTGACAATTTGTATATGTTCTTTGGAGAAATTTCTATTCAGATCTTCTTCCCATTTTTGGATAGGGTGGTTTGTTTTGTTGTTATTGAGCTGCATGAGCTGCTTGTACATCTTGGAGATTAATCCTTTGTGAATTGCTTCATTTGCAAATATTTTCTCCCATTCTGAGGGTTGTCTTTTAGTCTTGTTTATGGTTTCCTTTGCTGTGCAAAAGCTTTGAAGTTTTATTAGGTCCCATTTGTTTATTTTTGTTTTTCTTTCCATTTCTCTAGGAGGTGGGTCAAAAAGGATCTTGCTGTGATTTATGTCATAGAGTGTTTTGCCTGTTTTCCTCAAAGAGTTTGATAGTGTCTGGCCTTACATTTAGGTCTTTAATCCATTTTGAGCTTATTTTTGTGTAGGGTGTTTCATACTTTTACATATACCTATCCAGTTTTCCCAGCACCACATATTGAAGAGGCAGTGTTTTTCTGCTGTATATTCTTGCCTCCTTTATCAAAGATAAGGTGACCATATGTGCGTGGGTTTATCTCTGGGATTTCTATCCTGTTCCATTGATCTATATTTCTGTTTCTGTGCCAGTACCATACTGTCTTGATTACTGTCGCTGTGTAGTATAGTCTGAAGTCAGGGAGCCTGATTCCTCCAGCTCCGTTGTTCGTACTCAAGATTGATTTGGCCATTCGGGGTCTTTTATATTTCCATACAAATTGAGAAAATTTTTGTTCTAGTTCTCTGAAAAATGCCAGTGGTAATTTGATAGGAATTGCATTGAATCTGTAGTTTGCTTTGGGGAGTAGAGTCATTTTCACAATGTTGATTCTTCCAATCCAAAAACATGGTATATCTCTCCATCTATTTGTATAATCTTTAATTTCTTTCATTACTGTCATAATTTTAAGCATGCAGGTCTTTTGTCTCCCTAGGTAGGTTTATTCCTAGATATTTTATTCTTTTTGTTGCAATGGTAAAATGGAGTTTTTCTTAATTTCACTTTCAGATGTTTCATCACTAGTGTATAGGAATGCAAGAGATTTCTACGCATTAATTTTTTATCCTGCTACTTTACCAAATTCATTGGTTAGCTCTAGTAACCAAGATGCTTCTGGTAGCATCTTTAGGATTCTCTATGTATAGTATCATCTCATCTGCAGACAGTGACAGCTTTACTTCTTCTTTTCCGATTTGGATTTGTTTTATTTCTTTTTCTTCTCTGATTGCTGTGGGTAAAACTTCCAAAACTATGTTGACTAAGAGTGGTGAGAGTGGGCAACCTTGTGTTCTTCCTGATCTTAGTGAAAATGGTTTCACTTTTTCACCATTGAGGACAATGTTGGCTGTGGGTTTGTCATATATGGCCTTTATTATGTTGAGGAAAGTTCCCTCTATGCCTATTTTCTGGAGGGTTTTTTTTTTTATCAGAAATTGGTGTTGAATTTTGTAGAAAGCTTTCTTTGCATCTAGTGAGAGGATCATATGGTTTTTCTCCTTCATTTTGTTAATATGGTGTATCACGTTGATTGATTTGCATATATTGAAGAAGCCTTGCATTCCTGGGATAAACCCCACTTGATCATGGTGTATGATCCTTTTAATGTGCTGTTGGATTCTATTTGCTAGTATTTTGTTGAGGATTTTTGCATCTGTGTTCATCAGTGATATTGGCCTGTAGTTTTCTTTCTTTGTGACATCTTTGTCTGGTTTTGGTGTCAGAGTGATGGTGGCCTCGTAGAATGAGTTTGGGAGTGTTCCTCCCTCTGCTATATTTTGGAAGAGTTTGAGAAGGATAAGTGTTATCTCTTCTCTAAATGTTTGAAAAAATTCGCCTGTGAAGCCATCTGGTCCTGGGCTTTTGTTTGTTGGAAGATTTTTAACCATAGTTTCAATTTCAGTGCGTGTGATTGGTCTGTTCATATTTTCTATTTCTTCCTGGTTCAGTTTCGGAAGCTTGTGCATTTCTAAGAATTTGTCCATTTGTTCCAGGTTTTCCACTTTATTGGCATAGAGTTGCTTTTAGTAATCTCTCATGATCCTTTGTATTTCTGCAGTGTCAGTTGTTACTTTTCCTTTTTCATTTTTAATTATATTGATTTGAGACTTCTCCCCTTTTTTCTTGATAAGTCTGGCTAATGATTTATCAATTTTGTTTATCTTCTGAAAGAACAAACTTTTAGTTTTACTGATGTTTGCTATCATTTCCTTCATTTCTTTTTCATTTATTTCTGATCTGATCTTTATGATTTCTCTCTTTCTGTGAACTTTGGGGTTTTTTTGTTCTTTATCTAATTGCTTTAGGTGTAAGTTTAGTTTGTTTATTTTAGATGTTTCTTATTTCTTAGGGTAGGATTGTATTGCTGTAAACTTCCCTGTTAGAACTGCTTTTGCTGCATCCCATAGGTTTTGGGTCATCGTGCTTTCATTTTCATTTGTTTCTACGTATTTTTTTATTTCCTCTTTTATTTCTTCAGTGATCTCTTGTTTCATAAATAGTGTGTTGTTTAGCCTCCATGTGTTTGTATTTCTTACAGATTTTTTTCCTGTAATTGAAATGTAGTCTCATGGCGTTTTGGTCAGAGAAGATACTTGATATGATTTCAATTTTCTTAAATTTACCAAGGCTTGATTTGTGATATGATCTATCCTGGAGGATGTTCCATGAGCACTTGAGAAGAATGTGTATTCTGTTGTTTTCGGATGGAATAATAAATATATATTTATTATAAATATAATATAATACTATATATAATATATAAGTATAATATAATATAATAAATATCAGTTAAGTCCATTTTGTTTAATGGATCATTCAAAGTTTGTGTTTCCTTATTTATTTTCATTTTGGATGATCTGTCCTTTGGTGACAGTGGGGTGTTAAAGTCCCTTACTATGATTGTGTTACTATTGATTTTCCCTTTTATGGCTGTTAGTATTTGCCTTATGTATTGAGGTGCTCCTATGTTGCGTGCATAAATATTTAAAATTGTTATATCTTATTCTTGGATTGATCCCTTGATCATTAGGTAGTGCCCTTCTTAGTCTCTTGTAAGAGTCTTTGTTTTAAAGTCTATTTTTTCTGACATGAGAATTGCTACACCAGCTTTCTTTTGATTTCCATTTGCATGGAATATCCTTTTCCATCCCCTCACTTTCATTTTGTATGTGTGCCTAGGTCTGAAATGGCTCTCTTGTAGACAGCATATATACGGGTCTTCTTTTTCCATCCATTCAGCCAATCTATGTTTTTGGCTGGAGCTTTTAATCCATTTACATTTAAGGTAATTTTGATATGTATGTTCCTATTACCATTTTATTAATTGTTTATTACTGTAGCTTTATTATTGTAGGTCTTTTCCTTCTCTTGTGTTTCCTGTCTAGAGAAGTTCCTTTAGCATTTGTTGTAAAGCTGGTTTTGTGGTGCTGAATTCTCTTAGCTTTTGCTTGTTTGTAAAGGTTTTAATTTCTCCATCAAATCTGAATGACATCCTTGCTGGGTAGAGTAATCTTGCTTGTAGGTTTT
Source organism: Lipotes vexillifer (assembly GCF_000442215.2). Lineage (NCBI taxonomy): Eukaryota > Metazoa > Chordata > Mammalia > Artiodactyla > Lipotidae > Lipotes > Lipotes vexillifer. Next base: position 68,551 of record NW_006799310.1, read on the forward strand.
TCTCCTTCATCACTTTAAATATGTCCTGCCACTCCCTTGTGGCTTGCAGGGTTTCTGCTGAAAGATCAGATGTTAACCCTATAGGGATTCCCTTATGTGTTATTTGTTGTTTTTCCCTTGCTGCTTTTAATATATGTTCTTTGTATTTAATTTTTTATAGTTTGATTAATGTGTGTCTTGGCATGTTTCTCCTTAGAGTTATCCTGTATGGGACTCTCTGTGCTTCCTAGACTTGATTAACTATTTCCTTTCCCATATTAGGGAAGTTTTCAACTATAATCTCTTGAAATATTTTCTCAGTCCCTTTCTTTTTCTTTTCTTCTTCTGGAACCACTTTAATTCGAATGTTGGTGCGTTTAATGTCGTCCCAGAGGTCTCTGAGACTGTACTCAATTCTTTTCATCCTTTTTTCTTTATTCTGCTCTGCAGTAGTTATTTCCACTATATTATCTTCCAGGTCACTTTTCCATTCTTCTGCCTCAGTTATTCTGCTATTGATCCCTTCTAGAGAATTTTAAATTTCATTTATTGTGTTGTTAATCTGTTTGTTTGGTCTTTAGTCCTTCTAAATCCTTGTTAAACGTTTCTTGTATTTTCTCCATTCTATTTTCAAGATTTTGGATCATCTTTACTATCATTATTCTGATCTCTTTTTCAGATAGACTGCCTATTTCCTCTTCATTTGTTAGGTCTGGTGGGTTTTTTCCTTGCTTCTTCATCTGCTGTGTGTTTGTCTTCTCATTTTGTTTAACTTACTATGTTTGGGGTCTCCTCTTCGCAGGCTGCAGGTTTGTAGTTTCCGTTGTTTATGGTGTCTGTCTCCAGTGGCTAAGGTTGGTTCAGTGGGTTGTGTAGGCTTCCTGGTGGAGGGGACTAGTGCCTGTGTTCTGGTGGATGAGGCTGGATTTTGTCTTTCTGGTGGGCAGGTCCACGTCTGGTTGTGTGTTTTGGGGTGTCTCTGGCCTTATTATGATTTAGGCAGGCTCTGTGCTAATGGATGGGGTTGTGTTCCTGTTTTGCTAGTTGCTTGGCATAGGGTGTCTAGCACTGTAGCTTGCTGGTCGTTAAGTGGAGCTGGGTTTTGGCAATAAGATAGAGATCTCTGAGAGATTTTCGCTGTCTGATATTACATGGTGCTGGGAGGTCTCTTGTGGACCAGTGTCCTGAACGAGGCTGTCCCACCTCAGTGGCACAGCCCTGATGCCTGGCTGGAGCACCAAGAGCCTGTCCTCCACATGGCTCAGAATAAAAGGGAGGAAAAAAAGAAAGAAAGAAAGAAGAGAAAATAAAATAAAATAAATGACGTTTTTAAAATATAATAATTAAGAAGAAAAAATTTTAAGTAATTTTTAAAAACCAGACAGACAGAACCCTAGGACAAAAGGTAAAAGCAGTGCTATACAGAGAAAATATCACACAGAAGCATGCACATATGCACTCACAAAAAGAGAAAAATGGAAAAAAATATATATATATATCGTTGCTCCCATAGTCCACCTCCTCAATTTGGGATGATTCATTGTCTATTTAGCTGTTCCTCAGATGCAGGGTACATCAAGTTGATTGTGGAGATTTAATGTGCTGCTCCTGAGGCTGCTAGAAGAGACTTCCCTTTCTCTTCTTTGTTCGCACAGCTCCCGGGGTTCAGCTTTAGATTTGGACCTGCCTCTGCGTGTAGGTCACCTGAGGGCATCTATTCTTTGCTCAGACAGGACGGGGTTAAAGGAGCATCTGATTCGGGGGCTCTGGCTCACTCAGGCCGGGAGAGGGAGGGGTACGGATGCTGGGCGAGCCTCCGGCAGCAGAGGTCACCATGACATTGCACCAGCCTGAGGCGTGACGTGCGTTCTCCTGGGGAAGTTGTCCCTGGATCACGGGACCCTGGCAGTGGCGGGCTGCACAGGCTCCCAGGAGTGGAGGTGTGGAGAGTGACCTGTGATTGCACACAGGCTTCTTGGTGGGGGCAGCAGTAGCCTTAGCGTCTCATGCCCGTCTCTGGGGTCTGCGCTGATAGCCGCGGCTCACGCCCTTCTCTGGAACTCCTTTTGGCGGCGCTCTTAATCCCCTCTCCTTGCGCACAGCAAATCAAAGAGGCAAGAAAAAGTCTCTTGACTTTTTTCCGGACTCCCTCCCAGCTAGCTGTGGCGCACTAGCCCCCTTCAGGCTGTGTTCACACGGCCAACCCCAGTCCTCTCCCTGCAATCCAACCGAAGCCAGAGCCTCACCTCCCAGCCCCCGCACGTCCCAGAGGGTGAGCAGACAGGCCTCTCGGGCTGGTGAGTGCCAGTCGGCACCAGACTTCTGTGCAGGAATCTTGCCGCTTTGCCCTCCGCACCCCTGTGGCTGCGCTCTCCTCCACACCTCCGAAGCTTCTCCCTCCGCCACCTGCAGCCTCTGCTGGGAAGGGGCTTCTACTGCGTGGAGACCTTTCCTCCTTCCCAGCTCCCTCCCACTGGTGCAGGTCCCGTCCCTATTCTTTTGTCTCTGTTTTTTCTTTTTTCTTTTGCGCTACCCAGATACGTGGGGAGTTTCTTGCCTTTTGGGAGGTCTGAGGTCTTCTGCCAGAGTTCAGTAGGTGTTCTGTAGGAGTTGTTCCACACGTAGATGTATTTCTGATATATTTGTGGGGAGGAAGGTGATCTCCGTGTTTTACTCTTCTGCCATCTTGAAGCTCCACCACACATTTCTGAATATGATTTTTTAAAACCAAAGAACATCTTTGAAGTCTCTTTTGGGCAAAAAGACTGCCCCGATGGCCCTAGCTCAGGCTTCCTGGGACCTCTGGGGAGTAGGCTGGGCCGGGCTGAGCTAGGGAGATAGCAGGACTTAGGTTTCCAGCACAGCCATCTTGTATAACTTGAGATTTTTTAATGTCATGTTGCATTTCTTTTTTTTTTTTTACATCTTTATTGGAGTATAATTGCTTTACAATGGTGTGTTAGTTTCTGCTTTATAACAAAGTGAATCAGCTATACATATACATATATCCCCATATCTCTTCCCTCTTGTGTCTCCCTTCCTCCCACCCTCCCTATCCCACCCCTCTAGGTGGTCACAAAGCACCGAGCTGATCTCCCTGTGCTATGCAGCTGCTTCCCACTAGCTATCTACTTTACATTTGGTAGTGTATATATGTCCATGCCACTCTCTTGCTTTGTCACAGCTTACCCTTCCCCCTCGCCATATTCTCAAGTCCATTCTCTATTAGGTCTGTGTCTTTATTCCTGTCTTACCCCTAGGTTCTTCATGACTTTTTTTTCCCTTAAGTTCCATATATATGTGTTAGCATATGATATTTGTCTTTCTCTTTCTGACTTACTTCACTCTGTATGACAGACTCTAGGTCTATCCACCTCATTAACAAATAGCTCAATTTCGTTTCTTATTATGGCTGAGAAATATTCTATTGTATATATGTGCCACATCGTCTTTATCCATTCATCCGATGATGGACACTTAGGTTGTTCCCATCTCTGGGCTATTGTAAATAGAGCTGCAATGAACATTTTGGTACATGACTCTTTTTGAATTCTGGTTTTCTCAGAGTATAAGCCCAGTAGTGGGATTGCTGGGTTGTATGATAGTTCTATTTTTAGTTTTTTAAGGAATCTCCATACTGTTCTCCATAGTGGCTGTATCAATTCACATTCCCACCAACAGTGCAAGAGGGTTCCCTTTTCTCCACACACTCTCCAGCATTTATTGTTTCTAGATTTTTTGATGATAGCCATTCTGACTGGTGTGAGATGATATCTCATTGTAGTTTTGATTTGCACTTCTCTAATGATTAATGATGTTGAGCATTCCTTCATGTGTCTGTTGGCAGTCTGTATATCTTCTTTGGAGAAATGTCTATTTAGACCTTCTGCCCATTTTTGGATTGGGATGTTTGTTTTTTTGTTATTGAGCTGCATGAGCTGCTTATAAATGGTGCAGATTAATCCTTTGTCAGATGCTTCATTTGCAAATATTTTCTCCCATTTTCTTTTGGTCTTGTTTATGGTTTCCTTTCCTTTGTTGTGCAAAAGCTTTGAAGTTTCATTAGGTCCCATTTGCTTTTGTTTTTATTTCCATTTCTCTAGGAGGTGGGTCAAAAAGGATCTTGCTGTGATTTATGTCATAGAGTGTTCTGCCTATGTTTTCCTCTAAGAGTTTGATAGTTTCTGGCCTTACATTTAGGTCTTTAATCCATTTTGAGCTTATTTTTGTGTATGGTGTTAGGGAGTGATCTAATCTCATACTTTTACATGTAACTGTCCAGTTTTCCCAGCACCACTTATTGAAGAGGCTATCCTTTCTCCACTGTACTTTCCTGCCTCCTTTATCAAACATAAGGTGAACATATGTGCATGGGGTTATCTCTGGGCCTTCTATTCTGTTCCATTGATCTTTCTGTTTTTGTGCCAGTACCATACTGTCTTGATTTCTGTAGCTTTGTAGTATAGTCTGAAGTCAGGGAGCCGGATTCCTCCAGCTCCGTTTTCTTTCTCAAGATTGCTTTGGCTATTCGGGGTCTTTTGTGTTTCCAAATTGGGAAATTTTTAAATTCTAGTTCTGTGGAAAATGCTAGTGGTAGTTTGATAGGGATTGCATTGAATCTGTAGATTGCTTTGGGTAGTAGAGTCATTTTCACAATGTTGATTCTTCCAATCCAAGAACATGGTATATCTCTCCATCTATTTGTATCATCTTTAATTTCTTTCATCAGTGTCTTATAATTTTCTGCATACAGGTCTTTTGTCTCCCTAAGTAGGTTTATTCCTAGATATTTAATTCTTTTTGTTGCACTGGTAAATGGGAGTATTTTCTTCATTTTACTTTCAGATTTTTCATCATTAGTGTATAGGAATGCCAGAAATATCTGTACATTAATTTTGTATCCTACTACTTTACCAAATTCATTGATTAGCTCTAGTAGTTTTCTGGTATCATCTTTAGGATTCTCTATGTATAGTATCATGTCATCTGCAAACAGTGACAGCTTTACTTCTTTTCTGATTTGGATTCCTTTTCTTCTCTGATTGCTGTGGCTGAAACTTCCAAAACTATGTTGAATAAGCGTGGTGATAGTGGGCAACCTTGTCTTTTTCCTGATCTTAGTGGAATGCTTTGTTTTTTTTACCATTGAGGACGATGTTGGCTGTGGGTTTGTCATATATGGCAAGTTCCTTATATGCCTACTCTCTGCAGGGTTTTTATAATAAATGGGTGTTGAATTTTGTCAAATGCTATCTTTGCATCTATTGAGATGATCATATGGTTTTTCTCCTTCAATTTGTTAATATGGTGTATCATGTTAATTGGTTTGCGTATAGTGAAGAATCCTTTCATTCCTGGAATAAACCCCACTTGATCATGGTGTATGATCCTTTTAGTGTGCTGTTGGATTCTGTTTGCTAGTATTTTGTTGAGGATTTTTGCATCTGTGTTCATCAGTAATATTGGCCTGTAGTTTTCTTTGTGACATCCTTGTCTGCTTTTAGTATCAGGGTGATGGTGGCCTCATAGAATGAGTTTGGGAGTATTCCTCCCTCTGCTATATTTTGGAAGAGTTTGAGAAGAATAGGTGTTAGCTCTTCTCTAAATGTTGGATAGAATTTGCCTGTGAAGCCATCTGGTCCTGGGCTTTTGTTTGTTGGAAGATTTTAAATCACAGTTTCAATTTCAGTGCTTGTGATTGGTCTGTTCATATTTTCTGTTTCTTCCTGATTAAATCTTGGCAGGTTGTGCATTTCTAAGAATTTGTCCATTTCTTCCAGGTTGTCCATTTTATTGGCATAGAGTTGCTTGTAGTAATCTCTCATGATCTTTTGTATTTCTGCAGTGTCAGTTGTTACTTCTCCTTTTTCATTTCTAATTCTATTGATTTGAGTCTTCTCCCTTTTTTTCTTGATGAGTCTGGCTGATGGTTTATCAATTTTGTTTATGTTCTCAAAGAACCAGCTTTTAGTTTTATTGATCTTTGCTATCGCTTTCTTCATTTCTTTTTCATTTATATCTGATCTGATTTTTATGATTTCTTTCCTTCTGCTAACTTTGGGGTTTTTTTGTTCTTCTTTCTCTAATTGCTTTAGGTGCAAGGTTAGGTTGTTTATTCGAGATGTTTCCTGTAGGTAGGTAGGATTGTATTGCTATAAACTTCCCTCTTAGAACTGCTTTTGTTGCATCCCATAGGTTTTTTGGGTCGTTGTGACGTGTCTCCATTGTCATTTGTTTCTAGGTATTTTTTTATTTCCTCTTTGATTCCTTCAGTGATCACTTCTTTATTAAGTAGTGTATTGTTTAGCCTCCATGTGTTTGTATTTTTTACAGATCTTTTCCTGTAATTGATATCTAGTCTAATAGCATTGTGGTCAGTAAAGATACTTGATACAATTTCAACTTTCTTAAATTTACCAGGGCTTGATATGTCATCCAAGATATGAGTTATCCTGGAGAATGTTCCATGAGCACTTGACAAAAATGTGTATTCTGTTGTTTTTTGATGGAATGTCCTATAAATATCAATTAAGTCCATCTTGTTTAATGTATCATTTAAAGCTTGTGTTTCCTTATTTATTTTCATTTTGGATGATCTGTCCATTGGTGAAAGTGGGCTGTTAAAGTCCCCATAGTAATACTGTGAATGTGTTACTGTTGATTTCCCCTTTTATAGCTGTTAGTATTTGCCTTATGTATTGAGGTGCTCCTATGTTGGGTGCATATATATTTACAATTGTTATATTTTCTTGGATTGATCCCTTGATCATTATGTAGTGTCCTTCTTTGTCTCTTGTAATAGTCTTTATTTTAAAGTCTATTTTGTCTGATATGGGAATTGCTACTCCAGCTTTCTTCTGGTTTCCATTTGCATGGAATATCTTTTTCCGTCCCCTTACTTTCAGTCTGTATGTGTCCCTAGGTCTGAAGTGGGTCTCTTGTAGACAGCATATATATGGGTCTTGTTTTTGTATGCATTCAGCCAATCTGTGTCTTTTGGTGGGAGCATTTTGTCCATTTACATTTAAGGTAATTATCAATATGTATGTTCCTATTCCCATTTTCTTAATTGTTTTGCGTTCATTATTGTAGGTCTTTTCCTTCTCTTGTGTTTCTTGCCTAGAGAAGTTCCTTTAGCATTTGTTGTAAAGCTGGTTTGGTGGTGCTGAACTCTCTCAGCTTTTGCTTGTCTGCAAAGGTTTTAATTTCTCCATCAAATCTGAATGAGATCCTTGCTGGGTAGATTAATCTTGGCTGCACGTTTTTCTCCTTCATCATTTAAATATGTCCTGCCAGTCCCTTTTGGCTTGCAGAGTTTCTGCTGAAAGATCAGCTGTTAACCTTATGGGGATTCCCTTATGTGTTATTTTTCACTTGCTGCTTTTAATATTTGTTCTTTGTATTTAATTTTTGATAGTTTGATTAATATGTGTCTTGGCGTGTTTCTCCTTGGAGTTATGCTGTGTGGGACTCTCTGTGCTTCCTGGACTTGATTAACTATTTCCTTTCCCATATTAGGGAAGTTTTCAACTATAATCTCTTCAAATATTTTCAGTCCCTTTCTTTTTCTCTTCTTCTTCTGGAACCCCTATAATTCGAATGTTGGTGCGTTTAATGTTGTCCCAGAGTTCTCTGAGACTATCCTCAATTCTTTTCATTCTTTTTTCTTTATTCTGCTCTGCAGTAGTTATTTCCACTATTTTATCTTCCAGGTCACTTTTCCATTCTTCTGCCTCAGTTATTCTGCTACTGATCCCATCTAGAGTATTTCTAATTTCATTTATTGTGTTATTGTTGCTTGTTTCATCTTTAGGTCTAGGTCCTTGTTAAATGTTTCTTGCATTTTGTCTATTTGCAAGATTTTGGATCATCTTTGCTATCATTATTCTGAATGCTTTTTCAGGTAGACTGCCTATTTCCTCTTCATTTGTTAGGTCTGGTGGGTTTTTATCTTGCTCCTTCATCTGCTGTGTGGTTTTCTGTCTTCTCATTTTGCTTATCTTACTGTGTTTGGGGTCTCCTTTTTGTAGGCTGCAGGTTCGTAGTTCCTGCTGTTTTTGGTGTCTGTCCCCACATTTCTTTTTTAATCATGTACTTTCATCATTTTTTAAAATGTTACTAAAAATTTCTTTGCAACAAAATCATGTTGGCAGTGAGATCAAGTGTAAGTAAACAACTGGCACTGTACCTGGCAGGGTCAGATAAATACCAGTTATTTAAGATTTCATCATTTCCCCCAAATGAGAAGGGGGTACTTTGCTAAAGAAGTTCTAGTTGCTCCTTTGCTGGAGTTAAAATGCTTGAAGGGAAGAATAACATTATCAGTACCCATACCAAGAGCATCATTTAAGAATCAGAGAAAATGCTTCTTCCTATTGGTCCAGTTATGGACTGTTTTTGACTTAGTTTTACTGCAAGCCTAATGAGATTTAAGCTGGTCCAAAAAGGAAAAGAAATCAAAGGATGGAATGAGTTAATATCTGGATTTTATGTTGTCCAGGATAAAAAAAAGAAAAGGTTGTTTTTTGTAATGAGATTTTCCTTTATATTCTTCTCCATAATTTCCCCTTTCTGTACCCAAGGCCATGGCAGATCCAAACAGAGCGTTTCTGAGCCTTATTAGAGACATGCCCTCTCTGGGAGTCATTGCCCCATGTCAGGTGACATGCCCCATGTGTAGAATGCAGAGGCATCTTTATGCAATTAGTGGGAAGCACCTCTCCCTACTAGTGGATGCATCCTGACACTGGCACACCTGGTCTCCAGGCTTGGTGCCCTGTACAGGCCTCAATCCCAACAACTGTCTGCAGCAGCCCTGGCTGAAACCCCACCCCTAATTATTCCCAGAAAAAACATGTTTTAAAGTAAGTGCAGGTTACAAAAAATACAATTTTAGATATAATCCACATAAAAGTGCACATTTGTTATCTGAGTGATACATAATTGGTAAATATATATACATCTGCTCTCTTTCTTAAAATCATTGTGACAACTGCATACAGAGTAGATCACAGTATTGTTTTTATTTTTTATTTATTTATTTATTTTATTTATTTATTTTTTTTCTTTTTTGCGGTACGCAGGCCTCTCACTGTTGTGGCCTCTCCCATTGCGGAGCACAGGCCCCGGCCGCGCAGGCTCAGCGGCCATGGCTCCCGGGCCCAGCCGCTCCGCGGCATGCGGGATCCTCCCAGACCGGGGCGCGAACCCGTGCCCCCTGCATCGGCAGGCGGACTCCCAACCTCTGCACCACCAGGGAAGCCCCACAGTATTGTTTTTAAAAATGAATTTATTAAATTGCTCATAATTATAAAAGATTAAAGTGCACAGAAATTTGCAAAATATTACAAACTTTACATCTTATGCCACAGTGTATGAAAAGCATCATGAATATTTCAGTTTTACTTAAGTTCATACATTTTAACTTTTCAAACATCTTAAAATATAATATGGACACAAGAAAATGGTACAAGAAGTGTTTCAACAACAGAACGTATTCTGCCCCCCTATTGTGAATTAATGTTTTCTGAAATTCAAGATGCACATGCAATTATAAGGGAAGGCTTTTGGTGATAAACAGTTTGCAAAATGGTCTTGTTTAGTTTTCAAACAAAAATGAAAGCTTTCCCTTCCTATTGACATAACTAATGTATCTGAGGGATATTTAAAGAAAAATCTCCTGAGTATTTTAGTCTAATGCTTTGATTTCTTAAAATTCACAGGCATCACAAAAGGATACAAGTAAAATTTCTCTAGTGGTTAACACCAGGCAGGTCTAGGCCCAGATTTCCCCTTCATAGGTCCACTGCCACACCCATACATTTTTCCAAGGTGCTGCCTCTGCTCACATTTACAGATGTAGCCCACGAGTTCCTGCAGACACAGCCCCACATTTTCTTCACTACCCACTAGTCAGCACTAGACTTACATGAACACTGTCAGTGTCACAGGTTAACCTGGGTCCCCACTACAACCTGGCCATTTGGGGAATATTGGCAGTGTCATACACCACATTCGCTGCCTTAAAAGGGTAGAGGTTTTTTTCCCTCCTGTCCACAGAAGCAAATTTTAAACTGTGAAGACGATTTATGAAAGATGGTTTATGAAAACATAAATGAACAATTCTTTTCAAGTTGTATTTTATATACAAGGCGATAAGGCAAAAATGTTTCCTTTTCTATGACTCCATAAGCAGTGAGTAATTGCCATATCCAACATTAGGAGATACTCCTACACTTCAGAGAAGAGAAGAGGTAATTGAGAGGAATCGGCACCACTTCCAGGAGCAGTGTCCCAGGTGAGCAGGGAAAGGGATGAGAACACTTCCCCACTCGGAAGAAATTCATTTCTTTCTCCCAGTGTGGCCAGATCTCACATGGCCTGTTGTGAGCACTCTCTGATCACACCATTAACATTATCAAGAAAGCTAGTGAAATGGTCCGGATCCACTGGGACAATTCGAAAGTCCAGAATACTGTTTTGATGAATCCTACAGAAACACTGTTTTGTTTTCAACATTCATGGCAAGCATTTAGAATTGTGACCTGGAGTGAAGCTACTCTATTATAACAAGCCTGTAAATCTGCTCACTGAATAGTGTTTCCTTTTCCTTTGCTGCTGGGACTCTGAGTGTCTTGGCTCCTGTGGCACCTGGGCATTTAGCAGCATCCCAGTGGGTGGCAGCCCATCTAGCAAGAATCCAGTGCCAGACACCCTCTCCTGCACCCAGCCCTGCCTTGTCACCAGTCACAGGTGAGAGGTACGGGCCCTGTGTCTTTTCCAGAGCCTACAAAAGGGCCTGGCACCCGAACAACAGTAAAGCACAGTAGAGACTGTGGAGCTGAATAAATTAAGATCAAGATGTGCACGGTGGGGCAGAAGTTCAGCA
>NW_006799310.1:79469-99617 GCF_000442215.2 Lipotes vexillifer
GAAGTTACCTCCATCTGACGGCAGAGTTTGTGACCAAACTAATTTGTTTTCTGACCCTTAATTGCCTGACTGGCTTGAGGGGAGGCTGGAAATTCAAATCAAATCCCATCTCTTTTCTTTTTGGGGAATAATCTAGGTATTCTCCTGTCTCTCCCTCTCCCTCCCTAAAAAATGCTCCCCAGGTGCAAACAAGTTACTGGGCTGGGAGTAAGAGAAGGGAGGGATGCACTGAGCTACCTTCTCTGTGGCAGATGCTTTGGTAGGCTGATCACTTGGACGTGCAGAACCCCTCGCAGGAACATGGTGCGGTCACGCTGAGGGCACTTGCTGTTCTCTTGACATGCGCAGCACTGGCCTGTCACAGTGGCCGTGAGACAATCACAAGTTGCTTGTAATACTGTACTTCCTTGGATCTCATGGATAAAGCGCAACTGGTGCGCTTTCTTTTTTTCAAGAAATGACATATCTTCAGAAGAGGTAAATTAATTATCCTGATCAATACGAGTCACAATTCTGTTTCAATCTGTAACTTTCCCTGCTTTTGCCATCTTATTACCTTGAGATCTGCAAAGCAGTCAACATTGATTAGGCACAGAACATTCTAGGAGTGCTCCTGGAAGATGAAAGGTGTCACTGTGAATTAGCACAAATATGCTCAGAACCTTGCTATCTTCATTGCAATCCATTAAGAGCATTTCTCTGAGATGGAAAGAAAGGCCAAGATGAAGACTGAAACTATTTCCTCTTATTACCTGAGATTTCTTGTTCTGTAGGAATGTGATAATGCACCTAAATATTGTGAAGTCTTGGGTCTATCTGCCCCTTAATACAGCATTCAAACTGAATTCTGCATTAGATATTTTTAATCACACAACTGCTAGCATGTCTAATCTTTAATGATGGTATTTGTAAGGGAAAGATAACTCTGGAACAGATCTGGCAAAAAGTGAGGAAATGAAACAGTGCCTAAAAATAAAAAAAGATCATGTGCTTGAGAACAGAAGGAATGAAAATAATCAAATGGAGGAAAAAAATCCACTCTACTTTGGTAGGGGTTGTTTTTAAGCACACAAAGACACCTTTTCTGTGTTACTAAAATTCCAATTTAACAAAAAAAGTAACATTTTTGGTTTTCCTGGTGATTAGTTTTATGCCCTTCTTGATCTCAATTTTACATTTTCCAGTTCCTACATCGCTAGCTGAAACTGCAAAATAATCTGCATGAAAATGGTGATAGTTAAGACTCATATTTGCCAAAGTGATTTAACTTACTCTCATTAGTGATTCATAATATATTTTGACAAAGCTAAGTTCTTTAAAGTGCTTCTCAGAACATAAAGCTCTTAATCTGATTTTGGTCGTAAATTGTTATCTACTACTGCTATCATCCTCTCAGCTATGACTCCCATATTTTTGGTCATGTCTTTGAGGTGATTCTCATGAAGAAGCTTCTGGGTTAGGTATTTTTCTCTCCTGATCTTGCTCTTCGTGCTTTTCGATACATCTGGAATTGCATATGAAATGAAAAATTTCACAGAATAGATGATATGCTAAGGGAGAGAAGAAAAATGTCAATCACAAAGAGCAGTAAGGGAACACAGAGTTTCTTCCTTTTATTTTTGCTAGTCATTATAGCAGTATATCAGGACAAGGTGGTGGACATTCATCATGTATACCCAATCTCTCCCACCACAGCATGGCTCTGCCAAGGCGCTACATTTTGTTACTTTATACATTTCAAGAATACTATTTGACATGTAGAACAGAATACATCTAATATCTAGAACACTCACCATGACACTGATGATGCTATGATATTTTTATGTGTGTTTCTTTCCTATCTTGTTCCCAGGACTCTTACCCAAAGGTAAACACTAAACTATCTGTGTGAGTATATGTATATAATTTTCTTTTATTTTTGAATAGTTTAACAAGGTATGTATATATCCCCAAATAGTATCTTGTTTAGTTTTGCTTGCTTTAAGCTTTATAAAAACAGTATGATACTGTCAGTATGGTACAGTCTTTTGAAAACTGCTTTTTTTTCCATTCAAAATTATTTTCTAAGACTCATCAATGTTATTGTGCATAACTGTAATCCATTTTCACTTCTATATAATATTCCATTGTGCAAACACACTGTAATTTATTTGTTCCCCTATCAAAAGGAATTGGGTTTGTGTCTAGTTTTTGGATTAGAAACAATGATGTTGGGAACATTCTTGCACTTGGATTCTGGAGAATACCTGTGAGTTTCTCAAAAGCGTGCACCTAGGGGTGGAACTGCGGAGACCCTCTGTTACATGAATGTTCAATTTTACAAGATCGTACCAACTATACCAGCTGACACTCCCACCAGCAGTGTGTGATGGTTTCAGTTGCTCTACATCCTTGTCTGCACTTGTTACCATCACTTTTTTTTTAAACCAACATGGTGATTATGAAATGGACTTTCACTTTGGTCTTACTTTGCATTTCCCTGATGACTAATGAGCTTGAAAACCTTTTTATTTATTCACTGTTCAAAAATCCCTAACCTAGCAAGAAGATAGAGATAATATAGAATAAACATAATTAAAAACAAATAAATTACACATAGTGTTAAAAAGTGATAAGAGCTATGGGGAAAAAAGTGACACGAGCTAAGTGAAGCAGAGTAACAGTTATCATGAGTGTTATGGTGGGAGGTAACATTTATATAGCTTTTACATAGATCAGTCTGGACATGCCTCATTGAGCAAAGATTTTAAGAAAGTGAGGAAATTAGCCATGCAGACATCAGGAAGAAAGACATTCTAGGCAAAGGGAACAGCCAACACAGTCCATCTGGTAGAAGCCTGAAGGGTGCATTCCAGGAAGGCTGGAGTGAAGTGACTTCAGGGAGGTAACAGAGCATGGCTAGATTGTGTTTGGCCTTGTATGTCATTTATAAGGACTCTGGCTTTTACTCAGAGTGAGATGTGAAGACAACAGGGAGTCCATTTAGGAGACTGTTGCCCTAATTTGGGCAAGAAATGATGGTGGCTCTAACTTGGGTGGCAGCAGCAGAGCTGGTAAGAAGTGGTCAGATTTGTGATATATTTTCAAAGGAAAACTCAACAGGACTGGATGTGGAATAAGTGGCGGAGAGAAAACAAAGGGGACTCCAAGAATTCTGGCCCAAGCAACTGTTGAGATGGAACTGCCATAATTGAGAGGGGGTAAAACTGTGGACAGAACAGATTTAGTGCATGGTAGGGAGAAGAACATTGCAAGCGGACTTAAGAAAATATGGGAATTTAGGGCAGTAGATTTGAGGTATCTGTTAGATATCCAAGCAGAAAGGTCAAGTATGCAGTTGGATTGATGGGCTGAGTTCAGAAGAGAGGTTTTCTGGGGATATCCATTAGTGAGTCACTGGCATACAGATAGCACTTAAAGTGTCCGGACTGCATGAGATCACCAACGCTGTGGGTAGAGAGAAAACACAACCAAGGAATGAGCCATGGATCATTAAAAAGAGAAGGAAGGGACGGGCAAAGAAATTAAGACAGGACTGCATAGAGAGGTAGGAAGAAAGGCAAAATATGTGTTTCCCTGGGAGCCAAGTGAGCAAGAATTTCAAGGAAGAGTGATCAGCTGTGTCAGATGTTTCTTGTAAGTCAGGTAGTGTGACAGTGGAGAATATTTTGAGCTAAGAGAGACATTAGTGAGTTCAAGTGATAGAATTACATAGTAAAGAGGCAAAAGTTGATGTAGGAAAGAGGTTTTTTTTTTTTCCCCCATCCATTTCTGAGGTAGGTAATATTTACAGATATGAAGATTTTCTGTTACACCACCCTTGCATTTCTGGGATAAAGCGAATGTGGTATGATGTCATCTTTTCAAAACAGATTGCTAGATTCAGTCTGCACATCTTAAAAAGACCTTTGTCTCTATGCATTGAGTAAGACTGACATAATTTCCCCTTCCCTTTCTAATCTTGTCTGATTTTAGGAACTAAAAGGGGTTGGAGAGTATTTCCTTTTCCTGATCTCTGGAGGAGTGTATATAATATTGAAATGATCTGTTCTTGAAAGTTTGGTATCACTCTCCTAGAACGCCATATGGCTTGGTGTTTTCAATGGGGACAGATTTTTCAGTTACTCAAAGTTTTGCTATAACTTGAGGTTTATAGTTACCTTCTTTAGCATTTTAAAGATATTAGACTCTTCTCTTCTGGCTTTCAGATTGATGTTAAAAAGTCTACTCTCAAGACACAGACTGGCTGAATAATACAAAGACAGGACCCATATATATGCTGTCTACAAGAGACCTACTTCAGACCTAGGGACACATACAGACTGAAAGTGACAGGATTGAAAAAGATATTGCATGCAAATCGAAATCAAAGGAAATCTGGAGTAGCAATACTTATATCAGATAAAACAGACTTTAAATAAAGAATGTTACAAGAGACAAGGAAGGATACTACATAATGATCAAGGGATCAAATCAAAAAGAAGATATAACAATTGTAAATATTTATGCACCCAACAGAGGAGCACCTCAATACGTAAGACAAATGCTAACAGCTATAGAAGAGGAAATCGACAGTAACACAATCATGGTGGGGGACGTTAACACCTTAACGGCACCAATGGACAGATCATCCAGACAGAAAATTAATAAGGAAACACAAGCTTTAAATGACACAACAGACCAGACAGATTTAATTGATATTTATAGGACATTCCACCTGAAAACAACAGATTACACTTTCTTCTCAAATGCACATGGAACATTCTCCAGGATAGATCACATCATGGGTCACAAATCAAGCCTCAGTAAATTTAAGAAAACTGAAATCATACCAAGCATTTTTTCCAACCACAATTCTATGAGATTAGATATAAATTACAGGGAAAAAACCGTAAAAAACACAAACACATGGAGGCTAAACAATACACTACTAAATAACCAAAAGACCACTGAAGAAATCAAAGAGGAAATCAAAAAATACCTAGAGACAAATGACAACGAAAATACGACAATCCAAAACGTATGGGATGCAGCAAAATCAGTTTTAAGAGGGAAATTTATAGCAATACAATGCTACCTCAAGAAACAAGAAAAATCTCAAATAAACAAACTAACCTTACACCTAAAGGAACAAGAGAAAGAAAAACAAAACCCAAAGTTAGTAGAAGGAAAGAAAGCATAAAGATCAGAGCAGAAATAAATGAAATAGAAACAAAGAAAACAACGGCAAATTTCAATAAAACTACAAGCTGGTTCTTTGAGAAGATAAACAAAAGTGATAAATCTTTAGCCAGACTCATCAAGAAAAAGAGGGAGAGGACTCAAATCAATAAAATTAGAAATGAAAAAGGAGAAGTTACAATGGACACCGGAGAAATACACAGCATCACAAGAGACTACTACAAGGAACTCTATGGCAATCAAATGGAAAACCTGGAAGAAATGGACAAATTCTTAGAAAGGTATAATCCTTCAAGACTGAACCAGCAAAAAATAGAAAATATGAACAGACCAATCACAAGTAATGAAACTGTGATTAAAAATCTTCCAACAGAAGTCCAGGACCAGATGGCTTCACAGGTGAATTCTATCAAACATTTAGAGAAGAGCTAAAACCCAGCCTTCTCAAAAAATTTCAGAGGAAGGAACACTCCCAAACTCATTCTATGAGACCACCATCACCCTTATACCAAAACCAGACAAAGATACTACAGAAAAAGAAAATTACAGCCCAATATCACTGATGAATATAGATGCAAAAATTCTCAACAAATTACTAGCAAACAGAATCCAACAACACATTAAAAGGATCATACAGCATGATCAAGTGGGATTTATCCCAGGGATGCAAGGATTCTTCAATATAGGCAAATCAATCAATGTGATACACCATATTAACAAATTAAAGAATAAAAACCATATGATCATCTCAATAGATGCAGAAAAAGCTTTTGACAAAATTCAACACTGATTTATGATAAAAACTCTCCAGAAAGAGGGCATAGAGGGAACCTAACTCAAGATAATAAAGGCCATATATGACAAACCCACAGCAAACATCATTCTCAATGGTGAAAACCTGAAAGCACTTCCTCTAAGACCAGGAACAAGACAAGGATGTCCACTCTTGCCACCATTATTCAACACAGTTTTGGAAGTCCTAGCCATGGTAATCAGAGAAGAAAAATAAAAGGAATACAACTTGGAAAAGAAGAAATAAAACTGTCACTGTTTGCAGATGACATGATACTATACATAGAAAACCCTAAAGATACCACCAGAAAACTACTAGAACTAATCAATGAATTTGGTAAGGTTGCAGGATACAAAATTAATGCACAGAAATATCTTGCATTTCTATACACTAGCAATGAAAGATCAGGAACAGAAATTAAGGAAACAATCCCATTAACCACTGCAACAAAAAGAATAAAATACCTAGGAATAAACCTACCTAAGGAGGTAAAAGACCTGCACTCCGGAAATTATAAGACCCTGATGAAAGCAATCAAAGATGACACAAACAGACGGAGAGATATACCATGTTCTTGGATTGGAAGAATCAATATTGTGAAAATGACTGTACTACCCAAAGCAATCTACAGATTGAATGCAATCCCTATCAAATTACCAATGGCAATTTTTACAGAACTAGAACAAAAAATCTTAAAATTTGTAGAGAGGCACAAAATTTCCCAGAGAGCCAAAACAATCCTGAGAAAGAAAACAGAGCTGGAGGAATCCGGCTCCCCGACTTCAGACTATACTACAAAGCTACAGTAATCAAGACAATGTGGTACTGGTACAAAAACAGCAACATAGATCAATGGAACAGGATAGAAAGCCCAGAGATAAACGTACGAACCTATGGTCAACTAATCTATGATAAAGGAGGCAAGGATATACAATGGAGAAAAGGCAGTCTTGGTGCTGGGAAAACTGGACAGCTACATGGAAAAGAATGAAATTAGAACACTCCCTAACACCATACATAAAAATAAACTCAAAATGGATTAAAGACCTAAATGTAAGACCGGACACTATAAAACTCTTAGAGGAAAACATAGGAAGAACACTCTTTGACATAAATCACAGCAAGATCTTTTATGACCCACCTCCTAGAGTAATGGAAATAAAACTAAAAATAAACACATGGGTGGGACCTAGTGAAACTTAAAAGCTTTTGCACAGCAAAGGAAACTACAAACAAGACGAAAAGACAACCCTCAGAATGGGAGAAAATATTTGCAAACAAATCAATGGACAGAGGATTAATGTCCAAAATATATAAACAGCACATGCAGCTCAATATCAAAAACAAACAAACCTAATAAAAATTGGGCAGAAGAACTAAATAGAAATTTCTCCAGAGAAGACATGCAGATGGCCAAGAGGCACATGAAAAGCTGCTCAACATCAGTAATTATTAGAGAAATGCAAATCAAAACTACAGTGAGGTATCACCTCACACTGGTTAGAATGGGCATCATCAGAAAATCTACAAACAACAAATGCTGTAGAGGGTGCGGAGCAAAGGGAACCGTCTTGCACTGTTGGTGGCAAAGTTAACTGATAGAGCCACATGGAGAACAGTATGGAGATTCCTTAAAAAACTAAAAATAAAACTACCATACGACCCAGCAATTCCACTACTGGACACATACCCAGAGGAAGCCATAATTCAAAAAGACACATGTACCCCAATATTCATTGCAGCACTATTTACAATAGCCAGGTCATGGAAGCAACCTAAATGTCCATCGACAGATGAATGGATAAAGAAGATTTGGTTCATGTACACAATGGAATATTACTCAGCCATAAAAAGGAATGAAATTGGGCCACTTGCAGAGACACGGATGGACCTAGAGACTGTCATAGAGAGTGAAGTCAGAAAGAGTAAAACAAATATTGTATATTAACACATATATGTGGAATCTAGAAAAATGGTACAGATGAACCAGTCTGCAAGGCAGAAATAGAGACACAGATGTAGAGAACAAACAAATGGACACCAAGGGGGTAAGCGAGGTGGGGGGGTGCGATGAACTGGGAGATTGGGATTTACATATATACAGTAATATGTATAAAATAGATAACTAATAAGAACCTGCTGTATAGCACAGGGAACTGTACTTCACTTTGCTGTACAGGAGAAACTAACACAAGATTGTGAAACAACTATACAACAGTTAAAAACAAACGTCTAGGGCTTCCCTGGTGGCGCAGTTGTTGAGAGTCCGTCTGCTGATGCAGGGGAGACGGGTTCGTGCCCCGGTCCGGGAAGATCCCACATGCCGCGAAGTGGCTGTAGCCGTGAGCCATGGCCGCTGAGCCTGCGCGTCCAGAGCCTGTGCTCCGCAATGGGAGAGGCCACAACAGTGAGAGGCCTCCGTACCGCAAAAAAAAAAAAAAAAAAAAAAAAAAAAAAGAAACATCTACTCTCATCCTAATATTAATTTTCTTTGTCAGTCATCTGTCTTTTTTCTCAGGTTACTTTTAAGATCTTATATTCAGTGTGCTGCATTTTCCTTACAGTGCATGTAAATGTTGACTTCTTTGTTATCTATTCTGCTTGATATTTGTTTTGCTTTCTTCTTTGTGAACAGATGTCTGTCACTTATGCTGCAGAAATTTTATCCACTGACTCTTCAGATTTGCATCTCCTCAGTTATTCATTTTTTTCTTCTATGATTTTTTGGGTAAGTTAGTCCTTCTCATTCTGTCTTCCATATCTAACCTCTTTTAAAAAAATTTTTTCCATTTTCTTCTCTCTTTGTGATGTGCTAGTGGTAATTTTTTCAGATTTGTCTCCCAGTTCACTAATTCTCTCTTCAGATTTGACTAAACTTCTGTTTTATCCAGATGTTAATGTCTTCATTTCAACAACTATTTTTATTTCTAAAAGTTCTTTTTAATTATTTTTCAAAATTGCCTTATAATTTTTTACAGTTTATTGTTTGTTCATTTTTGGCTCTGTCATTTATTTGTTTAAATATTCTCATATATGGTTAATTTATATTCCTTATCTGATAATTCGAACTCTTAAAAGTTATTGATGGTCCAAATCAGGTTTTTATTTTTTAATTTTTTTTGGCTACATCTCATTCTTGGTTTTTCGTTCTTTTTTTAAAATTTCCCCTTTGCCGTTGTTAATCTTTGATAGTTAGCTCATATTTGCTTATCTCAATCTGGGAAAAAACTGGGGTCTAAATTAAGGATACTTTTATTCAGAGAAGATATGCATCTCCCTCTGCTTACAGACATATTTAGCCTTTTGTGGGGTCCCTGGCTGAATCCAAGAGTCTCAAGTTCAGCTCTTCTACTGCACTGCTGACCCAAGGCTTGGACTCCTTGGGCTTTTAGGTGGAGACACTAATAACAGCACTTGTTCTCAGAGCAGTCCTGAACTTCAGAGGTGCTCACTGCTCTATTTCAGGCAATCATGGTGTTTTCCTCTTTGTATATTCTCTTTCCTTCTAGTAAGCGCAAAACTGCAAAGGAAATTATGTTTTTAACTGATTCTAAATGTTTTGTAGTGAGATGGCCCCTCACAGCATCTAGTCCACCGTGATATCGAAAGTAGAAATCAAAACACTTTGGCAACTACATATTTGAATACAAACTAGTGACTCTTGCCGATATATCAGATACTGTACTTTAGGAATCCACTTATGACAGTGAACTAATGATGAACTATTTTCTTCTGTTAATTTTTGGTAACTACTTAAAAAAATACTAGAAAAATTATCAAAGCCAGGTAGCCTGCCCCACTTTTTTCTTGCTAACAGATTTTGATTCTACTCAGAGCAAACCAAACACCTCCTGTCTCAGCCTACTTAGCTGCTATGAGGAACCATGTGCTGTAGTTCTAGCCAATGAGATGTAGGTGACAGTCTGCTCTGGGGGCTTCTGGCAAAGCATTTTCTTTCCTAACAAATAGGAAAAGATTTGGCTAGCATCACCCTTCTCCTTCCTCCTGCCTAGAACATAAATGTGTTATCTGGAGTTGCAGTAGTCATATTACAACCACAGAGTGACATGCAATGAGAGAAAACCTAGAGAATCAGATACAGTCCTTACATCAGTGAGCTGGTGTTGATTCAGGAGCACCCAGCTACTCCTAGTGAAATTTGTTATGTAAGAAAAATCAACCCCTATTTGTTTAAGCCACTATTGATGGGCTTTCTGTTTCCTGCAGCTAAATATAATCCTAACTGACCACACCAATGAAGTAACTTTCAAATCTTTGGAATTAAGTAGTAGTTATTCACTTGGTGTAAGAAGTAAAGTTGGTTAGATCAATTTCAAATTTATAGCTGCCTTAGTCATTTTTCATAACTGGTAAATTTCAGGGATGTAAAAAACTATTGTAAGAAGGTATACTGTGAAAATGCAATTAAAATAATACAAATAAAAATATTATAGCAATAAAAGTTTCTCCAGGGAAAATATATCTTATTTGTCTTGAATAAGCCCCTTCATAGCCTAATAGCCAGTGTCCCAAATAAAAGGCCCAGTGCCCCAAATAAAAAGGCCTTCAATTAATACTGAACTGAAAGGAATTGAACTCCCCTAGCACACAACATGGCTTTAACTTTTAAAGGAGTTAACCAGCTTTATTTATTTAAAAAAAAAATTTTATTTATTTATTTACTTTTGGCCACGTTGGGCTCTCGTTGCTGCGTGCGGGCTTTCTCTAGTTGTGATGAGTGGGGGCCACTCTTCGCTGCAGTGCACGGGCTTCTCATTGGGGTGGCTTCTCCCGTTGCAGAGCACGGGCTCTAGACACGCGGGCTTCAGTAGTTGTGGCTCGCGGGCTCCAGAGCGCAGGTTCAGTAGTTGTGGCGCATGGGCTTAGTTGCTCCGCGGCATGTGGGATCTTCCCAGACCAGGGATCGAACCCGTGTCCCCTGCATTGGCAGGCGGATTCTTAACCACTGTACCACCAGGGAAGCCCAACCAACTTCATTTAATTACTGTTCTCAGGTCAAATTTTATTAATAAATGTTATAAAATAATTATTAGCAAGAGATAACATATTGTACATTTTAAGTCAGAAGAGGCAACACAAAGCCTGCAAATACACTGCTTCATAAACTATTTCAGAGTATAGTTTTCCTACCTCCATGACAATGATAAAAGCCAGCTTGGCTGCAATCACATGCCAATAATAGATGTTGTGTTTATACTCTTGTGGGTGTCCAGGAGGGTACCGGAAATCACGATACCTGGGAATGAGATGGAGACATTTCAGGAGATAATTCTTTTTGATCAAATGCTGTAAACAAGGGCCCATTAAAAAAGGTCATACTTCATGCAACATTCTTTTAAATTGGACATCATATAAATTTTCTCTAAGAGTGTTTGTTTCTTTTTTGGCCACGCCACATGGCATGGCTTGCGGGATCTCAGTTCCCTGACCAGGGACTGAACCCGGGACCACGGAAGTGAAAGCCTGGAATCCTGACTACTAGGCCAGCAGGGAACTCCCAAGTTTTCTCCAGGAGTTTAATTTGATGACAAAACCCTGAAATAACTACTCCAGTAATACTTCATTTAACTTACAAGAGGAAGATGATGGTAATGATGGATTCCATCTTTGTAAACAAGAACAAAATATCTTAAATTTTATCCCTGCTTCCTCAAAAGAGTGTAACTAAAACAAGTTAGCATATTTTCAGAAACATGCTTATAAATTTATTTATATAATGGTGTCACCAGGGTTCACTCAGCTATGGGGCTATCTCTCTCTACAGAGAATACTCACCTACTTTTTATAATTTTCTTACTTAATTTCCTTGTTGTCAGACATCATATGCTACTGCTGTTAGTGTATTTCCCTCAGGTAGCACATCTCTCATTTTCTGCCTGTAACCTCTTAGATCTAGTTTAATTACTCTTTAGAACTATGTAAAGTAAGAGTAACCAGATTCAATGAGGGATTCTGAAGAGGCTTTACTATGTGTAACTTGGAAACATTTATCTGGGGCTTATCTCTGGTTTCTTGGTTGTGTTGTTGAGAATGTGAATCAGAGGCGGCTTTGAGGAGTTGAACTAAATGAATTTTAAAACCTCCTTCAGGTTTAAGACTTTGATTGAAAACACACAATTCTACGACATGCAGTCAACAAACTTTTCAGTTAGTAACTTAGTTGACAAAACTAAGTGTACACTGCTGTCCACAGTTGATCTTACTAGCCATTAATATTAGTGCAGAGAGCTTTGGAACACTTTTAGAGAACACTGCTAGGCCAGGCTGAGGTTTTACATTTTTGTCTTTGCGTTGCTTTGCTAAGTGATGGTACATACTAGTTTGTCATCAGTCAGTACCGTCAGGTTGTGCTTGAATAATACATTAGTCATAACCACTGAATTATCTTGCTTTTTGGAACTCTTAGAGTTTCTTCAGTTCTAAGATATAGGACTTTCCCCCTGGATCAGTCTTCCTGTAATCATTTGAAACTCTCATTTAAAAACCTTGCCTTATGGTTTGGCTTGGAAGTTCTAACCCTAGTCTGTATTAACTTTTATATCCCGTCCTTTTTAAAGTCTGATTGAAAAGAAAGCTAGGAAAAAAACATCCTTAGCAATTTTATTTAAATGATACCAAATAGAATTATATTACCATAAAAGTCCTTTAAAAGATGAAGTGCATTTTTAAACACTCATAAGCAGAACTTGCCTGCATGCGGTATAGTCACCAAGCTCAGTGTACGGATTTTCCTTGCTTTTGCTTTTAAAGTCGGCAACGTTGAAGTAGGAGAGAGTGTTGTTGATGTATCCCTCCATGGTGTAGTGTGGGTGGTCCCCATAGGGCGGGACGGAGAAGGACCAGTAATACACCAGGCGGGGGATCATGTCTGATGTGAAAGCGATGATCATGGCCTATGTTGGGAAGAAAACAGTAAAGGGGGTATATTTAATTGAGAGCCTTTATAGCTAAGGTTAACCGACATGCCAGAATTACATTTTCATCACTTGATTTTTTTTTAAAACTAAAGACTCAGAAACCTTAATTCTTCCCTGTCAAATGGATATAGGTAGTGAGTATCCTAAAGTCTTTGAGCAGCTGCTTTAGAGTAAATAGTTCCTTTACTTTTGGTCTTTAAGGGAATGTCCAGAAGTCTACCTGCAGTTCAAAAGCAAAGGCCTGATAGTTGCCTATTATGTGTCTTTAGTACAGTAAGAATAATTGTAGACTAGGTTATTGTGGACAACTCAAGAGCTGCTTGCATATGTTATTTGTAAATTATATTTAAAAAAATTAGAATATAATGAAATTCAATCAACCTTGGAGCACTATTTGATATAATTTAATCTTTTATGATTTAGAAGTCTCTTTTGTATGCGTCATACTAAGGTCAATATTATGAAAATAGGTTGGCTTTATATGATTCCTTTGTAGATAAATAATCGAGAAAAAGCTACTTTTTTATCACTTACCTCTTAAAAATAGAATACTAACTGCATAATATCTATTTTCCTTCAAATTCATACTTTTTCCCTATAGTATCTTGTTTAGACAAGTCAAACCATAGTCTGATTTAAACTCTCAGTATATACTTATGTCTGTTGCTTTATTAGACAGCAAGAGCTCTGTTACGTTAATAAAATGTAGTAACAAGAAATTGTATTGGGATTGTTCTATTCATACAGTCAGGCAATGATATCTATTTTGTTAGACCTAGCGTCTAAGCCTCTAAACTTCCAAAAGGTTAAATAGATAGTTTAAAACACTGTAAATTATCAAATAACATAAAGAGAGTTTAGTGTGTTCCCAGATTAAAGAAATAAATGTGGGTCAGTCTTAAACCAGAGTCTATGCCAGGCAGACATTTATTAGGCTCTAAAGCTATTATGAATTACATGAATTTTCTCCAAAATTCTTTAATTTGGGCTTTAATCTCTCAATGTGTAAAACTGGTTTGAAGGAAGGAGAAAGTAAAGAATATTCTTCAATCCAAATTCTATGTTAATAAACAAAGCTAAATGTTTCAGTCATTTACTGAAGCAGAAAAAAAAGACATGTTTTTTTGCACAACACGATTTTAATAGTATTCATCTGAACATATGGTTTAGACACAGTGAGACCACAGCCCAATAAACAAGGTCTCAGGTAAAGCAAGAAAAACAACTGAGGGGCTTTTCTACTGCAAAATCCCCCCCATAGAACCAGCTTTGTCATTTCCTCTGACGTGGAGTCTCTCTGGGTGTGTGTAGGCTTGCCTGTCGGTGGTGGTAGTGGTGGTGGTGAAAGACAAGAATATTTTACTCTTCCTAGATTTCAATAGATTAAAATTTCCTGTTATCATTTAACTCAACTTTAGCTTTTTATAGAATCACCTGCAGATGTGCTTCAAGAAGCTACAAAAATTCCAACAAGGAATATAATTCTATTGACTTCTGACAAGATACTTTTTCCTCCTGAATTGAGCTGCTTTGAGACACACTGCAAGAGTACAAATAAATGCAGTGTGCTTCATTTCCCATGCTGTCCCAAACACATTTTTCCATTTATATCAAAATAAATTAAAATAGGTCTTCAATAGCAGATGCTCTGGCATGATACAACAATGTCAGTTCAGCTTATTTATTGAACCAGCAGCTTTAGAATGAATGATTTTATACCAGACTCCTGCCTGATGCCCTTTCATATCCCTGGTGGCTGTTCTCTTCTTCCTGCCTCCTAAAAGTTCTCCTATTATGGGAAGCTAGCTATTGTTGTGCATATGAGATTGGGAAGGCACAAATTAGGTATGTGAGGGGATAATATACATGTTTCATTCTTACACAATTATATGCAAATATGAAAAGGAGCTGCATCTTGGAAGCTGTAACAAATTTTAACATGGAAAAAAGGATTGTCCATAGATGATCGAAGAAGCAATTTTTCTAGGGTATAATAAAACAATGCCCGAGTTATAAGAAAAAACATCTACTGAATGAGAACAGTAGCACCAATTAGTGGGTGTGTGTGTGCCTGTGTGTGCACACGTCTTAGAGACACAGCCAATACTCCATCTGCGCTAACGGCGTGCAGCCATGCTGGGGGCACGAGGAAAAGGTGCCTCATACGATCAGACCAGGACGCTTGAGTAATGGGGAGTAGAAGTCAATTGAATTTTCTGGTTTGCTGAAGGTCAAACAAAAATGCTTTTAGTTTCAAACCTTGTTGCTAAAAATTTCAAGCACACAAGTCCACGTTCCTGCCTGGCTTCGTGTCGTATAGCATATTGAACATGACAGATGCGTACTTTTATGACTGTGGAGCTTGAAAGGGCTCGCTGTCATATTTCTGAACATCAGCCTACGTTTCACAGCACAGTCGATGCTGAAGGTGGGGACTAGCTGGGTGTGTGGATACCGACATAATCTAGCGGTTGTTTTGTGTGTGATTTGCCAACTTTCTCCAAAAAGGAGGGACAGCATGCAATCCAGATAAATTGAGGGTTCTTGGGGGGTGACAGCTGGGTTCCAGATAACTTGTCTTATTGTGTAAAACTGTGACCATGGTCCAGACAGTGACACACTGTAAAATTCTTGTGCCTCTAGTTTTGACACTTGGCAAGGTCTACATTGTCACTGTGAATGATGATGTGTAATGCAGATGATAACAAAGCTGCTAACATTCCATGAGGACCAGGCTCTGTGTGTTCCATGCACTAACTCACTGAATTCTCTAAGCCCCCTTTGTGGTATATAATAGTCTGAAAATATGTGATAGGGAATTACTCAATTTACAAATGATAAAATGAAGCTCTGAGGGGTTAAGTCTTGGCCCAAGATGGTGCAGTTGGGAAGCTGCAGTGCTGGGAGGCACGGCTCAGGCACTGCCTGACTCTGTTCTGTTTCTACAAGTGCTCGTGGGAAAACGTGGCGGATGCAGGGTAAGTGTGACTTGATTAAGAAGTTGTTAAAACTGGGATATCACTTCGTTGGGGACTGTAACCTGGGAGTGAAATTAGCAGTGAAATAAGGGAGGAAATAGCCCTGGTTGTACGGGCATTTCTAGGGAAGGCGGTTCCCTGATGGGCTGGCATGGGAATTGCTCTGCTTGCCCGCTCCCTGTTGGCCGGTGAGGGCAGGGGTGGGGAAGGAGAGAGACTGTTCAGACTGGTCCATAATCAGTACAGGTTGTAAACAACTGCATTCTATTCCCTCATCACTCAGACACATGCAGGGCGTGAGGATGCTTAGCTTATGACCAACAGTGGGTAGGAAAGACCACGGGTGGTGTGAGGAGAGATGAGACGTGCCCTAAATCTGCCTCCTCAAGGAACCTCTGCCCCTGGGCACGAGGGAGGCAAGGAATGGCTGGGAATGCACAAAGCATTTATACTTCATCATCAAATAGTTCCTATTTTCAATTCGTCATCTGGAATATACAGTAAAATATGGTGGCATGATTGTTATTATTTTAGGGTCTTCAAACTCTAAATGGATAGATTTCTATCTCCATTACAAAAGCACTGTTGGGTAACTCCTTTTATAGTCATGTGAGGATTAAAAGAGTTAGTACTTACTGTTAATACTATTACCATGTTTCTACTGAATAAAAACTAGCAAATGAGCAACAATAGCTTAATGGTCACTATTAGCAACTGCCTCTGTAAGAGGTCTTGTAATTCACCAATAATAGTAATAATACATAATGTACAATAAACAAAATACATTAAAAAATAACAATTACAGTTACAGCAACTATGTTGTTTATATGAATGACAGTATTAGCATCTTCCTCCCATATTATGAAATACCAAACACTGGATTCCTTAGGAAGCAACCCTAATGCATTTTTGGACTTTTCAAGGTCTTTACCCTATGACGCCTATTTACTCACATTGGTCACCACAGCCAGAATTGCTATTCCTTGCATGATGGGCTGCCATGCTCCGATGTCCTGGGCTTTTTCTGGCACCATGCGTCTATACTGGGTAGTCAGTTTCCACGCGTCCACTCTTATTTCCAATATATTGTTCACCAGAGCCAACAGAGGGGCCAGTGGAAAAGAGGCCACAAATAAGGTGACGAACCCAAACTGAATAACTGTCAATGGAATGGACATACATCATGGAGTGGCGGATGGATGGAAGGACAACACATATTCCTTTACTCTTATTAAGAAAGAGGAAGGCAAACAGTGAACCACATCCCAAAGAGCAAAGACATTCGTGGTAATAATAATGTTCAACAGTGAAAGAATCCAAACAAAAGACAAATATAAAACCTCTGGAAAGAAGACTAATTATAGCCTGTTTCTTTCACATATATACACTTAATAGGAATAACGTATTTAAAAATCTTTAATCAACCATAGTTATTTGCTAGTAATAAACTCGGGACACTCTAAGCATATTATTCATTCTCAGTGTAGAAATAATAGAATGTTGGAAGAGGATTTGTGATTTAGGGTTAAAAAACAGAAAAGGAATATTGTGGAAATACCTAACAAGCTAAAAAGAAATAAGAAATGTACCGAATGTAAATTTGGGAAGCCTATGTTTGCAGAATGCTGGAGGAAATATGCTGAAAATAAGCAAATGAACAAGCTCCCCTGAGTCTGTGAATGCAAGTGCAGCACATTCAGAGAATTTGGTATATTATTACAAATCATGGAAATGTATGCAGTAAGTGTCTTTAATAAGTCAAAATATAATCCTTTTTCAGGAACTTTTATTTTGATATTGTTGCAGTCTATGCGGTCACAGTAAGTCAAAATTGGGGTGGTGGCTTAGAAGTTCTTTCCCTTTGTCTGTAATTTACGTGGCTTCGCTACAGATGGGGCAGCAGAGATCTGGGGGAAGCTGTACCATGGGAAGGTAGGGTTAGCTATGATAAGGCCAGAGATCTAAAAAAGTTTCACACCCTTCTCTCCTAACTGGCAGACCTTTCAAGTGAACTAGCATAGGGATGTAACTAAGACAGTGGATCAGAGGAAAATTTACAGGCCCTTTAGGGCTATTGCTCAGCCAAGGGGCAGGGATCACTCTGGCCAGGAAGGGGAAGACTCTGGAGGCGGTGGCTGGGTAGGAGAAGCTGGCAATTGCTTCTGATATGAGAGGCCAGAAAGTGTCGCAGAAAAGCAGTCAGGGTTGGAAAGATCTGGCCAGTCTACAGGCCAGGCAGGAGCCGCTGTATTCAGGGAAATCACACAGGCCAGGACCAGAGTTCGTGACGTTATAGAGTCAGCAGCATGTCACCGAGCAGTGGTATCAACATCTGTGTCCATGATTCACCCAACCCTAAATGAAGTCCTCCACCTCCAGGGGCCAGGCAGGTAACAGAAATGTGTGGAATGGGTACAGTAACTGGCAAACTGGCAAGTGGATGTCCTAATGGAAGGAACTGCTCAGAGACACCATATTGGAACGAGGGCCCAATGCTGCCAGATCTCCTTACTTACTATTGAAGAGAAGCCAGAAATTAGGACTTTATTAGCAGTAAAGCCAGTTAAAAATCCAGAGGAGAAAAGATACCATTCATAAAGACAACAAAGGCACAGACTATTTAGAAATAAATTAGTGAGAAATGTTAAGATGGTTATGATAATTGACTTAAATAAAGAAAGAAAAACAAATAATGATGAATGAATGGATGCACCATACTGTTAATTGGGAAGACTCAAGTTTGGGGACATGTCAGATTTTTTTCTCCAAAATAAAGTTTAGAATTTGAATGCAAATTTAGTTAATAATCCCAAATGGATTTAAGAAAAAAAGCTGAAAGGTGATGCTAAAGTTCTTCAAGAAATATATACAAGTACACAAGTGAAATAATGAGGAGGGATGTTTAAAGCGACAGTGTTAGGGATATTTCTGAAAAAAGGATAAAATGGGACCAGCTCTAAGAGATACTAATGTGTATTATATTGCTATGGTAACAGTTCATAACTAGTGCATTAATAGATAGTATGAATTAAATAGATTTCAAGAACAGATGCAGATATTCATGGGATTTTAGTATATTGTAAAAATGATGTTTCAAATCAGTGGATTCAAGTAATGGAGTAATTAGCTAAATCATTAGAAGAATTGGTATGGAGTCCTCACTTCTGATATCAAAATAAATTCGATGCATTAAACACTTTTAATTTAAAAATAAAGCACCAGAAAAAAACCAGCATGGTATAATCTGCTCTGATATTCAAGTGAGAAGAACTTTCTAAACAACTTTTGAAACCAAGAACAAAAACAAAGGCCTATCAGCTCAGCAAGGCAAAAAACATCCATTGTGAAAACAAAAACAACACTTGCCTGAAACGTTCTCATGACCCTGAATTGCTCTCTGATACTTTCTATGCTTTCTTCACTTTAAAGTCAAGTTTCTTGAAGAAGGACCTGTGCTGATTATTTCTCCATCACTCAAAGCTCTGCATCCTCTGTGGCCCTCACCACTGCGCTGAAACTTGCTAACTCTGTTGGTGGCTGTGCATGCCAAAGTCAAATGTACTTTTTAGTCCTTGTTTATTTGATTACTAGGCAGCTTCCCTCCCCCCCACCCCGCAGTGCCCCCCACCCCGCCCCCGGCCGGCTTTTGATATGGCCAAATAGTTTCCTCTCTGTGGAATGTTTTTCCCCCTTGATTTCTGTTTACTTAAATAGTTTTAAAAAGCCAAGGTAGAAGTCTGTGTGTACACACACACACACACACACACACACACACACACACACACACACAAATTTTTAAAGATATCTAACTATAGTGCTTCTTGTATTTTTTCCCACAGTCCCGGCCATTAAGGGAACTTTATTTATTAGCTCTTGCTTTTTTGCCTCCCCCTACCCCTTTGCATTATGCTCCTTTAGTCAATATTCGAATCCCTTTCAAGCACTCAAAACGCATAAGCCCCTACAGAACCTGGCGGGGGCCGCTGGGGCAATGCCACTGTAAACTCAACTAACAGTTGTATTTGGGTGTGTTGGGACTCCAAGCTCAAGTCACTTAAATATTTATGAGGGTCCAGGCAGTGGTGTCCCAGCTGAGGACTGAAAGATGTAAAGGCCTGAGTGCTAACTTCCAACAGGACCAGTCTAGCCAGGAAGAGAGGCATGCACACAATCACATACCATCAAGACAAGAGTCAAGTGCTATTGATGCCTAGAGAAGAGAGCAGAAACTCCGTGTGAAAAGTTGAGGGTTCCTGCT
>NW_006799310.1:99714-104161 GCF_000442215.2 Lipotes vexillifer
CTGCTGAGGCTAGCTAGGAACTCTTCCAGGTAGAAAAGAAGGGAAAGGGTTTTCAGGCCCTGGGGAGTTGGAGTTCCCTCCACGGGGCAGAGGGGACCAGAGCTGGTGGCTGGGCGCAAGGCCTAACTATGCAAGGGTGGAGGGCTCCAGTGCTGTCTGTCAGAAGATGTTTCCCTTCAGTAGCCAAGATGCATAATTAAAAAGGTAGATGGTGCTGTCATTAATGAATACAGGGAAAATTGGAAGGAGGAAACTGTGGGGATGAGCTCACCCCCAAAGGTACTCTATGTTTATTTTAGAGGAACAAAAATAATTCAAAAGGCATTTGGAAATTCTATCTCCCACAAACCAAAAGAACAAAACACAGATTTCACTCTGGTGTTGAATACAGAGTAACAGACTGCCTACTCTCAGAAACCGATTAATTTTTCTAATTCATTAAGGATTATTTGGATAATAGGAAAACAGTTTAATAAATCTAAAAAACTGGGGGAGGGATAAATTAGGAGTTTGGGATTAGCAGATAAAAACTATTATATATAAAATAAATAAACAACAAGGTCCTACTGTAGAGCACAAGAACTATATTCAATATCCTGTAATAAACCATAATGGAAAAGAAAAAAAAAATTTTTAATCTCTCTATAACCACTGTTATTCCATCCTTTCTTATAGGGTAGTGTGAGGCTGAATTATTTTATTATTATTATTTTTAAATATAGTTCCCTGTGCTAAAGATTAGGACCTTGTTGCTTATTTTATATAAAGTATCAATAGTATGGATCTGTTAATCCCAAACTCCTAATTTATCCTTCCCCCCCTTTCCTCTTTGGTAACAATAATTTTGTTTTCTGTGTCTGTGAGTCTGTTTCTGTGTTTTAAGTAAGTTCATTTGTATTATCTTTCTAGATTCTACATATAAGTGATATCACATGATATTTGTCTTTCTCCATCTGACTTATTTCACTTAGTCTGATAATCTCTAGGTCCATCCATGTGAGGCCAAATTATTTAGTTGGTAATTATTTTAATGAGACTATGAAATTCTACAAGTCCTATCGATTTCTCCCCAAAGCATGACTATATAACTTTTCCTTTCAATACCATTTATTTGACTAACTACAGAAAAAATAACTTTTCCAAGTTTTTTTTGTGTTAAAATAACAAATGATATTCTGCCACAGAATGCTGTTATTATTAATGCTGATAATAGCTCCAATAAGAAATATTTACAATTATGTCTCATTTTGGAATAACAGGTAATTGTCTTGTAGTTCCTTTAAAAATAAACAGAATAAATAAATAAATAAATAAATAAAGTTTCTACATTATTTACTGCAGCTACACCCTTAATGGAACCTGGTCACGAAACATAACAAAAGCAAAAATGAAATTCAAATCAGAGTAGTCCCGGCCGCAAAGCATTGTTGACTGAAGCTACAAGATGAACCTTTCACTCACTGAAGGAAGCAGGTGCGTTTCCATGTATAATGTATATTTTTTAAAGCAATTATTTTATATATAGAATGTGATTTAATAAAAATCAGTCTCTATCTGCAGACTGACAAACAGGAACCACAAAGGGGGCATCTCTACAAATACACAAACCCCCATGCATAAATGCAAAGCCTGTCAAAATCCTTTCCTGTTCTCCTAAGCTTAAAAAACTGTAATTCAACACAGTGGTGAGCTGAAAGGGCACAGATACAAAACATGTCTATTGTTAGCTTTCTATTAGATAAAAGTGTGTCATGCATAATAGAAAAGATGTTGTTTCCTATGGAAATCCATTTTGAGATGCATCCATTTAAAGGCAACTGAGAGCTCAAAATCAAGTTCAACTGAAGAGAAACAGAGCCCAAGCAAATACTACAGAAATGGACGAAGACATTCGAGAAGGAGGGGACCTGTGCTAAATCTTAATTCCAGGCCAGCAAAATAGTTCCGAATTCAAGCCAGTGATTTGCCCTGAGGTCATTCAAGGAACCAGGCAGAAACCACTGGCCAGAAGACATAATGTCAAAGGCAAGTGTGAGATGTGGAGGTGGGGGGACCCTGTGATCCTTGCTCCCACGGGCTTTCTGCACAGGCTTGCTTATACGACTGTTCAGAAGGGTATTGGCCAGCAGCTGTGCTGCATGGACTCCAGCCCAGGCTGAGTCACATCTAATAATAGCTCTGAGTTCATTCTTAGACAACATGGTTAGAATCCTCCAACAATCAATGGTGAAGACATACCTCAATGAATATTCCATTTCATTGCTGGGTAATAAATCTTCAGCTTTGCACAACATAAATGTTGACAAAGATACACACAGTCACCTTATTTGAAAGCCGGATTGTATAATTTTATCTAGTGGAGAAAAACGGACTCCTTCATTTCAATAGGCTAGATAATTATCTGGCTCTATAATCGATGCTTTGGGGATCCAAAACATGTTCCAGTATAATTCATATCACCCAAAATCTCATTAGCGACTTACTCATTTCAAGGTATTCATAAAATAATCCCAGTTTGCCCATGGGCTGCAGATGGTAGTCCTGTTCCCATCGTGGGGTTTTCTTTTCTGCTCCCGAAACTGTGCGACACCGTCCAATTAGATTCATGACCCAGCTGCCAAAAAGATCAAAAATTATCAATCAGAATATTGTCAGACCAAGGGCATAAAAGTATTACTGATATTTCGAGCTGAACACATCATCTTCCCAAGAATTTAATTTCTTGTTTTCATGCTCAATTTCTTTTTATTTCTGCCTCCCTACACCAAAATATTTTGAAAAATAGTATTGACTACATACCTGGGTTTATCCAAATTGTAACTACTATGATTTTTCCTCCTACCTCCTTTTCATGTGGGCATTTTAATTTTTCAAAGATACTTTCCCTCATTTGATTAACTTTAGTTTTTTTTTTCCATTTCCCTGCTATTATCGAAGATGGTCTTTCCAGACTGAAAATCACCAGAGAAAATAAACAAAGCATAGAGGCCAGTGTGGTCTGGGGCTAAGAGGAAAATAAGTCTGTTGGTGGCAGGGGGTGGAGCCTAAGAGACCACGGTGAGGATTTGGGCTGTTTTTCACTCTGAAGGAAGTGGGGAGCCATTGAGGGGCATGGAGCAGAAAAGGGACATACTTTGACACCGGATAAAACAGGTCCAAGACCCTACATTCAGCTGAACAAATTAAAGACCAAAGAAGTGACATGCTTCCTCAAAGTCAGTGCAGAGCTTGCAGGAAACACAGCCCCAACTGGCAGCCCAGTGCTCTGCCCCCTACTGGATGCTGCCCCACAGAGCAGCCTGGTGTCTCCTCTTGGGTTATGCGTTTTTCTTTCTCAGAAGCTTGTGAGCCAAATGAATGCATCCCCATTTTTTTTTAATGTTTAGTGATACCTCTTTTTTAAAAATTTATTTATTTATGGCTGTGTTGGGTCTTCGTTTCTGTGTGAGGGCTTTTTGTCTAGTTGTGGCAAGTGGGGGCCACTCTTCATCGCGGTGCACGGGCCTCTCACTATCGCGGCCTCTCTTGTTGCAGAGCACAGGCTCCAGATGCGCAGGCTCAGTACTTGTGGCTCACGGGCCTAGTTGCTCCGCGGCATGTGGGATCCTCCCAGACCAGGGCTTGAACCCATGTCCCCTGCATTAGCAGGCAGACTCTCAACCACTGCGCTACCAGGGAAGCCCCGTCCCCACTTTTTTAATGGCAATTTGAACTGAAAAGAAATCGGAAACAGTTGGCAGTGAAACAAGGTGTGCACCTGTAGCCTACACGGCTGTTGTTCCGAAGCAACAGCTGGCTTGTGGTTTACTTGTCGGGGCCTAGTTCTCCGCGGCATGTGGGATCCTCCCAGACCAGGGCTTGAACCCATGTCCCCTGCATTAGCAGGCAGACTCTCAACCACTGCGCTACCAGGGAAGCCCCGTCCCCACTTTTTTAATGGCAATTTGAACTGAAAAGAAATCGGAAACAGTTGGCAGTGAAACAAGGTGTGCACCTGTAGCCTACACGGCTGTTGTTCCGAAGCAACAGCTGGCTTGTGGTTTACTTGTCGACTTCATCATAAGACGCATGACAACAACAAACAACTTAGCATCTGGCTAAGCTCCAGCTGACGACACAGCACGTTTGTGTGGATTTCACTGTAAAGACCATTGTATACACTGCACGTGAACACACGTGTGCACATACACATACACACACACACAGTGTTAAGAGGTGAATTAAAAATAGCTGACCATGGGCTTCCCTGGTGGCGCAGTCATTGGGGGTTCCCCTGCCGATGCAGGGGACGCGGGTTCGTGCCCCTGTCCGGGAGGATCCCACATGCCGTGGAGCGGCTGGGCCCGTGAGCCGTGGCCGCTGAGCCTGCGCGGGAGGGGCCGCAACGGTGAGGGGCCCACGTACCACCAAAAAAAAAAAAAAAAAAAAAAAAAAAAAACAACACAGA
>NW_006799310.1:104260-109127 GCF_000442215.2 Lipotes vexillifer
TGCCCCGGTCCGGGAGGATCCCACATGCTGGGGAGCGGCTGGGCCCGTGAGCTGTGGCCGCTGAGCCTGCGCGCGCCAACGGGAGAGGCCACAGCAGTGAGAGGCCCGCATACCACAAAAAAAAAAAAAAAAAAAAAAAGCTGACCATGATGGGTTGCCCGTTGCTACTGATCTCAGTGTTAACTGTTCACTGACCACTCCCCCAAGGTTTGCTAAGGGGAGATTTCTCTACAATGAAACATAGTCCTGGCTTCACAATCTTTCTCCACTTCTTTCTTCTATGACATTAGGGGAATAGCAGGAGGCTGTGGAAGTGGAGGGGATATGGACTCAGACACCCCTGAATCAGAATCCACACTTCATTGCTTATTCGTTATTTAACTTCAGTCAAGTTCACATAAACTGGGGTGATAAAACCTACACTGCCCAGGGTTATCAGGATTAAATGATTCAGAACAGGTGAGGTATTTAGCAAACTTCCTAACACATCAAAATCCCCTGTGTGGGATCATCTTTTAACCAATATAGGCTAACTGGCTGAGGCCAACAGTAAATGCAGCCTAAGTTACTTAGCATCTTGACTCGGATGTCACTCCAGCACTTACAAGAATGATGTGGAACGCTTGTTGCTGGTGCCCCTTCCTAGGCCACAACCCAGAGCTCTGTGATCAGTCAAGTCTGAGGTTTGGCCAGGAATCCGCTGTTTTACAGACACTCCAGGGGCTTTGTCGCACACGTGGCACGGAGGACCGCACACATCCATCACCCAGCATGACACCCAAACTCAAGATCACTGGTTTCTACTGGTTTACTTTTCACTCTGCCTCATACTTCCAGCCTCAGCCTCTTGCGGAATCCTCTCCATGCCCCAGAGAAGCAGGTCTTTTACTATCGGGGACCCAAACCCATGATGACTTGGATTCAGGATGAAACTTCTGTCCTGGCAGCCACTTGCATGACTAACTCATCTGGTACTTGTTTCTTGTACCGTACTGCCTCCCCCGCCACCAATCATATTAGGTCAAATGAGAAGAAATGACTAGCTTGCTTTTCTGATCTTCGACTCTGAGCCTCTTGTTCAGTCTGAGTTGAACCACTCATCTGCAGCAGGAAATCTTGGGTTGCAGTCCATTCATCACTGCCCTTGGTCTTTTGGATATTCTATTGGGTTATGACTCTAGTACGGGGATATCAGTCTGACTGCACATGAGAATCACATACAGAACTTTAAAAAAGTACAGACACTGGATACTTCTTCCCCTGGCCAAGGCTGGAAGCTTCCTCCCTCTACCAGGGGTTACAAAATAATTTTCTTAGCAATTGACCATGCATATTAGTGTAACAGTATCATAACAAATTGCCCTTTACTGAGTACTTATTATGTGTAAAGCATGGTGTGAAGCACTCCCCATTTTGTCTTTGTCTCTTCATTATCATATTTAATCCACATATTAATCACCATTTCTGTTTAGGACACTGCCACTTGCTACTTTTGAATACAAGCATCCTTCACCATCTGAATCTATTTTGCTCCTGAGTTTACTGTTCCTGAATTTTGAGACCGAGTGTGTAGGGGAGGGATCTGTGCATTTACGATTCTCTTATTGTATGTCTCTGATTCATTCTCTAGCCAAATCATATCTTGAGAAGAGATATTTCCTCTTGTTAAGAGTTTGCTTTTTCTTATTATCTGAATAGCGAATACTCATTGAGGAAAATATAGAAAACATATAAAGAAGAAAATTACAGCCATCCATTATCTAAACAGCAAATGACAATGCTAAGGCATTTTGGATATTTAACTCTATTTTTCTTAACATTTTATCATAAAATTTCTCCAGAGCAAGTAGCTTAATACAGGAGTTGTACTAGCCTTTTTGTCGAGTACAGAATAAAATTCCCAGCCATGCCCCAACTATCAAAAAAGTGAGGCTAGGAAGGCCAAAGGGCTCTAAGCTTCTTCTCAGAGCCCAACAAACAATTCTATTAATTTACTGATGTTTGTATTTGAAGCATGAGTCACTCATTCACTCAGCTGGCTCTTACTGAAGACCTACTAAATGCCAGGTGCTGACCCAGGTGCTGGAGAGACACCCCCACACACAGATGGAGGCTGGATCACAGCACCACGTGGCCTTCATTTGCTCTGAGAATCCTAGTCAAGGACCCCAAGTGGAGTTAGGGGTGGAGGCAGGTGAGTATATGGTGAAATTCATTTCACTATGTTCCTTTTGACATATTTAGATGGTGTGAAAACAGCTACTAAATTTTATAAGTTTTCTTTTCCCTGCCTATGTATTATTGGGATGGGTGTAGTTTTGGGTAGCAAAAGTAACTGATGTATCTTTAGTATGTTAAAAGTTTGTATGAAAAAGTAGGAAGGAAACTGGCACCTTTACAAAGAGCAGAAGCAGTGATGGGAAGAACACAACCCACTCTCTAATTTGCCTAACATTTAGCACAGGTGTCCCCAACCCCCGGGCCATGGACTGGTACTGGAGCGCTGATTTAGTGCTCCGAGTTTTCAAACAAGGCTAGTAGTAGAAATATCTGAAGGCGAAGTTCAGCTCACTGGAACTTGCAACAATGTGCTTACTTGAAGTGAACAGACTACAGATACTATAATACATCCTTTGTTTTTAAATATTTCACGTGAACAAGTTTCATTTTGGATGAATTTCTCAGTGAGTACCTGTTTAGGAAATATACTCTTCCCCTTGATTGTTTAAATCAGAAAATAGCTCACTGACAACAAATTATTCATAAAAATTTAGTGTTAAATAGTTAACCTATTTCCTTCAGAAAATGCTTTTTTTTTTTTTTTTTTGGTAATGAGTTAATAAGCCTTTCCTCTATTTGATATATTTATTTTCACATAGAAACCTAGTATTATTTGCACATGACCTACTTTTACTTGTTGGGAAAAACCTAACTATGAGCCCAAGGTAAGGGCTGTCTACTGCACAGCAGGGCAAAAAAATATTCATTTCACAGCTAAGATCAGAATCTTTTTTTGAGGGGGACGGTTTGAAGTGGGGAAAAGGGAGATGTCTTTGTTTACAGACAGACACTGATAATTCTCACTGAAGATGGAAGATAAAGCCCTGGTGAAGAAATGTGGAAGGACACACTGAAACCCAGAGGGTTTTTGTTCTACAAAAACAGAAAGAAAAAAAAAAAAGAATTTAACTGTTATACAAAGAGAATGAACAGAAACTTGGTAATGAGGGAGAGAGAAGAAAGGTTAGGGGAGGCAAGAGAAAGAATGAGAAGGAAGTTGGACGTGACGGGAGGAAGACGGGGCAGAATGGCAGAATTCTGGAGCTTACAAAGAAGGGTGATAAATAAACAAACAATAGCAGCAAAATTCCCAGGTGTATAGTGGGATAAGGGACTAAAAAGATGGAGGTTCTGCATTTCGAAATTCAAGTTGTTTGAGTTTCTCCTCCATGCCCCAAAACATCAGTAAGTCCTGCTCGTGTGAGTGGTTTTGCAGGTCGCTGAGAAGGCTGCATTCTGGTTCAGGCTGGCAGGAGCAGAAAGTACAGGAGAGGGAGGCAAGACAGAAGAGAGTTCAACAGTTTCATGAGAACAGAAACTCAGAGCCAGAAATTATCTTGAAAAGGTTAATGTAGTAGGCCGAAAAACGGTCCTCCCAAAGATGTCCATATCCTAATACCCAGAACATACGAATTATGGTTGCAGATGCAGTTAAGGTTGCTAATCAGCTGACTCTAACAGAGACGAGCCTGGATTATCCAGGTGGGCCCAGTGTAATCAAAGGGTCATTAAAAG
Source organism: Lipotes vexillifer (assembly GCF_000442215.2). Classification (NCBI taxonomy): domain Eukaryota; kingdom Metazoa; phylum Chordata; class Mammalia; order Artiodactyla; family Lipotidae; genus Lipotes; species Lipotes vexillifer. The sequence continues at coordinate 108,056 of NW_006799310.1, forward strand.
TGGAAGACGGAGGCAGAAGAGAAGGGAGGAGTGATGGAGGCAGATATGACCACAGAAGAGTCACAGACCTGCAATCTTGCTGGCTGTGAGATGGAGAAAGGAGGTCACGGACCAAGGGATGTGGGTGGCCTCTAGGAGCTAGAAAAGGCAAAGATACAGATTACCACAGAGCCTGAGGGGAACAGCCCTGCCAGATCCTTGACTTTAGCCCAGTGAGACCTCTGCAGGCTTCTGAGTTCCAGAACCACAAGATAGTAAATTCACTGTTGTTTTGTGGGGCTTCTTCCCCCTATTTTCTTCCTATTGCCATTGAGTTTGGGGATACTTGTTGAAGCAGCAATAGAACACTGATACAATAAGCTCCTTGAAATATGCAGAAATTGCAGATGGCACTGGACTTGTCCACTCTGATATGGGATCGGACTTATGCGAAAATTAAAAGGACAGGGTGACCTCAGCTAACATCTGTTCTTCTCATTTCTAGGAAAAGAACAGTAAGTCAAAACTTTTGTAGTTATTTTAGACAACCGTCTCTCAACATGCTATGTAACCTGGTGCCTTAGGACCATAAGAGAACCTCTGTTCTTCAAAGCACATGGGTTTGGAGCCTTGGGGTTTTACATTTGAACCCCACAGTAGCCTCTTATTGGCTACATGAACTTGGGCAAATCATTTAACCTCGTTAAAACACAGATTCTTCATTTGCAAAAGGGAGGTAAAAATAAGGATTGTTTGGATGATTAAGTGACAGGGATAAATAAAGCACTTAATACAGTGACTGGCACATACTAGAACTCAACAAGTTACTATTACTGATTTTTAAATGCATGTATAAAAGGAGGAGAAAGTTGTAAGAAGTTGTGGAAAAACTTAGTTCAAAGCTCCAACAAGGGCCATCTCTCAAAGGGCTATGATCCAACAGCCACCAACAATGCGCTAATAGGCAAAAACTACAGCAGATGGGGATTTTTGTTAAATATAAAGAAGGGGCTTCCCTGGTGGCACAGTGGTTGAGAGTCCGCCTGCCGATGCAGGGGACACGGGGTCGTGCCCCGGTCCGGGAAGATCCCAC
>NW_006799310.1:109137-111525 GCF_000442215.2 Lipotes vexillifer
GGAGAGGCCACAACAGTGCGAGGCCCGCGTACCGCAAAAAAAAAAAAAAAAAAAAAAAAAAAAAAAAAAAAAAAAAAAAAAAAAAAGGAGGTTTTTAAATATAATTATTAAACACTGGATACATGTACACCGTTGGTTGGATCATCTTATCTGGAGACCTTTAATAAGCAGAGGGTCTACTCCATTTTAGAGGTGGCTGCATGCAGCTAGACATGCAGGGAAATGACTTGGATGGGTGGGCCGTTCTATCCCTAAGATCACACAACTCGGTACTCACGGAAGTAACACCTCTTGTATGTTATTCCAGATCGCTTTTCCTCCCATGATGATTATCAGCTGTGTTGTCAGCTCAAAGAGACAGCCACCTGGGTCACACTGAAATATTAAAAAGAAAGTCCTATTTAAATTTTAGATGGGTCTAACATGAAAAAGTCATTAATTTTATTTTTTCTGATATTCTTGTGTAGGCTAAAAAAAAAAAAATCTAAGGAATGTACAATGAAGAAACTCTTCATTGAGCAACTGAGAGAAAACGTGGAACAGCTTAAACTGTCAAGAGAACACGATTCTACAGTCACACCTCTTCATTTCTGTATTTTCCGAGCCAATAAACGGGGTCTCCTGGATAACCCACAAATTTGCCCTTAAAGAATGCGATGTAGAAGCATGAAGAGTAGTAGTTGACGAACTGGAACAAGAACATCTTCATGGTTAGGCTGTTCTCATAGTCAGTCTGGGTCCTTGGGAGTTCTGTAGTTAAAAGAAATGTTCAGATTTTAAAATCGTGAACAGCTTTGAGACGGTAATCAAAGACACTGATACATGAGTTAATGTGATTTAAAAAAAAAATACAATTCACAGTTTCCACTTCAGCTGTTTTGAATTTCTTAACATAGCTACTATGTTAATTCCAAGTTTACACATTGTTGTAAGAGTTTCTCCCCCACAAACACCATATCCCACAAGGCAGAAAATAGTCAACTTTTCCTTAAAATTAATAAGCACAATGATATCAAATAGGCAAGAACTGTCTTCTTTCAACGTAAGACAGAAAATTAAAGTTGAACAGCCTGCTAAATGATATTCTCTTGTCCTCCTGAACTGCAATAAGGTAGGCCTGTTGAAGAAAACAAACAAAACACGGGGCAACTTGCTAGAAGCATCTGGGGAAGACAAAACAGGTCATCCTTCTAGTTTAGAATTTAAATCGGTCTTATCATTTTCAGAAGATGACCACTCCAAAGATGACAATTTGGAGAATGACCCAGCCAAATGCAGTGTGTGGGAAGCACTCAACTTTGGCTACTAAGCAGCTGCCTGGGATACAAGCCAGAGAGAAGAAACCTTTATTATAAAAGCCAGAGCTGATGAGAATGGAGCTATATTAATATGAACAGCGTGGGGGGAAGACACATAACACTATGATTGCTTGTCCTCTCAGCAATGCAGGAGCAGATCTGCCACTGGATCCATGACCCTCTTCCACTTGTTTGCAATAAAGAGACCATTTACTTTCAACAATAGGGTACATGATCTAATGTAACTGAAAATATTATTCAGCACTGATCTGTTTACATAGAGCTTGGGCATTATAATGATCATCTTTGTTTTGTCCCTTTTACTAATGCAAAGGTGGAGATAATTCATTTCTCGTACAGGCTGGAGAAAATATGTTTACACTTGAAATTTTCTAAAAATTGTAACATACTGGAATTGAAATGCCTAAAACATACAGTCTCTATTTTTACCTGATTCTAAAAATGGCTTAGAAATCACGCCATATATATAGCAGGACCTTACCAAAGTTAGTAATCATGATTGCCACTTTCTCATATATGGTGTTCAGGATCATGATGATGATAAAGCTGATGAGGGAAGCGGTGATGGACGTGGCCATCTGTGGAGTCAGATACTTCTGGATTGGGTCTGTTACATTAAGGTTTTTGGGAAGTTTTGCAGAAAATACAATGAACACTGAGAGCCTGTAGACGATGATCCCGATAACTGAAGCAATGATCAAAAGGATCTGAAAACACAATAAACACAGCAGCATGAGACTCACAAATGATTCTACTTTTACACTTAAAAATTGGCCCCATGCTCAAATGGACAACATGCATTGTGAAGTGATGTAAATCTCACATAAATGCCACAAGAGAGGTGAAAATCAAGCATGTTAAATTTCAAAGAAAGGAGAAGAAGTGATGGCAGTCAAAAGAATTGGTGCGGGCTTCCCTGGTGGCGCAGTGGTTGAGAGTCCGCCTGCCGATGCCGGGGACACGGGTTCGTGCCCCGGTCCGGGAAGATCCCACATGCCGCGGAGCGGCTGGGCCCGTGAGCCATGGCCGCTGAGCCTGCGCGTCCGGAGCCTGTGCTCCGCAACGGGAG
>NW_006799310.1:111775-137808 GCF_000442215.2 Lipotes vexillifer
GAGGGAGGGAGACGGGGAGAGGGGGAGAGGGAGAGAGGGGGGAGAGAGAGAGAGAGAGAATCTTCAGATCGGGTAAAAATGGAGTAGCTGGTAGCATGTTCTGGTAGAAGAAAAAAGTCTGTGATAGCAGAACCAGTGAAAACATCCCTTTGTAGAATAATAATTATGGAATTATTTAGGTTAAGAATGAGTGGGTTTTGCTCATTTATAATCCATTAAGAGGATATGTTTCCTTCCAACAGAGAACCTATTACTGACTCAGGGGTCAGCATGTGCTGGCTGTTGTCTTCGTTCCCGTAGCTGAGGAGATTCTGAACAGGACCAGTGAAGCTGCAGAGATGCCCCAAGGTCACTATTGGAAATGGCAGCAGGCAGGTGTCTGATGATAAACGCTTTTCATACTTGGATCTTGAGACCTTAAACTGGCAGTTATTTATACCTGCACTTGCACAGGATTCATTTTCCTAGTCTATTGTAGTTTTGACTGCATAGACCCAAGGTCAGTGGGGGTGTCTGAAACATAATCTGCGTGTGCTTGGTAGGGTTTCACTTCCTTACTAGGCAGGTTTTCTCTGGCCACTGAACAAGGTACATCAAAGGTCCCATTTTTAAACTGCTTTCCTTACATCTACCTTCTTGGACACACTCCAGAAGCATGTATTCAATGTCTCCGATGGCTCGTGATGACTGCCGTGATAGAGAAAGCTACAAAGAATATGAATTTTAGTACCAAGCAAATCACGTCATGTTGTTTACAGTCACAGAGGGAGGCTGGGTGCCACCTGTGGAGGGCAGTAGAGGGAATGATCCACAAGCATGGCTGGACTCCTGCGTTCGAATCCCAGCTCCACCGCTAGCTCGGGGGACCTTGTGCAAATTACTTAGCCTTTGGGGGTTTCAATTTCCTCACCCATATAATGAGGGGATAGTAAAAGCAACTGATTTATAGGATTATTGTGAGGCTTCAATGAGTTACTACAGGTAAAAACAATTAGGGCATTAAGCCCTGGCACATGAAAAGTACTATCTAAATATTAGCTATGATTATGGTGACCAAAGTGTTAAAAAGATGTCTTTCTTACTTTTTAAGCTATCAGTTTGTAGAGAAAGCATTATATTTGCTCCTTTAATCTCTCTCATTGTCTCCTTTTCTTCACAGTTAAGGCTTCATACTTGTGAAAGGAATGACACTGTGTGTGTGTGTGTGTATGTGTGTGTGTGTGTGATTAGATGTGAAAATTAATTAAGGCTGAGAAAAATGTATTAGAGAAGGTATATCAAGTCTTCCTCTCAGCATAACACATACAGGCCATTTAAATATTGATAGTATAGGATAGACCTAGAGTCTGTCATACAGAGTGAAGTAAGTCAGAAAGAGAAGGACAAATACCGTATGCTAACACATATATATGGAATTTAAGAAAAAAACAATGTTATGAAGAACCTAGGGGTAAAACAGGAATAAAGACACAGACCTACTGGAGAACAGACTTGAGGATATGGGGAGGGGGAAGGGTGAGGTGTGATAGGGCGAGAGAGAGACATGGACATATATATACTAACAAACGTAAGGTAGACAGCCAGTGGGAAGCAGCCGCATGGCACAGGGAAACCGGCTCGGTTCTTTGTGGCTGTCTGGAGGGGTGGGATAGGGAGGGTGGGAGGGAGGGAGACAAAGAGGGAAGAGATATGGGAACATATGTATATGTATAACTGATTCACTCTGTTATAAAGCAGAAACTAACACACCATTGTAAAGCAATTATACCCCAATAAAGATGTTAAAAAAAAAATATTGATAGTATATATATACTTTAAAACTCTGCTAGTAATTTTTAAAATTACATATTAAGTAATCATAATAGGTAAGATTCTTTAATGCTTACTATTGCTTCAGCACACATATATTTTTTAAATCCTCACAACCATCCTGTGAGGTAGGTAGTATTCTCTTTTTACAGATGAGGAAACAGAGCCACATAGAGATGAAGCTATTTGTCCCAAATTAAGCAACTAGTAAGTGAGAGAACTGAGACACTCAGAGTCCAAAGACACACAAACCTTTATATGGCTTATGAAATGAATTCTAATTCATTTCAGAACTTTTACAAACTTGACGTGTTTCCATTTTTCTTCAGAGCACTTAATGGGTTCAATATTTCTTAGGAGACAGGAAAACTTTTCACCCTCCTTCCTCAAGTTGCTTACGTATCCTCTTTTCTGATCATAACTTTAATATACGCTCATTAGAGAAAATCTGAAAGTACCTGGTAGTGGACACTGATTGCTTTTGCTGCCCTGGATCTGTCCCGTCTTAGAAGAGGACCTAGATTTTGCTTTAGGGTAAATAATCTCCCTTCTATTTTTAGTCTAGTGGTTTGGGCTCAACTGCCCCACCCTGCCCAGGGCTCCAGATGTAGATCCCAATTGGTTTGAGACAAACAGGTGTCTCATCCTATTGGCCTCAGCACCTGATTCAAGGATTGGCAAATAACCTATTAAGAGCCACCAAGGGGCTTCCCTGGTGGTGCAGTGGTTGAGAGTCCGCCTGCCGATGCAGGGGACACGGATTCGTGCCCCGGTCCGGGAAGATCCCACATGTCGCAGAGCAGCTGGGCCCGTGAGCCATGGCCGCTGAGCCTGCGTGTCCGGAACCTGTGCTCCGCAACGGGAGAGGCCACAGCAGTGAGAGGCCCGTGTACTGCAAAAAAAAAAGAGCCACCAAGATGTGAGGAGATATGTGCTAGTGCCCACGTGAAAGACGAGCTTCCTCTGTCAACAGGGGATGCTGCTAAAAGAGACCTTTCTTGGCTTGGATGTGATGTGAGATCTGGAAAGCTGCAGCCATCTTGCACCCATGAGGGATGCCTAGAAGCACCATGCTGGGACACCACTGGACACAGAGTGAAGACAGAACAAAACCAGCCTTGACATCATCTGGGCTACAGTATCTATTCTTGACTGAAGTCATACCTCAGACATGAGATTTTCAGTTACAGGAACCAAGAAATCTCACCCATCCCCATTTCTTGGTTGTTGTTTAAACCAATTGGAGATTGATTTTCTGTCACCTACAACTGAAAGACTCCAACTATCAAAATGAAGAATAAAAAATAAAAATAGGAAAAAAGATGTATCTATACATAGGTGTAATTCCTTCAGAACTATGCATTGTTTTCATATAAAAATATTTTACATATTAATTTTATTCTTAAGCCTATCATAATCATGACATTTTTACATGTCATAAAATATTTTCGTGGACATACTTTTTCATGGCTGCACAATATTCTACTGTATGAAGGGTTGGAAGGAGGACATTTTGGCTGAGGTTATATATATATATATATAATATGTATAATTAATATTTATATAACATTTATATATAAACAGAAATATTATATATGTATTATAGATGTGTGTGTGTGTGTGTGTGTGTGTGTGTGTGTGTATATATATATATATATATATATATATATATATATATATATATATGTCTGACTTTTACTTGCCATTTTGAAATACTTCCTGATTAAACATTTTTAAAAGCTGAGTTAGTGGATTAAAGCATATGAATATTTTTGACTTTTGACATGTACTGCCAAACTGCTTTCTAAGAAGGCTGGAGCAGTGTAAAAATCCAATAGCACAGGTATGAGAGTACCATGGCACTTCAGCCTTACAAACACAGAGTCTCATCACTTGACAGGTGAAAAATTGTATTTCACTTTCATGTGCACTGATTTAATTACCATTGAGGTTTGACGTCTGCCACAATATTTTTTCCCTTTCTGAATGTGTATTCATCTTCTCTGCCTTCTCAGCTCCTGAGATTTTTGGTGTTGTCTTAGAAGTGCTCTGAAGTCTTTACGTGTTGAAGGAATTAGCCCTTTGCCCTTTTTGTTAACAAATATTTCCTCTGGTGTTTTTTTTAAACTTAGGACACTTTTGATGTATGGAAATCTTTAAATACTTTCCTCTGAAACTTCCTCCACATCTAGAGATTGTATATTCATCAATATTTATTTCTAGTTTTTTATGGTATTACTTTTTAAAATGTTTTTTAATGTTTCTGGAATTTATCACAGTATGTGGTTCATAGCATGATTTTAATCTTTTCTTTTTTCCCAAATAGCTAACGAGTGTTCCATTACCATTTATTGAATGATCTTTACTTATCTCTCTGATTTGTAATGCCTTCCTTTTCATATATTAAATTATTACTGAGCCCATATCTGGGCTTCATGTCCTGTTCTCTAAGCTGGCTGTTCTTGAGCTAATAAAACTCTCATTACATTACTTATTATTATATTACTAATATGATTTTATTCATAATAAACCCAAAACTAATTTCATATGTTCTGATATTTTAGAAACATTGTCTTTTTATCTAGAATCATTTGTTTAAGGCCTCTTTTATGTCTTTCAGTAGTTTTAATGTTTTTTTTTTAATAGTTCCTATTATCTTTTTGTTAAGGCTATTCCTGGACATTTTATATTAGTTGTTACTCTTGGCAATTTTAGAATTCTTGATGCCTCCCATCTGGTCTCTTCATCAGAAACTTGAAAATCCTGAACCACAGATCTGATTTAAACAAATGAGGTGAAAGGAGCTCAAAGAGCCACGGGCAGCAGAAGATATTGTGAAACCTTGAGAGTTGCTCCATGTGGTGGCTGAGCTGTTCTCTGGAAACAATCTTCTCTATGAAACTACACAGTTTCCAGCTCGACTTTCAGTTTTCTCAACATTTAAAATTAGACAGTAGAAAAATCTGTGGCAGATTCTTACCCAGAAAAAGACAGCACTGGCACAGAGGGTTATACGTATACACTTTCCCCAGGTGGTAAAGGGAATACGCTCTTCTTCCTAATTAAAAAAAAGAAGTTTAGTCAATCAAGGGATTCCTCCAACGAAATGATTTTTCTCCTAATTGGTCACTGAATCCTAGGCTTAATTTTTTTAAAAAATTAGCTTTCAGACACAGCCTTCTTACTCATACTTGCATGTTTGCCTGTTAACAATTTCAGACATACATAGAGCAAAACGTGTTCAGTGTTCATTTTAAACAGTTTTTGAAAATGCAAATGTGAATAATGAACTGTTTATCTGCCATGATCTGAGTTCAGGAGTCTGGGTATATGACAATACCATTCCTGAGCTTGTCTTAGATTTTAGAAGTGACTGCAGTGATAACCCAGAGTCTGTGCAGGACAGCAAGTTTCACAGATGTCTGCAAGTACTAGGAAGCCAATGTGTGTTTTCTGGTTGAGCTTTAGGTATTAATTAGGTATAACTGAATTTTTAGAGTTTCCATTTTATAGTTTATATGAATATATGTCGATTTTTCTAGACATGATATCAACAGTGTGATTATAGCTGCAAACAGGTACATGGCATTTACTCTGTGCCAGGTGCTATTCTAAGTAGGTTCTATCCATTAACTCAGTCAATCCTTACCACAATCATATGAGGAAGCAACTTTCTTACTCCTGTGTCATAGCTGGAGAAACTACGGCACAGAGAACCTAACAAGTTGTCCAAGATCACTCAGCCACTAACTTGCTGTGTTCAGATATAAATTCAGGCAGTTTTGTTCCCAAGGCCTCACCACCACACCGCTGGCCTCTCTAGACACTGAGGATGTGTTCTCAATCAAGGTAAGATGAGAGAGAAGGATAAGGAGAAATGAACCTTCATCTTCAATTTTTTAACAAGCAATGTTACAAGAGAAATTTAACTTATTAGTTGGCAATTTTAAATTTAAAATGGACAGATTTAAATTTCCAAAATGTCTTTTCTTCAGTATGTTTTGTATGTTGCCAATAACATAAGATTTTGTTTTTCAGTATTCAAAAACGTTATGAACATCTGATTTTGTCTAAGTTTCAGCTTTCATTATGTACAATCTTTTACCAACACATGCTTTGACCCCCATCTTTCATCATAAACAATGGGAACTATTCATAATGGGGATTATTTAAAACTTGTTACATTGTAAAAGACAAATGTCACTTTCTGTTGGGTAACTGAACCTCATTTTTTTCCATTTATAAAGTGAGGAGGTTGAACTGCTCCCTCCAGACCCTTTTACTGCCAACATTCTGTAAATCTGTGAGTCAATTTATAAAGTCTATGGTTGGAGACATTTTCAGATGCTTTTGATAAAAGCATTTTCTTTCCAAGAGTTATTCATATTCAAAACCTACTGTCCTTATGCTGATGACTACAAGTACAATTAGCTCCAGATTTTCTGTGTTGATGGAAAGAGGCAATAATGCAGATGATTCAAAAAAATTGTCTTTCACTGGCTTTGGAATGTTTATACAAAGACATTCTACAGTTTTATTTTTTAATTCTGCAGCAGCAGTAACAGCAGCAAATTTACCTTTCCAATTAGATAAAATGCCTAGCACGGGGCCTGAACATAGTTTGGCCTCAACAGATGTTTCCCTTCTTCCTTCATCCTTTCTCTGATTTTAGGATAAGTCACCCTACTCTGTGCACGTACCAACCAGAAGGGGGAGCAGTGACCGAGGCGTAGTGCAAGACAAAGGAGCTAGTCTACGATGAAAAGGTGGCTGTAATAATGAAGGACCACGTGAAAAACTGAGAATCAACTATGAAAACCAATGTGTCTTTCCTTCTACATCTATGTCAGAGTCTAATTTTTATTGGTACTATGAAAGGACACAAATCAATGCATCTTTTCTTATACATTTATGTCAGAGGTTTTTTATTTTTTTCATTTTTATTGTTATTATGAAAGAAGGGACCACATTTATCTCCTGTGCCTACTGTTCTTAGCAGTGCTCCTTCACTTTGGCTGTACATTAAAAATCACCAGAGCAGCTTTAAAAAGAAAAATTCCTGTGCCAGAATGCACCCCAGGCCACTGAGTACCATCAGAGTATATAGCAACAGAAGCCGGGCGTCAATATTTTTTAAGCGCCCGTCCCTAGTCCGTGATTCCAATGTGCAGTCAAGGTTGAGAAACCCTGCAATAAACAGACTGAATTGCATCTAGATAACATACTCTTTACCTGAGTGATCTCATTTATCACCACATGAGTACACTGTGCCTCATATTCTGGCCGGGCTTGTTCTTCCTGCTGTAACTCGACAGTGTCCCATTCGTACTCAAGTTCTGTCTGGCGCCGCTTCCAGAACTCCAAAAACAAGGTAACTACCAAAGAGAGAACAGCATCATGTGGATCTTCAGTGATGACTGATGCTTCAGAAATCTGTACTGAATACTATTAATTATCCACAACACTTGTGTATATGGTCAATAAAATCTAATTTTACTTATTTATAGGTGATACTAATATTTAAAAGAGAGAAAAATGAGTTAATGCTTTTTTTAAAAGGAAAATGTTGATAATTTATTCAACTTGTGAAAACAGACTATAGGTCATGGGAAGGGTGGTAATGGGATGGTCAGAAGACATCTGATTGTGTCTACTGCTAAAGCATCTGCTCCTAGCACATTATTGCCAACCGAAAAACACAAGCAACTATTATAATTCAAAGCAGTTCATGGTCCATCCTTTAGGCTGCTGCTTCTTGCATCCCTCTCCCTCTCTTTCTTCCAAAGGGCTTGGGGGTGCAGGGATGAGAATGCTTCAGTGGTCCCCAAATCTTTATTTTCCACCACCCAAGTCAGCCCAATTAAAACAACATTCTTAAATGTGGAAAACTGGTATTTTCTCAATCTTGTGTAAAGTATGAATAAAATAATTTTTAGAAATCATTATTTTTCAAGATTTGTAACTTCAAATACTAGACCAAAAAAAACATTAAATGTTCATTGAAAATGTGGTTTCAGGGTAAATCCCCTAGGCCCTTCCTCCAATCAGACTGATACCCTAAGCCCTTCTTATATAGAAATTCTGGAATAAACACTGTTCCATCCACAAATATTTTTGAGTATCTACTCTGTGCTGAGAATAAAGAGAAAAAAAAAAGATATGGTCCCTGCTTCAAGGAGCTCCTAGGTGTATAGGAATTACAGTGAAGTGATAGTTACAGTGGACTTTTAAGACAGCTGTGATCAAAGTAAGCACGAGGTGCTCTGGGCACACAGAGCCACAATGTAACAAGGCTGCCTCAGAGGAGGGGACCACTGGGGTGAGCTGTGAGATGGCTTAGAGCTGATCAGGTGAAGGTGGAATGTTAAGGCCATTTCCCCTTAGGCAGCCGTGTGTGCAAAGGCAAGAGACCAAAGAGACCCAGGTACTTTCCAAGAGCTGTGAAGAGACTGGAAGGGAGCACAGGGTGTGGTGAGGCGGGTGGGACAGCCAGGTGGAGAGATGGCAGGGGCATATCACGAAGGACTCTGTGTGCCTTAAAGGCAGAGGAGACATTGAAGGAAGTCGAGAAAGAGACTAGAGGCTGGGAGACCTGCTGGCAGGTCCACGATGAGGCCTGCTTCAGCCGGGAGGTGAGAGAAGACGGCGTTTTAGCAGGTTGACAGATTGCATGCAGGTGTGATGGAAGGGGGTGAAAGAGGTCAAGGATGCCCGCCAGCTTTCTGGCTTTGGCGATGTCCTAATTCTAGTGCCATTCCCTGAAATAAGAAGGGCAGGGAGAGGAGCAAGTCTGAGAGAGAAGATTACTCATTCGCTTCTGATCAGCTGCCTGTGGGCCACAGGGGAGATACCCGGCAGGTCAAAGTCTGGAACTCCAGAGAAAGATCTAGGCTGAGCCGAGACTTTTTCCTGTTTCCAGTGGTAACTGGGGCATGAGTGGATGAGCTCACTAAAGGAGCTACGGAGGGGTAGTTCTCACCCTGCCTGCACGTGAAGCACTGACAGCTTTTGAAAAATACTGAGTCCAGGCACCACCCCCGAGATTCTGATTTTATTGGTCTGGACTGGGCCTGTGCATTGTTTTTTGTTTTTGGAAAGCTCTACTGAGCAGTCAGCGTTCTGAATCAACCTGTAGAGAACAGGGAGCCTTTGAGTGCAGAGCAAAGACCAGCTGCCCTGAAATCCTGCAGACCCCGCTGCAGGCAGCCAGAGACATGGGGGAAACCTCGGGATGGGCCCTGAGGAACAGGAACGCAATGCTCCCCGACGGCAAGGACAATGGAAATGCTCAAAGCACCCACTTCCCAGAGATAATCTTGGCTTTGGAATCAAGTTCGAATTCTGGTTCTAACAATCATTAGATGTACGACTACTGGTTAAAGTGCTTCAACTTCCTGAGCCCCTGTTGCCTGCCCACCCCCCCGCCATGGAAAATGGGGGAAATAGAACCTACCTCGTAGGCTGTTGTGAGCTTAATGACACAACATCTGTAAAGGCCCTCATGACCCTCTGAGGTAACGATTATTACTATCCCCATTTTGGACACCAAGAAACAGAGGCACAGAAAGCTTCAAATACTTGCCCGAGATAAGGATTGAGGTGTCAAACCAAGGCATCCTTGGCTCCAGAGCCCGAGCCCTTCTTACGATGCAGCACTGCCCAAGCCACCTGCTCCATAACTTGCTTTCCATTGGCTCTGCCCCGTGGCACCCACTCTGTTGAGATGCCATCACTGCGTGCCTGCCCAGTGTCTGATTCCAACACTGCTCCTCCAGGACACAATGCTAGTAACTGTCCTCCATCCCGCCACTGCCTCTGTGGGTACACTAACCCTCACGATGCCACTGCTGTGACTACCTGCTGTTCAGAAGCAAGTATAGGCGACAGCTCAGCTTTCTGCCATAGACGCTGCTGTCAATGGATGCAAAGAGCACACAGTTAGTGGGGGAGGCCACTTCTTGTCTCCTACTTGGCTGGGGAACTGGAAGGCAGCTAGTCCCCCTGTGTAACTTTGAAACCCAGTGTGGGAGTTATGTGAGGCTTCCGGGCCTCTTTACATTAAGAATGATGTCCAGCCCCCAAGAGCCCCCCGAGTTGCAGTTGACACTGTAATCCACTGGCCCCATCAGGGAGCGGAGGTGATGGCCTGTACTCCACCAAGTTCCATCTCCTTGCATGACAGCTACAGGGGGATGAATTAACACTAGAGAGTGAAAGCTACAAAGCCCTTGGGTATTATTTCCTGACACTCTCAGGTCACCCAAATGTTCCAAATCCTCTAAGTAAACCACTTTTAAGAGAAACCAAACTGACTCATCTGTCAGACCTCTGATAGCAGGACTGACTTGGCTTCTCTGCTTTCAGGACGGGCCTCTTTCCCCTTCTGTGTGCCCTTCCCAAAATGAAAGAGCCTGTTCCTCATTTACGGGTAAGAGAGCATCTGTGACTCCTGACCAGAACCTTCAAAAATAGACCTCTGGGGCTTCCCTGGTGGCGCAGTGGTTGAGAATCTGCCTGCCAATGCAGACAGCACGGGTTCGAGCCCTGGTCTGGGAAAATCCCACATGCCGTGGAGCGACTGGGCCCGTGAGCCACAATTACTGAGCCTGCGCGTCTGGAGCCTGTGCTCCGCAACGACAGAGGCCGCGATAGTGAGAGGCCTGCGCACCGCGATGAAGAGTGACCCCCACTTGCCACAACTAGAGAAAGCCCATGCACAGAAATGAAGACCCAACACAGCCATAAATAAATAAATAAATACATTGTGTATTATAAAAAAAAAAAAAAAAAAAAAAAAAAAAAATAGACCTCTGGGCTTCCCTGGTGGCGCAGTGGTTGAGTCCGCCTGCCGATGCAGGGGACACGGGTTCGTGCCCCGGTCCAGGAAGATCCCACATGCCACGGAGCGGCTGGGCCCGTGAACCTTGGCCGCTAAGCCTGCGCGTCCGGAGCCTGTGCTCCGCAACGGGAGAGGCCACAACAGTGAGAGGCCCGCGTACTGCAGGAAAAAAAAAAAAATAGACCTCTTTGTGGGAATGGAAGCATGGTGCCACAGCTCAGCTACCCTACAGCCTCATCTAGCCAAGACCATAGCCAACACAAGGGGCCCCTGCTGGTGAGTGTTCAGTATGGAGAGCGATGCCTGCACCACTGAGAACCTGCCCAGACATTCATGCCCTTGCCTCTATCCAGGGGGAAATGAAGCATCCATGGAAGGAAAGCCTTGAGAGCAGCAGATAACTATGGACCAAGCTGCATCCAGCTGTTCTTGCTTCCCACCTGACCCATGCTGGCTGCATGGGCAGATACTCTGAAGAGAGACCCCTGCCTGGGGGAATGAGCCAACTCTCCTTGGGCTGCATATGAAGCAGCACAGTATACATAGGAAGCCACCTGCTTACCAAAGTCCCCTAGGCTCACATCTCCTTGATAAACACCATGCATCCCCATCAAACAGAAGACCCCTACTTTTTAATTTACTTGAGAATTCTGCCAACATTGCCTTACCCCTTCCACCTATGAAGTTCTTTATACTGTGACCCCCTCTGCAACTATGAAATCAGTCCAATGCTAGTGTACATTCTGTCCGAAAGGGCATGCTTTATTCCCTATGCTGACCTCAATTTGTGCGCTTCAAAATGGATAGTACTCATGCACCCTGACCTATATTTGCTTCCACGTTTGTTGTTTATCATGCCCACTGGAATGTCACCTTCTTGAGGGCAGGGATTTGGTTTTGTTCCCAGGGGAAACACTCGCACACAGCAGGCACTGGATAAGTATTAGCTAAATGAATGTACTGTGGGAAGTCATGCCAGGAACTGGAGGACCTCCATCACCTGGGACGCCTGAAGGATGGAATCATCCACTCGGAGGGCCCAGCTGATTCCCACTGCTCCCTGCTATGCCTGACCATCCACTGTCCACCACACTCTGCTCCGCCAGTCACGTGGGCCTGGACTAGCTGAGATGAGAATGTGACTGTTGATGGGTAAGGCTGCGACAGCTCTAGCCCCTTGACTGCTGGGAGTTATTCAGGATAGACAGACTGAGGAATCATCATGCATACCGTCCTACCCGACAACTCACTCAAAGCACTAGGACTGCACATAAGAAGAAACCACTGGCCCTTTCCAACCTAAAGAAAGGGACTGTGGGTGACAAGAGGGTGTCTCTCTATTAATAGCCGCTTTATGAGCCCAGCCTGGAAAAAGCTTTCTAAAGCCACTTTGGATACCTTCCTTGTGTTTTTGTAATCCCTCTAAATTTTGTCATTTTAATTGAAATATTAGACATACAGATGTTTTTGAAATTTTTATTGATTTTCAATGAAAAAAATCCTCAATTTCCTCCTCTGCTAAGAAAATTACTTTTCACTTTATTAAAAAAAAGCAGCTTACTTTCACGAATTTGCATCTTCAAACGTTATCTATTTTTAAAAGAATTTGTGATGCAAGACATGAAAGTCCATCCGTGTTTTGGCACCTACAGGTAGGCATAGATGAAACAAACAGGACTGATCTCATGAGGCTGGAAGGCTGGGGCTTTCTTATTCCTGTTACAGAAAGAAGAGTCTGTGCCTGTGTAGGTGAGGTAGGATCAAGGTTGTGGAACCATCATTTTCTAACCCATTTTTCAGAACCCCACACAAGGCAGTGCAATTATATCAAATAAATATTTCTGCATCCTTCTAAAAGTTTGCTACAACTTTATTACTATACATTGCATTTTGTCATTGATCTAAACACTGATGACAATCAAATTATTTGCAGAACTCTTATTCTGTGCTTGTCACTTTTTGTCTCTGGGGACCTCAGGTAATTTGCCTAACCTGCCTGAGTGTCATTTTCCACATCTTTAAAATGGGAGTGTAACAGCCATTTATTTGTTCAGTATCTATCTAGCAACAGTATCAACAGGAGATGATTTATGAAAATCAAACTACTCTTCTCACAAAAAGCAACAGAAACCATTCTAATCAGTGCTATAAGGGAGGAACAGCGGTACCCTTCCCCTTCCTCCCTGAACTTGAACATAAAGGGTAAAATGACTGCTTTTACCAAATCCTGAATTTGAGGAGTTCTGAGTGGGAGGTGATATAACTGCCATGCAACGAAGAAATGGCCTGGTGAAAAATAATGACTGGGTAAGCAAATCCTCGAAACCTTGAAGGGCACAAACCCTGGGAGCTGTAGGAATGGGTGGGAGTTGCTCAGTTCCTCATTTCACAGAGCCAAGAACTTTGCAGGGTCTGTGAAAGACCCTGATAGCCTAGTATAACCACCCAATGTTCTGGAGTACTCCTGGGCTACATGGCTGCTGACTCACAGTGCTGTGGGTCCCAGAGTGAAAGCACCGGGACCAGAGGTGACTGTGCATGATGCCGGACAGGAATTTCCTGTTCTGTAACTTTTGCTCTCTGTCTCTCTTCCTGCAATAAAACAACTGGTCGGACTCCAGTGGGGAACTCCGCACTTATATTCTCTGGCAAACCACACACCAGGCATCTCTAGCTGACTGGTGAGAGACAGGACTCCTATACGAATATATAATAAGAGAGAAGGCTGCCTAGGACCTTGGGAATCAAAACCAGCTTGTTCTCTTAATCAGGACATTAAACAGCTAAAGAAAATATGCATCAGATGAAGAGGATTCCCAATACACAGCGTTGGTGGTTGTATCCAGCAATGTCTAAGGATAAGGCACACTCTGGTAGATGGGAGCATTCTGGTTGCCTTAAGAGCTTGCTGCTGAAGGGCTGAGACATTTTATTGGGCCTTGAAACTAGTCAGACCTCTTCAGTCACAAAGGTAGACAAGGCAGATGAGCTTGCTCAGTCTGTATTCTAACTTCCTAACTGAAAGACTACAAGATTGAAAATACATTCTCAGGAAAAACAAGGTTGTACTGTACAGCACAGGGAACTGTATTCAATATCCTGTGATGAACCATAATGGAAAAGAATATTTAAAAAATGTGGGCTTCCCTGGTGGCACAGTGGTTGAGAGTCCACCTGCTGATGCAGGGGACACGGGTTCGTGCCCCAGTCCGGGAAGATCCCACATGCCGCGGAGCAGCTGGTCCCGTGAGCCATGGCTGCTAAGCCTGCGCGTCCGGAGCCTGTGCTCTGCAATGGGAGAGGCCACAACAGTGAGAGGCCCGCGTACCGCAAAAAGAAATGCAGCTGAATGGAAGCAAGGGTGGTTACAGACACTGTGTTATTTTGCTGGTATGGATGCAGCTGGAGAAGCAGAGACCTCAAACTAACAGTCTCAAGAGTCATTTTCTGATCTCCAAGTGCAGCTAGTCAGGGTGAAGGCTTCCTGAAATTCCCCCCACCCCTCCTTATGAGCCAGGGGTCTGGGTTTTTCTGTAAATCTCTAGGCCCAGCCTAGAACTCAAAGGTGAAAATTAAAAATTGCAGTCATGCAGGCAAAAGGCTGGCAGGGAGCATTAGACAGAAGTAGGTAAGAAACAACAAGGAATGGGGAAGGAGGATACGTTCAGAACCTTTACTTCAATCGTGGTTAGCTGGTGTTTAGGACTTTACGAGTCAGTATGAGTAGATGGAATGGTTTGACCTACAAGGGGGGATATTTTTCAAGTAAGTCCATGATTTGTGCTATATTTATTATAAAAGGTTTTCTACCCTCAACTTTTATAGTTACTAGGGAGCAGAAAAATACTCTGCCACATATATCTGGGCACAAAGGAGATGCTACAGGAATATGATGATGGTGATATGAAAAACTTCAGTTCTGCAATTGCAGGCTTTCTGTAATGAGGTTCA
The DNA here is from genome assembly GCF_000442215.2 of Lipotes vexillifer. Taxonomy (NCBI): domain Eukaryota; kingdom Metazoa; phylum Chordata; class Mammalia; order Artiodactyla; family Lipotidae; genus Lipotes; species Lipotes vexillifer. The sequence goes on from NW_006799310.1 coordinate 126,375, forward strand.
CAGCAGTAGTTCTCATAAGGCAGAGGTAACAAGAAAAGCAATATCAGGCATTTAAAATAAAGACTTCATCATACATACATATCCTTAAAGATACATATATGGTGTTATGAGCAGGGCCGAAATGTTTTCTGCATTCTACAATCTGATGAAATAAAAACAGCAGCTCAATATGCCTGTCAGTTCTATAAACATGGTGTAGTTAATGATCACAGAAAGCAGGGTGGGCTAGGGACCTTGAAGTTTTTCTTTCAAGTGCCAAAGTTAGTATTTTTTGCTTTATTTTAAAAGTCTCTTTTAATTAGGGCTATCAGCATCCATTAGTATATGGAGTTCAATAGATGTGTTAGAATTTTATAGATTATGAACCAGTGCTGAGACTGAGGTTTAGGCAATAGTTAAAAGCAACCCCACCCAAGTGTTCGGCACCCACCCTCTTACTGGGGATAAAAAAATATATATATATTATTTTACAGTGGAGGAGTACAGAGAATCTTATGACTTTGATCTTTAGTCTCCCATGTGTCAAATATTAGCTAGTGTTTGGTCTCCAGCCAAAACATGCTAAATGTCTGAATGACAGTGTGACTTATTAGGTAAGTTTGGCCTCCTTAGAGTTTATGCAGCAGTGGCAACTAATATCTCTTAAAAGTGTCCAAAATAATTGGCCTGTCTGTTCTGTGATTCATTTGGGGACCCTTCATAGGCACAACCACTGCAAAAGAGAAATACCACCGAGGACACCTGTAAACAGCTGTATCTATACGTGAGTTGCATGTGTTCATGTGCTGTCTTCTCCAAAATAAAAGACTTGGTTCTGTTTCTTCCCCCAACTATCTACACCCTGAACACTATTTTCCTCTTGACTTACACAATGAAATTGGAAATGCATTTATCTTGGAAAGTGGACATTTTTTCTTCTGTGGTAGAACAGTTACATCAATTAAACATGCGAAAGTCTGTATTTAAATAAAATGATAATTGCCTCATTACATTAATGAGGCTATTCAAAATAAATAATATATAGTATTAAAGCTTCTATATACAAATTATATTCTTTAGGATCATATTTGTTCTATTTATTAAACAGAATGTTACTATTATAAGAGTAGCAGCACATACTCATATAGAAGTGTATAAAGAAGAAAGCTTACCTGTAATCCTTGTGTTGCTGTTTTTCCCGAACCCCAAACCCTTGAAAGTCAGGTTGGAGCACAGCTATGAGGGTTATTACAATAATGGCTCCCAGTGAATCATGCCCCTGTGTATCCAGCCCTTGAGCAGTCCCCCCACCTCCTCACATTGTTGTTGGGTTGACCATGACTTGCTTTGGTTGATGGAACATTTGCAAACTTGATGCAAACACAGGCTTAAAAAATGCCTGGAGTGCGCTTCTCCTGTCTTGGAACCCTAAACTTCCATGTGAAGAATCCTGGGCCAGCCCACTGGAGGATGAGACACCATGTAGACCCAGAGGAGGCAGCCCAGCTGAGCCCCACAGACTAACCCCTCCTGGCGAACTATGCCTGGAGAATCACCCAGCTGACGCAGAGAATCATGAGAAACAATAAACCTGTGTTTTAAGCCACTACGTTTTGAGGTAGTTTTTTATGCAGTAATTGATACAATGGCCTTAAGAATTATAAATGGAGTCTGGGGGGGAGATGAAGTTTGGGCAATCCAAGGGACTGAAAGTGGGTTACCTTAATCGCCTATATAAAACCATATAATGCTATTTAGTTCGGTACTTGTATGATCTTAAGGTTTTTGTTTGTTTTTAGTTAAGAGGCAAAAGGAAACTGAAAAAAATGGACATAACTTACCCCATACCCCCATAAATACTGCAAAGACTAGGGTTCCAAAACTGTCAAAGAGGCACAATTTCTGGAAAATACAATAATAACATGTACATGAATCATGTTCTTTACTTACTAGGATTCAGCAAATATGAACTGCTTTGTATGTGCTACAGTTTGGGAATTTCTTTTAAAGCTGTTACCGAGTTTGACAATCACTGTATCTACTACATACTTACAGATGAGATTTCTCATTCTCTTGAAAGCAAGCAGCCTCTGCTGTATTTACCAGAGTACATTTTCCAATGGAATCTTTCCATATCATGATAAAGAAATAGGCTCAGCTGCTAAGATGCCACGCTGTTGAAAGCTTCTAACATACTTTTGAATAACAGCCTCTTTTTATGGACTATGATAGTGAATTTGAGGAAACAGAATGGCCCTAAGAATACAATGAACTCCAAACAACTTTTAGATTTACGATTTGCATCTGATTATCCAACCCTCGTCAGAGGGCAAGTTCCTGAATTCCTACGTTTCTTGTCAAGAGAAGCACAAAACTGGGGTTTACTTTGAGATGGCTCTCCCCCAGGAGACAGCTCTGTTTCCTCAAATCCAATGATGACTTTTCTACCATCGCTGATGGAAGCTTCCTTTAGGATAAGGAGGCACAGATGCTTTTCCTGACGTTACAAAGGGTACAATGATCATGAAGGAATACATGACATACTCTATTTACTAGTTCTGCTAAGTTTCCCCTTTTTGCTACTATAAAAATAGTCTATCTCCCTCTATGAATTCCTGGAAGATCTTCCAATTAGTTACCGATTTTTCGTTAGTGAGCATTTTTATATCTCCTAAAAAGGTCTATTAAGTTAGTGGAAAAAGTGGCAAACATAATATCAACTTTATGACAGATCTTATGAAAAGTAAAGAAGACATGGTAGAAACGGAAGCTATAGGCTAAAAATAGATAAATAAATAAACGAATAGCAAACTTTCCAGTGCCAAAGAAAATTCAAATCAGCTTCTCAGAAAAACTCAACTTTTTAAAGGTTCTTTCTGTGTTGCCCTTTATATGGATATAAAATGAGTAAACTTTCATCTACATAAAAATATGTTGTTATTTTTGTAAAATAATATCCACCCACCCATCTTCTTATATATCTCTCTTCCAAAGCATATAGATGCCCTCAATCATCCTTACATACCCTGAGCAGAAAGCATAGTCCCGAACTGTCTGTCATTCAATTACTACTCTCAAAAATCCAGCTCAGGGAAGACAAAATTAATAAATGAGTGATCCATCTAGGGAACAATGCTCCCCATCTATTTATTCCTCTACTCCTGGGATTCTATGGAACATGATTTCAAGTCTTTTAGCTTTGACTCTTATGGAACCATCTTTTCCAAGCTGTCTTTTAATGTCATACCTTATCCCTTATTGAAAATTATTGCAGGAAAAGTCCTAAGAGAAACATTTCTGCGTGTTATAATGTTATTCTTGAAGATTCTATCCAATGTTACTCCTCTTCTAGGAATCAATGCAAACCTCTATTTTGTTTTGTTTTGTTTTGTTTTGTTTTTGCGGTACGCGGGCCTCTCACTGTTGTGGCCTCTCCCGTTGCGGAGCACAGGCTCCGGACGCGCAGGCTCAGCGGCCATGGCTCACGGGCCCAGCCGCTCCGCGGCATGTGGGATCTTCCCGGATCGGGGCACGAACCCGTATCCCCTGCATCGGCAGGCAGACTCTCAACCACTGCGCCACCAGGGAAGCCCCCTCTCTCTATTTGATACCTCTCTATCTGCCCTGACACCTCCACCCTCACTCCAGAAAGAGAAAATCCTATTATGCTGAGAAAAAGCCACTGGAAGCACATCTGTCAACGTTAGAGGGGGGGAAAAAAAGGAGCAGCAAGAAAAGGCAAGTTTACTGCTAATGCCAAGCTCACCCCAGCTGCCCAGCTCAAGACGAGAGATGTGCCTTGCACTCTTATGAGAAGGAGTTAGGTGGCTTGGAGGAAGTTACCATTTTTGCCACTTGTGTAAGGATCAAGGAACTGAGAGAAAGAAGACGACGGCTGGCTGGCCTCTCTGCTCTCCGTGCCCCAGGAGCAACATGGAAGCAGGAAGTAGGGAAGAAGATAAGCAAAGAGCTTTCTTGGTAAGAAGCTTAGCTTAGCTTGCTTAGCGGGACGGCACAGAAAGGGAAAGCTGGCTGTGTTAACAGTGGCCCCAAGTCAGCATACTGCTTTAGTCAGGTGGAGCAGGAAATAAGAGAGAGCTGTATTCGCAGGCATGATGATTTTAAGCAGAGGAACCAGTTAGAATCTAGAAAAGTGACCATTTGCTATGCTTTCTTCCTGCAAAGGAACAAAATCAAAATTTTATAATAGTGTATTTCAAAGAACTAAATATTATACCTTGACCATGTTTCCTCTTTATCTTGCCAGCTAAAAAGCTAAGAACTTTATTTAATGCTCAGTCACAAAAACAGGATTAATCCTGATTACTTCCATAATTGTTTCTTCACTTCCTTGATCCTGATTTTCTATTTCTATTTCTAATTTGTTGACAATTCTGGCATACATGTCAATTAGTGAATACTCCATCTCTTTCCAAAAGGAAAGAAATGAATATAAAAATGTATAATTGAAGAAATGATTGAATTAACCAATAAGCAGAAAAGCATGAAAAGGTGCTTCTCTTTTTCTCCTTTTTTACCTTATTTTTTCATTTCATTCTTTTACTCATATTCTTTTATATGCTTCCCTCCCTTTGCGAACCACTCTGACAAGACTCAAGGGATTTTGGGGGGAAACTGGAAGAGAATGATTCATTTTTTTCCAAAACAATGAAAAAACAATGTACACAGGGACATATTTGAAAGTCATGTGCTTAAGGATGGCTAGGTGGAGCAGAAGATATGAGAAAAGAGATGCGGGTTGGGTGTGTGAAAAATAATTTCTTAAGGAAAATGGAATTTCTATTTGTACTTTGTGGAGTACAGTTTGCCTCTGGTATTATCGTTGGCACTTGCCTTAAATCCAGTGCCTGGGGATACACACTAACTAGTGACCTTTATGAGTCAATATCACTGGAAGGCAGCTTCTCTCTCACTAGCTCCAAGTCTTTTACTTTGAGTGATCTATGATAGATATTTAGAGTCTAGAACTTGTATTGGTTGGGGGGGTGGCTGGGAAATGAAATGTATTTTAATTCATAAATTAAGTGTAGAAATCCATGTGTTGACAATACCCTGCAATCACCTTAATTAAGGGTGGAACAATTTTCCAAACATAGAGTTCAGTTTGAGAGTGGAGTGCCTGGTACTACAGTCAGCCACTGAAGAACACGGTAATAGCAAGGAAGGCAGATTTGCTATCATTTTCTGGCTTTGTCAGTTACTAGGCGGGTGACCTTGAGCAAATCATTTAATCTCTCAGATCCTCAGCGTTTCAATCTGTAAAATGGACGTAACACCTGTTCTGCCTGTCTCACAGTGCTGTTTTGTGTGTCAAGTAATGATATAGTTACAAGAACTTTGCAAAGTATAAACTATAATGTGGCATCACTATCTTAGCAGTGTACTCAGTTAAAATAAGACTTACACGGAGTAGATCAGAATATTCTGAGGTCATATAAAGATTCCTAAACTTTCATGGCAGAACTAGGGGACAGAGGAAAGATCAAGACAATGGAGACTACTACAAACATCAAAGTTGTCAGGAAAACTCTCCGAAGCAAGCCGACCGTCTTTCTTCCTGTCTGGCGTTTCTGGCATGCCTTTCAGTAAGCGCTCTCCAGTCTCAGTGCTTTTCCTAAACCTCCTGGATTTTAAGAAGTCATATAGCTCAAGATCATCTGCATGTGTAAGGGGAACCAGATGTATTTTGTGGGAATGTTTTGAGACAAAGTGAATAGCTGTTACCATTTGCAGACAAAACCTTTCTTGTGCATTTTTATAAATACAGTCTAAATCTGACCAGCAAGGTCTTTAAAAATCCAAGCAGAGTTTCGGCACACTTTCAAAGTGGGAAAACACAAGTACAGATTTCAGGTTTCCATTCACTTGAATTAAGGAAAATACTTATAATAGTAAACCTATTAAATAGTATTTATGAGATAAGCCAGGTTTGAGATTTCTGCTTTGATTACCTGAAATACTTAAATTAGTTTCAATTCCACAGTTCCTCACTGACCCTTCAGGAGATTTTAGATAAGGCTTTTAATTTCAATTTATTATTTGTAAACAAGGAATAAACACATGCATTTTATATCTATCTTTCAAAACGAAGATTTAGGTGACAACTACCTTTCTAAATTCCTCAGAGGGAAAAATTATAATCACTATGTTGTACTAAAATTTTTAGAAGGAAAAACATCTTTCATTACTTGTAAATGTTTGGGAAAAAAATACCTTTGAGGACTCGCAAGTAATATTGAGTTTCCAGAATGGACAAAGCTTATCACATTGAGGGCACATTATGATCTTGCCGCCAATATCAGGATCACAGACTTCTTTGCTAAAGAAAAGAGAAAAATAAAATTTAATTTAAAAAAAATTTAATGAACAGGACTTTCTTTCCACCAGCATGATAAAATCCAACATCCATTGATGATAAGAAAACTAAACTAAATTCTTATGAAACTAGGAATGGAAATGAACTTCATTAACCTGATAAAATCTTGCTATATAAAACCTATAGAAAACCATTCTACTTAATAGTAAAATGGTGAAAGTATTTCCTTTGCATCAGAAACGAGATGATGGGTCCCACTATCATCCCTTCTTTTCAGTGGAGGTCCTTGCCAGCACAGTAAGTAAAAAAAACAAACAAACAAAAAAACAAAGATAGGAGGAATGGCAAGGGAAGAAAACTCCTATCACTAACAGATTACATAATTGTTTATATGGACAACTCAATAAAACTTGCAGATAAATTGTGAGAATAAATGAGTTTAGTAAGTTTGCTGGACACAAAATCAGTATACATAATATATATAGGGTCACAAAAAGAAACTGTGTCTCTAAAGACCTGCAACAGTTTTTAAAACACCGTTTTTCAATAGCTTAAGAAATATGAAGAGCCTAGGTATAAAAATCTAATTCAAAATGTATGAAATTTATATGGAGAAAATGATAAAACTGTTCTGGAAGAGTAAAGAACCTATATAAACTGGGTACATTATCATGTTCACAATTTGGAAGAATCAATACTTGAAGATGTTATTTCTCCTTTATACGAGCTGTAAACTGAATAGAAGAGCAAAGCCTCAGAACACTCAAGACATCTCCTGAAGAACAAGGTGCTACTGGGATAGGTTAAGAAAAACCGAGCAAGAGAACAAAATAAAGAGTTCAGAAAGAGACTTCTGTATACACCAAAACTGACATATAACATGCAGGGTAGGCGCAGCCAATTAGGAAGGTAAGAACTGATGTTTGAATAAATAGGGCTGCTGCAATGGGATATCACAGAAAAAGGTGAAGTTGAACCACAAAATCCTATCATATACAAATCAATTCCAGGTGGAAAATAAAAATGCAATAGTACCAACTTATTATTAAAAAATGAAAATTAAATTAAAAAGACTATCTAGATAAACTTGGGGTAGGGAAAAATTCTACTAATGAGACAAAAAGCTTAAATCATAAAGGAAAATATTAATACATTCAAAATCTTTTAAAAGTAAGAACTTCATTAAAACACCATAAAGAGAGGAAAAAAAGATAGTTACAAACTGGTAGAAGTTTTGCAACACGTAAAAATGACAAAGGACTACTCACAAGGGTATTTTTAAAACTACTCTTTATTATTAACAAGAAAAAACTAACAACAGGTTACACACTGCTCGCTCTAGGAGAAGCTATGCAGATGGACTCTTACGTGAATTGGACTGGAGTTGCAGAATTAGTTGGCCCTGCAAATAACTCAGTAAAAAAATAACTGGGCATGAGAAACACTTCTAGAATATCTGAGTAAAGATCTTGGAGAACCTGCTCCTCTATAAAGCAAAGACACTGGCAAAATCTGTCAAAATTAACCTCTGCAGAACTGTGGAAATTAAACAAAGTCTTCCAGCAGTCTGAGGGGTGCTTATTTGAGGAAAAATAGCTGAATCTTTTCCATAAAATTTGGGGCATTTTAACTTGACTTATTGCCATCCCCATAACCTCAGCTTCCTGGTGGCCTTTAAAACCAACAGTCTCAAAACCAAGGTAGCCTAGCAGCCACTGAAGGGGCAGAAGTGGTTTGAAGTTACCAAAAAGCCCATCCCCAGAGAGTTGTCACCATTTGACCTATCTCAAGCTCATGCTGTGCAAATAGCCCTATCCCCAGAGTGTCTGTTGAAAGTAATTAGCAGGAATTATTTAACATTACAATTGCCTGAGGCAGTGACACCAACAGAGACTAACAAGACGCTGATTAGAAAACTTGGAAGGAAAAACTGCATAATGAGATGTTCTGGGGGTGGGGTAGGGTTAAAAAGCTCCAACAAATTCCTAGAACTGTGGACAGTGCATATGACCAGCAAAGACCTGAGAAAACCTTAATCTCTCAACTCTGGCTGACCTTGAGGTTTTGCATAAGCAAGAAGTAAAGGCTAAGGAAGAGCTGCAAACTGCCGGCTGGAGTGCTGAAGGCATTCCCCAAAACACAAACACGGAGCCACTCGGCAAAGGCTCAAAAACATGATTGGTTCCAAGTATTTAAAGAAATCACTGTCCAATCACTAGCTGACAACTAAACTTTCGTACACAGATCTCATGGCTATGCACAATAAAGAATACAGACTTTACAGAATTTGCTCAGGAAAATAACTAAATAAATAGCGGCAGCACAGCAATGACAACAGAAGAAACAACAAACCCTGAGGAGGGGAAATATCTGGCTTCCAGATCTGCCACAATATTTTAAATGCCCAGTTTTCAACAGAAAATTACAAGATACACAAAGAAACAAAAAACTTTGGCCGTAACACAGGGTAAAAAAGAAGTCAAGAGAAACTCCCTGAGGATGTCCAGACACTGAAATTACTAGACAAAGACATAAATAAGCAATTATACATATGTTAAAGAACTAACAGAGGGCTTCCCTGGTGGCGCAGTGGTTGAGAGTCCGCCTGCCGATGCAGGGGATACGGGTTCGTACCCCGGTCCAGGAAGATCCCACATGCCGTGGAGCGGCTAGGCCTGTGAGCCATGGCCACTGAGGCTGCGTGTCCGGAGCCTGTTGCTCCGCAATGGGAGAGGCCACAACAGTGAGAGGCCCGCGTACCGGAAAAAAAAAAAAACAGAATAGAAACCATGCTTAACAAATTAAAGTATGTGAACATCTCATTGTACAGAGAATATCAATAGATAAAAATTATTTAAAAGACCAATAATGACTAAAATGAAAAATTCACTAGAGAGGTTCCTCTGCAGATATGAACTGGCTGAAGAGAAAGTCAGCTAACTTAAAACTAGGTCTATTGAGATTATCCAGTCTGAGAAACACAAAGAAAAAGGAATGACAAAAAATAAACACAGCCTCAAGAGATGGGTGGGACACCATCACATAATACACATAATAGGAGTGCCAGAAGGAAGGAGGGAAAGAAAGGGGTGGAAACAATATGTGAAGAAATAATGGCTGAAAAACTTCCCAAATTTGATGAAAACATTAATTTGTACATCCAAGAAGCTCAACAGCCTCCAAGCAGTATAAACTTAGAGATATCCAAACACAGGCACATCAGACTCAGTGTGTCAAAAGACAAGAAGAGAGAATTTTGACAGCAGAAAGAGAAAAGTGACTCAACATATACTAAGACTCCTGAGTAAGATAAGCAATTGATTTCTAATCAGAAACCATGAAAGCCAGAAGGGAGTGGGATGATATCACCAAAGTGCTAAAGGAAAAGACTGTCAATCAAGAATTCTATATCCAGCAGAACTATTCTTCAAAAAATGAAGGACAGTTTAATTAGGTCCCATTTGTTTATTTTTGTTTTTATTTCCATTATTCTGGGAGACAGATCAAAAAAGATATTGCTGCGATTTATGTCAGAGAGTGTTCTGCCTATGTTTTCCTCTAGGAGTTTTATAGTGTCTTGTCTCACATTTAGGTCTTTAATCCATTTTATTTTTGTGTATGGTGTTAAAGAATGATCTAATTTCATTTTTTTTTTTTTTAACATGTAGCTGTCCAGTTTTCCCAGCACCATTTGTTGAAGAGACTGTCTTTCCACCATTATGTAGTCTTGACTCCTTTGTCATAGATTAATTGACCACAGGTGTGTGGGTTTATTTCTGGGCTTTCCATCCTGTTCCATTGATCTATATTTCTATTTTTGTGCAAGTACCATACTGGTTTGATGACTATAGCTTTGTAGTACAGTGTAAAGCCAGGGAGCCTGATTCCTCCAGCTCCGTTTTTCTTTCTCAAGATTGCCTTGGCTATCTGGGGTCTTTTGGGCACATATCCAGAGAAAAACATGGCCCAAAAGGATACATGCACCCCAGTGTTCACTGCAGCACTGTTTATGATAGCCAAGACATGGAAGCAACCTAAATGTCCATTGACAGAAGAATGGATGAAGAAGATGTGGGTGCACACCCACAACGGAATATTACTCAGCCATTAAAAAGAATGAAATAATGGCATTTGCAGCAACATGGATGGACCTAGAGATTGTCATACTGAGTAAAGTAAGTCAGAGAAAGAGAAATGTCGTATGATACCCCTTATATATGGAATCTAAAAAGAAATGATACAAATGAACTTATTTACAAAAACAGAAACAGACTCACGGACCTAGAGAAGGAACTTATGGTTACCGGGGGGAAGGGTGAGGGGAAGGGATAGTTAGGGAGTTTGGGGTCTATATATACACACTGTTACATTTAAAATGGATAACCAACAAGGACCTACTGCATAGCACAGGGAACTCTGCTCAACGTTATGTGGCAGCCTGGTTGGGAGGAGAGGCTGGGGGAGAATGGATACATGTATATGTATATGTATATGTAAGTCTGAGTCACTTTGCCGTGCACCTGAAACTATCACAACATTGTTAATTGGCTATACTGCAATATAAAATAAAAAGTTTTAAAAAAATGAAGGAGAAATTATTTGAAAGATTTATATTTATATAATAGATTTTTATAATGAAGGAGAATTATCTGAAAGATTCCACTGCTAGCAGACCTGCTCTACAAGAAATACTAAGGAGAGTCCTTCAGGCTTAAATGAAAGGACACTAGGCAGTAAGTCAAACTCAGCTGAAAAACTAAAGAGCAATGGTAGAGGTAACTACATAGTTTAAAAAAAAAAGAAGAAAATATAAATATATTTTTGCATGTAATTATTTTCTTCTATCTGATGTAAAAGATAACTGCATAAAACAATACTTATGAAACTGTGTTGATGGGCTTATAAATGTATAAAAATGTAATTTGTTTGACAATAATAGCACAAAGGGCGGGGTGGGGGGGACAGATACCAAAGCAGAGTTTTTATATACTACTGAAATTAAGTTGGGATTAATATGAACTAGGTTGCTTTAAAACAAGATGTTAATTATAATCTCCAGGGCAACCACTTAAGAAAATACCAAAAAAAAAAAAAAAAAAAAAAAAAAAAAAAAAAAAA